>NC_134502.1:17331854-17597689 GCF_040206685.1 Ascaphus truei
ACACACCCTATACCCCCACACACACACACACACCTCTATACCCCCCCCACACACACACCCCACACCTCTATACCCCCACACACACACACACACCTCTATACCCCCACACACACACACACACACACACCTCTATACCCCCCACACACACACACACACACCTCTAACCCCCCACACACACCACACACCTCATACCCCCACACACACACACACACCTCTATACCCCCACACACACACCACACACCCACCCCCCCCACACACACACACACCTACCCCCACACACACACACACACCCTATACCCCCCACACACCACACACACCCCCCCCCCACACACACACACACACCCCACCCCCACACACACACACACACACCCTACCCCCCCCACACACACACACACCTCTATACCCCCACACACACACACCCACCCATACCCCCACACACACACACACACCTCTATACCCCCCCCCACACCCACACACCTCTATACCCCCACACACACACACACACACCCCTACCCCCCACACACACACACACACCCCTATACCCCCACACACACACACCCACACACACACACACCTCTATACCCCCCACACACACACACACACACCCTACCCCCCCCACACACCACACACACCCCAAAACCCCCCCCCCACACACACCACACACCCCCTATACCCCCCCCACACCCACACACACACCCCACCCCCCACACACACACACACCCAAACCCCCACCACACACACCCCACACCCCCCCCCACCCCCTACACCCCCCCCACACACCCCCAACCCCCCCCACACACCCAATACCCCCCCCCACACACACCCTATACCCCCCCCCACACCCCACACACCCTACACCCCCCCCCACACACACACCCCACCCCCCCCACACACACACCCATACCCCCCCCCACACACACCCCCCCATACCCCCCCCACACACACACCCTATACCCCCACCACACACACACACCTCTAACCCCCCACACACACACACACCTCTACCCCCCACACACACACACCCTACCCCCACACACACACACCCCTATACCCCCACACCACACACCCCTATACCCCCCCACACACACACCCCTACCCCCCACACACACACACCTCTATACACACACACACACACACACCCTATACACACACACACACACACACCTCTATACACACACACACACACACACCTCTATACACACACACACACACACACCTCTATACCCCCACCACACACACACACACCCTATACCCCCCACACACACACACACACCTCTAACCCCCACACACACACACACACCCACACACCCACACACCACCCCCACACACACACACCCCTATACCCCCCACACACACACACACCCATACCCCCCCCCACACCTCTAACCCCCCCCCCCACACACACACCTCTACCCCCCCCCCCACACACACACCCTACACCCCCCCCCACACACACACCTCTATACCCCCCCCCACACACACACCTCTAACCCCCCCCCACACACACACCCTACCCCCACACACACACACCATACCCCCCCCACACACACACCTCAACCCCCCCCACACACACCCACACACCCCACCCCCACACACACACCTCTAACCCCCACACACACACACACCTCTATACCCCCCCCCCCACACACACCCATACCCCCCCCCCCACACCACACACCCTATACCCCCCCCCCCACACACACACCCCTATACCCCCCCCCCACACACACCTCTACCCCCACACACACACACCTCTATACCCCCACACACACACACCTCTATACCCCCACACACACACACCTCTATACCCCCACACACACACACCCCTATACCCCCACACACACACACCTCCATACCCCCACACACACACACACCTCACCCCCACACACACACACCTCAATACCCCCACACACACACACCTCTATACCCCCCACACACACACACCTACCCCCACACACACACACCTCTATACCCCCACACACACACACCCATACCCCCACACACACACACACACCTCTATACCCACACACACACACCTCTATACCCCCACACACACACACCTCTATACCCCCACACACACACACCTCTATAAACCCACACACACCTCTATACCCCCACACACACACACCTCTATACCCCCACACACACACACCCTATACCCCCACACACACACACCTCTATACCCCCACACACACACACCTCTATACCCCCACACACACACACCTCTATACCCCCACACACACACACCTCTATAACCCCCACACACACACACCTCTATACCCCCACACACACACACCACTATACCCCCATACACACACACACCCTCTATACCCCCACACACACACACCTCTATACCCCCCACACACACACACCTATACCCCCACACACACACACCTATACCCCCACACACACACACCATACCCCCACACACACACACCTATACCCCCACACACACACACCTATACCCCCACACACACACACCTCTATACCCCCACACACACACACCTCTATACCCCCACACACACACCTCTATACCCCCACACACACACCACAAACCCCCACACACACACACCTCTATACCCCCACACACACACACCTCTATACCCCCACACACACACACCTCTATACCCCCACACACACACACACCTCTATACCCCCACACACACACACCTCTATACCCCACACACACACACCTCAATACCCCCACACACCTCTATACCCCCACACACACACACCTCTATACCCCCACACACACACACCTCTATACCCCCACACACACACACCTCTATACCCCCACACACACACACCTCTATACCCCCACACACACACACACACCTCTATACCCACACACACACACCTCTATACCCCCACACACACACACCTCTATACCCCCACACACACCTCTATAAACCCACACACACACCTCTATACCCCCACACACACACACCTCTATACCCCCACACACACACACCTCTATACCCCCACACACACACACCTCTATACCCCCACACACACACACCTCTATACCCCCACACACACACACCTCTATACCCCCACACACACACACCTCTATACCCCCACACACACACACCTCTATACCCCCACACACACCTCTATACCCCCCCACACACACACACCTCTATACCCCCCCACACACACACACCTCTATACCCCCACACACACACACACCTCTATACCCCCACACACACACACCTCTATACCCCCACACACACACACCTATACCCCCACACACACACACCTATACCCCCACACACACACACCTCTATACCCCCACACACACACCACCTCTATACCCCCACACACACACACCTCTATACCCCCACACACACACCTCTATACCCCCACACACACACACCTCTATACCCCCACACACACACACCTCTATACCCCCACACACACACACACCTCTATACCCCCACACACACACACACCTCTATACCCCCACACACACACACCTCTATACCCCCACACACACACACCTCTATACCCCCACACACCTCTATACCCCCACACACACACACCTCTATACCCCCACACACACACACCTCTATACCCCCACACACACACACCTCTATACCCCCACACACACACACCTCTATACCCCCACACACACACCTCTATACCCCCACACACACACACCTCTATACCCCCACACACACACACCTCTATACCCCCACACACACACACCTCTATACCCCCACACACACACACCTCTATACCCCCACACACACACACCTCTATACCCCCACACACACACACCTCTATACCCCCACACACACACACCTCTATACCCCCACACACACACACCTCTATACCCCCACACACACCTCTATACCCCCACACACACCTCTATACCCCCACACACACCTCTATACCCCACACACCTCTATACCCACACACAAACACACACACACACACACACACACACACACCTCTATACCTACACCTCTATATATATACACACACACACACACACACACACACACACACACCTACACAAACACCTCTATACCTACACCTCTATATATACACACACACCTCTATACCTATACACACACACCTCTATACCCACACCCACACACACACACCCACAAACACCTCCACCCAACTACATAAAACACCCCTATACCCCACGCACATACACGTGTGCGCACCCTCCCATATCTACTGTACACCCCTATACCCACTCACTTCTAAACCCCTACACACACTTCTACCTATCTGCATACACCCACACCTGTATACCAGCACACACCCTTATACCCACCAAACACACACTTGACATTATATATACAAACACGCCATATATAAATCAGGCGTTTCCCCACGACGGACGCCGCACACAGGTGTGCGAGATGTGATGTCAGATCAGGGGGAAGTGCCTGATTTATACTCCGCTTTTGCTGTAAATCAAACCGCACCCAGGAGCAGCAAGGACAGGGTGTGTATGTGTGTGTATGTATGTGTATGTGTGTGTATGTGTGTGTATGTGTGTGTATGTGTGTGTATGTGTGTGTGTGTATGTGTGTGTGTGTGTGTGTGTGTATGTGTGTGTGTGTGTGTGTGTACGTGTGTACGTGTGTACGTGTGTACGTGTGTACGTGTGTACGTGTGTACGTGTGTACGTGTGTACGTGTGTACGTGTGTACGTGTGTACGTGTGTACGTGTGTACGTGTGTGTGTACGTGTGTACGTGTGTGTGTGTGTGTGTAGGTGTACATGTGTGTGTGTGTGTGTGTGTAGGTGTACGTGTGTGTGTGTGTGTGTGCGTGTGTGTGTGTGTAGGTGTGTGTGTGTAGGTGTGTGTGTGTGTGTGTGTGTGTAGGTGTACGTGTGTGTGTGTAGGTGTGCGTGTGCGTGTGCGTGTGTGTGTGTAGGTGTACGTGTGTGTGTGTGTGTGTGTGTGTGTGTAGGTGTGCGTGTGCGTGTGTGTGTAGGTGTACATGTGTGTGTGTGTGGGTAGGTGTACATGTGTGTGTGTGTAGGTGTGTGTGTGTGTGTGTGTGTGTGTGTGTGTACGTGTGTGTGCGTGTGTGTGTGTGTGTGTGTACATGTGTGTGTGTGTGTGTGTAGGTGTACATGTGTGTGTGTGTGTGTGTGTGTGTGTGTGTGTGTAGGTGTACATGTGTGTGTGTGTAGGTGTACATGTGTGTGTGTGTGTGTGTAGGTGTACATGTGTGTGTGTGTGTGTGTGTGTGTGTGTGTAGGTGTACATGTGTGTGTGTGTGTTGGTGTACATGTGTGTGTGTGTGTGTTGGTGTACATGTGTGTAGATGTACATGTGTGTGTGTGTAGATGTACATGTGTGTGTGTGTAGATGTACATGTGTGTGTGTAGGTGTACATGTGTGTGTGTGTGTGTGTGTAGGTGTGTGTGTGTAGGTGTAGGTGTGTGTGTGTAGGTGTAGGTGTGTGTGTGTAGGTGTACGTGTGTGTGTGTGTGTGTAGGTGTACATGTGTGTGTGTAGGTGTACATGTGTGTGTGTGTGTGTGTGTAGGTGTGTGTGTGTAGGTGTGTGTGTGTAGGTGTGTGTGTGTAGGTGTGTGTGTGTAGGTGTGTGTGTGTAGGTGTGTGTGTGTAGGTGTACGTGTGTGTGTGTAGGTGTACATGTGTGTAGGTGTACATGTGTGCGTATGTGTACATGTGTGCGTATGTGTACGTATGTGTGCGTATGTGTACATGTATGTGTACGTATGTGTACATGTGTGCGTGTGTACATGTGTGTGTATATATGTGTGTGTATATATGTGTGTGTACATGTGTGTGTACATGTGTGTGTACATATGTGTGTGTACATATGTGTGTGTACATATGTGTGTGTACATATGTGTGTGTACATATGTGTGTGTACATATGTGTGTGTACATATGTGTGTGTACATGTGTGTGTGTACATGTGTGTGTACATGTGTGTGTACATGTGTGTGTACATGTGTGTGTACATGTGTGTGTACATGTGTGTGTACATGTGTGTGTACATGTGTGTGTATATGTGTGCGTGTGTATATGTGCGTGTGTGTGTGTATATGTGTGTGTATGTACATGTGTGTGTATGTACATGTGTGTGTATGTACATGTGTGTGTATGTACATGTGCGTGTGTGTATGTACATGTGCGTGTGTGTATGTACATGTGCGTGTGTGTATGTACATGTGCGTGTGTGTACATGTGCGTGTGTGTACATGTGCGTGTGTGTACATGTGCGTGTGTGTACATGTGCGTGTGTGTACATGTGCGTGTGTGTACATGTGCGTGTGTGTACATGTGCGTGTGTGTACATGTGCGTACATGTGCGTGTGTGTATGTACATGTGCGTGTGTGTATGTACATGTGCGTGTGTGTATGTACATGTGCGTGTGTGTATGTAGATGTGCGTGTGTGTATGTATATGTGTGTGTATATGTGTATATGTGTGTGTATATGTGTGTGTGTGTGTGTATGTGTGTGTGTGTGTATATGTGTGTGTGTGTATATGTGTGTGTGTGTATATGTGTGTGTGTGTGTATATGTGTGTGTGTGTGTATATGTGTGTGTGTGTGTATATGTGTGTGTGTGTGTATATGTGTGTGTGTGTGTATATGTGTGTGTGTGTGTATATGTGTGTGTGTGTGTATATGTGTGTGTGTGTATATGTGTGTGTGTGTATATGTGTGTGTGTGTATATGTGTGTGTGTGTATATGTGTGTGTGTGTATATGTGTGTGTGTGTATATGTGTGTGTGTGTATATGTGTGTGTGTGTATATGTGTATATGTGTGTGTGTGTATATGTGTGTGTGTATATATGTGTGTGTGTATATATGTGTGTGTGTATATATGTGTGTGTGTATATATGTGTGTGTGTATATATGTGTGTGTGTATATATGTGTGTGTGTATATATGTGTGTGTGTATATATGTGTGTGTGTATATATGTGTGTGTGTATATATGTGTGTGTGTATATATGTGTGTGTGTATATATGTGTGTGTGTATATATGTGTGTGTATATATGTGTGTGTGTATATATGTGTGTGTGTATATATGTGTGTGTGTATATATGTGTGTGCATATGTGTGTGCGTGTGTGTATATATGTGTGTATATATGTGTGTATATATGTGTGTGCTTGTGTATATATGTGTGTGCGTGTGTGTATATATATGTGTGCGCGTGTGTGCATATATGTGTGTGTGTATATATGTGTGTGCGTGTGTGTATATATGTGTGTGTATATATGTGTGTGCGTGAGTGTATATATGTGTGTGCATATATGTGTGTGCGTGCATATATGTGTGTGCGTGTGTGCATATATGTGTGTGCATATATGTGTGCGTTCGTATGTATGTACAGTATGTGTGTGTACAGCATCGCAGGCTGCCAATCTCTGCAGAGCATCTCATATCCGCATTAACACGGCTCCCTCGCAGAGGTGTGTGTGTTGGCCTCCCCGCAGAGTGTCGCATACCGTAGCGCTCCAGCCCCTCGCGGTCCAGGGCAGGGGGAGGGGAGCTGAAGTGGGAGGTCGCCAGCTTCCAGCGGCGGAAGATGCCCGTGGTGGAGAGCATCGGAGGCAGTCACCCACTGCCAGCGGGCGCAACGATCTGCAGGACGCGAGGGGGAGGAGGAGGAAGGCACGCCTCCCACCACTGACCCCCTATAGGAGGGGGGAGGGGACAGCTATTAATATCCCATAAGGGGATTAACCCGGGATAAAAGCTCATTAGCTGTGACGTGCAGAGCGTCGCTCCGGTAACCCCTCCACTGCCAGAGACCTGCAGAGCGTCGCTCCGGTAACCCCTCCACTGCCAGAGACCTGCAGAGCGTCGCTCCGGTAACCCCTCCACTGCCAGAGACCTGCAGAGCGTCGCTCCGGTAACCCCTCCACTGCCAGAGACCTGCAGAGCGTCGCTCCGGTAACCCCTCCACTGCCAGAGACCTGCAGAGCGTCGCTCCGGTAACCCCTCCACTGCCAGAGACCTGCAGAGCGTCGCTCCGGTAACCCCTCCACTGCCAGAGACCTGCAGAGCATCGCTCCGGTAACCCCTCCACTGCCAGAGACCTGCAGAGCATCGCTCCGGTAACCCCTCCACTGCCAGAGACCTGCAGAGCATCGCTCCGGTAACCCCTGCACTGCCAGAGACCTGCAGAGCATCGGTCCGGTAACCCCTCCACTGCCAGAGACCTGCAGAGCATCGGTCCGGTAACCCCTCCACTGCCAGAGACCTGCAGAGCGTCGCTACGGTAACCCCTCCACTGCCAGAGACCTGCAGAGCGTCGCTCCGGTAACCCCTCCACTGCCAGAGACCTGCAGAGCATCGCTCCGGTAACCCCTCCACTGCCAGAGACCTGCAGAGCGTCGCTCCGGTAACCCCTCCACTGCCAGAGACCTGCAGAGCGTCGCTACGGTAACCCCTCCACTGCCAGAGACCTGCAGAGCATCGCTCCGGTAACCCCTCCACTGCCAGAGACCTGCAGAGCATCGCTCCGGTAACCCCTCCACTGCCAGAGATCTGCAGAGCATCGCTCCGGTAACCCCTCCACTGCCAGAGACCTGCAGAGCATCGCTCCGGTAACCCCTCCACTGCCAGAGAACTGCAGAGCATCGCTCCGGTAACCCCTCCACTGCCAGAGACCTGCAAAGCGACGCTCCGGTAACCCCCTCCCCGAGATCTGCAGAGCGTCGCTCAGGTAACCCCTGCCCTGCCAGAGACCTGCAGAGCATCGCTCCCCTAACCCCTTCCCTGCCAGACCTGCAGAGCATCACTCCCCTAACTCCTTCCCTGCCAGAGACCTGCAGAGCGTCACTCCACTAACCCCATTCCCTGCCAGACCTGCAGAGCTTCACTCCCCTAACCCCTTCCCTGCCAGACCTGCAGAGCATCACTCCCCTAACTCCTTCCCTGCCAGAGACTGCAGAGCGGCACTCCCCTAACCCCTTCCCTGCCAGAGACCTGCAGAGGGTCACTCCACTAACCCCTTCCCTGCCAGACATGCAGAGCGTCACTCCCCTAACCCCTTCCAGAGACTGCAGAGCGTTACTCCCCTAGCCCCTTCCCTGCCAGAGACTGCAGAGCGGCACTCCCCTAACCCCTTCCAGAGACTGCAGAGCGTTACTCCCCTAGCCCCTTCCCTGCCAGAGACTGCAGAGCGTCACTCCCCTAACCCCTTCCCTGCCAGAGACCTGCAGAGCGTCACTCCACTAACCCCTTCCCTGCCAGAGACCTGCAGAGCGTCACTCCACTAACCCCTTCCCTGCCAGAGACCTGCAGAGCATCACTCCCCTAACCCCTTCCCTGCCAGACCTGCAGAGCATCACTCCCCTAACCCCTTCCCTGCCAGACCTGCAGAGCATCACTTAACATGTCAGGGAGAGGGAGTGGCTCAGTGAGTAGAGACACTGACTCTGGCACTGAGTTTGAAGCAGGTGGAACCTGGTTCAATTCCCGGTGTCGGCTCCTTGTGACCTTGGGCAAGTCACTTTATCTCCCTGTGCCTCAGGCACCAAAAACATAGATTGTAAGCTCCGAGCGCAGCGCCAACAAGATCTCTTACAACACCAACAAAAAGCAGAGAGAAGAAGCCCGGGACTGAGGCAGTTATGCGGTTAAGAGCCGAATTCAGATCAATTAGTATATTTCTAAAAAGAAAAAAAAAACTTGGGGCGGAAACCATCAGAAAAACAAATAAACTAGAAAATCGATGCATTTTATTTTAGTAAACACGGAACTACATTCTTACATCCCAAAACCCAGGGCTAAGCCGACTAAAGATAAATCATATTTACAGGAGGGGAACAAAAATCTAATCCAAATTATACGTCCGGAAAGCCAAAAATAAATAATATATATATAGAGAGAAAATGGAACTACATTCAGATATCCCAGAGCCTAAAGAGTGAAGTGGTTAAACTGTCAGCCAAATTACAGCCAAAGTAAAAGTTCTGGGGGAGAGAAGGGGATACGAGAGTAGATACGAGACGGAAAAATAAA
Organism: Ascaphus truei; assembly: GCF_040206685.1. Classification (NCBI taxonomy): domain Eukaryota; kingdom Metazoa; phylum Chordata; class Amphibia; order Anura; family Ascaphidae; genus Ascaphus; species Ascaphus truei. The sequence continues at coordinate 17,341,842 of NC_134502.1, forward strand.
ATAGAAACAAAAAACGGAACTACATTCGGCTAGAGATTGAGTGCGTCAAACAAAGCAAACTTTTTTGTTTTGTTTGCTGCAAAAAAAAAAAAAAAAATAATAATAAAAAATAATAAGAATAATAGTTAATATAAAAAATAATAATAATTAAAATAATAAAAAAAAAAAAAAAATATAATGCATAAAATAAAAAAAATAATAAATAACATAATTCAAAATAATATCACAAAACACGCCAAAGTCAACCCAAAAACTACCGCCCGATCTACTTTCGAGAAGTACACCTGTTCTAAATCCTTCCGCCTAAAAGAAGTCCGCCCTGGACTGTGTGATACCGGTAGCTGTCTCAAGCCCCTCCCACCGGGCAATCGGGGGAAGCCCCCCGATCAACTAGGGAACAGACACCACCCCACCCCCCCTACCGACCATCAGGAGGCCAATCCCAAGGCGCAATGGCAAAATAACACGTAAAGTAGTCCTGGGGGCAAATCAGTAAAAGTTACACACGCAGAAGAGGTTGGGACAGGGCGGGTGGTGTGGGGGGTAAAGCGGCTGTTACCCCACCAGTGGAGGAGCCTGGGGATGGGGGGCAATAGAGACTGGTGACTGCTCCCCCGGCTATGCAGATGGACTATTTTTCACACCGAGGATGAATCCTGTTGCCTGGTAGAAGTCAGCCCACAGAGGCTAAATATCCCGCCACTATTTCCAGGGTTATGAATAGGCGATATCCCTACGCCTTGGGATGGGGTGGCCATTTTTAAGAACCCCAGCGGTAAAGGTGGTGGGGGGTACTCACCACTCTCCTGCTCGCCGCCCTTCTTGGCTGTGGCCGCGTTGCCCATGGTGGGGGGAGGGCAGGACCTCTAGGACCAGGACAGACCCCCCCGATACCTCTAGGACCTGTTATGACAGACACAAAGCCCTGTTACCTCTCGGACCTCCAGTAAGACACACACATGCCCTTCTTATACCTCTAGGACCGGTCATGACCAGCATGCGCACACAGCCCTGTTACCTCTAGGACCTCCTGTAAGACACACACATGCCCTTCTTATACCTCTAGGACCAGTCATGACCAGCATGCGCACACAGCCCTGTTACCTCTAGCACTCCCTGTGAGACACACGATTATACCTCTAGGACGTGGGCATGGACTCATCTTATTCCTCTAGGACCGGTTATAAAAAAAACAAAAGTACATCTCATACCTCTAGGCCCGGGACAGACCTCTGACCCCACCTATGAGAGCTCTAGAACATACACACCCTTTCATACCTCTAGAACCTGAAAATATCCACCCGCCTCCCCACCCCCATATATACCTCTAGGACCTGTTATGACAGACATACACACACCCTAGACCTAGGTTACCTCTAGGATATGTTATAACAGATACACGTACCCCTCTTACCTCTAGAACTAAACACCACCTATGAAACCTCTAGGTGGTGTTATAACAGGCACATCCTCTCATAGCGCAGGGACCTGTCATGACAAACACATACCCCGTCACCCTCTAATACCTCTAGAACTAAAAACACACCAACACCTCTAGGATTTTTTTTTTATAAGAGACACCCGTTATCCTTCTTATACCTCTAGGACTAAACACCACCTATGATACACCCTGTACCTCCCAAGGACCTGGACTTCATCCCGAATAGCTCTGGGACCAGTGACACCTCTAGGACCTGTTATAACAGACCTACCCCCTCTCAGACACCTCTATGACTACACAAACATCCCCGGAAATTTCTAGGACCCGGATACCTGACAAACACAACCCATCTCAGGCATCTAGGGCCTGATCCTCGTCCTTCCCCAACACCTCTGGCAGCTACCACACACCGTGACACCCCTAGGACCTGGCCCAACAGGCCCACTGACACCTCTAGGACCTGGCCCAAAGGGTCCACTGACCCCTCTAGGACCTGGCGTAACGGGCCCACTGGCCCCTCTAGGACCTGGCCCAACGGGCCCACTGGCCCCTCTAGGACCTGGTCCAACGGGCCCACTGGCCCCTCTAGGACCTGGCCCAACGGGCCCACTGGCCCCTCTAGGACCTGGCCCAACGGGCCCACTGGCCCCTCTAGGACCTGGCGTAACGGGCCCACTGGCCCCTCTAGGACCTGGCGTAACGGGCCCACTGGCCCCTCTAGGACCTGGCGTAACGGGCCCACTGCGCCCCTCTAGGACCTGGCGTAACGGGCCCACTGGCCCCTCTAGGACCTGGCGTAACGGGCCCACTGGCCCCTCTAGGACCAGGCGTAACGGGCCCACTGGCCCCTCTAGGACCTGGCGTAACGGGCCCACTGGCCCCTCTAGGACCTGGCGTAACGGGCCCACTGGCCCCTCTAGGACCTGGCGTAACGGGCCCACTGGCCCCTCTAGGACCTGGCGTAACAGGCCCACTGGCCCCTCTAGGACGTGATCAAACTGACCTTTCCCTGCCTTGTCACCTCTAGGACCTGTATACCAGAAACAAACCTCAGGATTACCTCTAGGACCTGACAAAACTGAAAACCACCTGTCCTCCCTTACACCACTAGGACCTGCTACAGCAGGAATATCCCCCCCTAGGGCTACACATACACACAACGCCACTATTACCGCTAGGACCTGATTTAAAAAAAACAGGCCTTCCCCCCTCAAGACCCGTGTCCCAGTTACCCCGCCCCCCCGAAACCTCTAGGATTTATTATAACGGGTCTCTTCCCCTCCATGACACCTCTAAGACCATACACAATGCACCCGACACCTCTAGGACACGTATACCAGTCGCACGCCCTGTAGGCCCTGATATAACGGGCCCCTCCGCCGGCACCTCTAGGACCCGTGTCCCAACCCACTCCATACCTCTAGGACAGCCCCCTTTGATACCTCTAGGACCCGCACGCCGCGCTCACCTGCTGGTCCCGCCCGGCGTAACGTCACTCACACCTCGCCAGCCAATTGGCGGCCGAGTACCGCCGAGCGGCCCGCAGCCAATCAGCGTCCCCCGTTTGTCCACCAACAACCATGGGGCCACGCCCCCTCTAGCGATCCGTTTGCTTTAGGCCACGCCCTCCCCCTCCCTTCTCACCTTGCGTCACCCAGGAGACGGAGGGAGGCGGGGTGACGTCACGGAGGGCGGCGGGCCAATAGGGCGGGCAGGCTCGATCGCGCTGCCGTGGGAAACCGCGGAGACCCCGCCCACCGCGCTCGGCTTATTGGCTGCGCGCTCCCTGAATGACAGGTGGGGGGCCAAAAAGGCACCTCTCGCTGATTGGACGAAACTCAGCGTCGGGTGCGCTGACGTCATCCCGAAAGGGGGAGGGGGAAGGAAAAAATAGTGGTGACCACGCCTTCCTGACGTCACCGGCGCCTGTACTATTTATAGCAAGCGCGCCAGCCCCGCCCCTTAAAGTGACCGCGCAACATTAACACATTCAACACCCATAGCCCTGCAGAGTACATGCATGTTATGTACATAGTAGACACATAGTAGACGAAGTTCGGGCCCATATGCAGGTAACATGGCCGAGGCCTTATCCTTCTGAACCGGCGTGTCAGATGACGTCACGACGTCGCGTTACCGTGGCAACGGGACTTTGGTGACGCCGCGGTTCAGAAGGGGGAGGAGGAGGGCGGCAGGCAAGCAGGGTTGCCACCTTCTACTGAAGGCCAACCCAAAGGGAAAAAAAATTAAATCCCTTGTTGCGGCGGCGTTTCCCGGCATCCTGCTGCCATCCCCCCATCCGACTCCAGTGAACATGGCTGGGCAGCGTCATGACGGCGCGTTGCCATGGCAGCGAGACGCGGCGGGTGGCCATGGCAACGTGACGCCCCGTAGCGTCGTGACGTCACGTAGCATCCGGTTGCCATGGCAACGCGGCCTCGTTTGAGGCCGGGCAGCCATGTTCACTGCAGTTGAAGGGATTTGCCGGAAAATAACAGAATGCCGGAGACCCCGCCGCCACCCGGAGATTGACAATGGCAACCCGTAGCCCGCAGGTAAGTGCCCGGGACCCGGAGTCAAACCCGGAGAGGCGGGAAACCCTGCAAGTAAGTGCCATGGGGCGGTGGATTTTGAAATCCACCATTGTTTAGACAGCAGGGCGCCGCTTTTCGGCGATCCGCCGATACGGCGGCACCGAGAAGGGGGCCGCCATGTTGGATAGTAGTTGGATAGTAAGTCGCGCATGCGCAGAACAGGCGGTTGCGCCCGGCGCGCATGCGCAGACCGTAGTTTGCGCACGCAGACCGTAGGTCGCGCATGCGGAGACCGGCGAAATGCCGATTTGCGCATGCACAGAACTGAAAACCGCCGGATCCGCTTTCCGCCGATTTTCACTATACGGCGGGCCCCTGGAACGGAACCCGCCGTATACCCGGGGCCCTCCTGTACTATATCCGTACTTACAGTATATTGATCTAGAGAAAAGGCAAACAAAAAACCCCAGTGTCATATCATCCAATGATATCTCATAAGGGGGAAAATAAATTCCTTCCTGACTCCAAGAATTGGCAATCAGATTACTCCCTGGATCAACATCCTTCCCATGTATACTTATTTGGTATATCCCTGTATATCTTTCCTTTCTAAAAAGATGTCCAACCTTTTTTGAACAAATCTATTGTATCTGCCATCACAGTCTCCATGGGTAATGAATTCCACATTTTAACTGCCCGTACTGTAAAGAACCCTTTCCTTTGTTGCTGGTGAAATCTCCTTTCCTCCAACCTTAAGGGATGGCCCAGAGTCCTTTGTACTGCCCAGTGGGATGAATAGTTCTTGTTAAAGCTCCTTGTATTGTCCCCGAATATATTTGTATATAGTTATCATATCCCGTCTTAGACGCCTCTTTTCTAATGTAAATAAATCTAATTTAGCTAGCCTCTCCTCATAAGTTAGATTATCCATCCCCTTTATTAATTTGGTGGCTCTTCTCTGCACTCTCTCTAGTTCCATAATGTCTTGTCTAAGGCGTCGTAACCAAAATTGTACTCCATATTCAAGGTGTGGTCTTACTAATGCTTTGTAAAAGGGCATAATTATGTTTACTTACCTTCCATCCATTGCCCGTTTAATGCAAGATAAGATCTTGTTTGCCTTTGCAGCTCCTGCATGACTTTGAGCACTATTGCTAAGCCTGCTGTCTACAAGCACTCCTAAATCCTTCTCCATCAAGAATTCCCCTAATTTATCCCCATTTAATTTGTAAGTTGTCTGTTTATTCTTGTTTCCCAAATGCATAACTGTACATTTATATGTATTAAACCCCATCTGCCATTTACCTGCCCAAGTTTCCAGTCTCTCCAAGTCCTTCTGGAGAGAAATTACATCCTGCTCTTATTCTACCACCTTACACAATTTAGTTTCATCAGCAACGACTTTGCTCCATATGCCGACCTCAAGGTCATTAATAAACAAGTTAAAAAGTAGGGGTCCCAGTACCGATCCCTGAGGTACTCCGCTCACGACTTTAGCCCAACCTGAAAAAGTTCCATTTATGACAACCCTCTGTTGTCTGTCCTTCAACCAGTTTTCAATTCAGGTGCATATATTATTACTAAGACCAATTTTCTTTATTTTGTACACCAACCTCTTGTGTGGAACCGTATCAAAAGCCTTTGCTAAATAAATGTAAGTAGATCACATCAACTGCATTACCCTGGTCTAAAGTCCTACTTACCTCCTCCAAGGAACTAATAAGTTAAGGTTAGCTTGGCATGATCTATCCTTCATAAATCCATGCTGACTATTACTAATAATTTTGTTTTCCATTAAGTATTCCTGAATATTATCCCTTCAAGTAGCTGTAGCAGGGTCCCCTCTGGTGCCCGTGTCCCCTTACCTCCCGGCGCGGTCACGCCTGACAGCGGAGGCAGGGACAGGTGGAGCGGCGATCTGCTCGCCGGAGGCGCTGCCATGTTGTACTAGCGTACACAATTTCACGCATGCGCAGCACGACCCCCAGAGGCGCGGACATTAGGGAAGACAGGCTTCGGGGGACTACAACCCCCATGATGCCATGGGGCATTGCAACACATGATGCCTAGCAGCCAATCGCGCGGACGGATCTTCCTGCTTAGAGATACTTTTCGCGCGCTGAAACCACGCTAGCAGTCGGAGCTGGGATGCCATCAGGGTAGGGTGCATGTGTCAGTGGCACCTGCACTAGGCCAGAGACCCCCATTAGGCCCCGACTCCCCTCAGCTTGTGGTTGCTGCAGGGACAGGCCCATAGATAGGGACACTGCCCCTGTAGCATTTAAGTGAGGGATACAGCCAAGAATCAGCAGCATCCTGACCTCAGGTGATCTGGGACCAGACACCTGCAACAAAGAGACAGGTACAATCCCGGCGGGACCCACCCAACGTAGAGGCGGAGGCTTCGCGGTTACCGTCACTGGATCCGTGGATCCCATGTGCATCGCAGCGCGCCCGGGTGTAGACACACCCGGCAGGTACCTCATCTCACCAAAGTGCACCAACTATACACGGGCTAGGGGGGCAGCGCTGTCTCACACACTTTTCTGTGGACACTGGGACGGTACGGTGCCCGGAGCACCTCAGTACATTGGGGTAACCCCGCAGGGGTGTGGACACGGTGTTGGGAAAGCACGGGGAGGGGTTGCAGCCCTGTGAGGCCTAGTGTTACAGTAGTAGTGTCGTTGTTTATTATTGTTCATATATCTACAGTAAAGTGCTATTGTTTTATTACATCAGCGTATATTGTTCATATATGGTCCTGAACGGGGCTATCCCACATAGGATCCTGCGCAGGTGGAGGCGCTGTCACCCATCGAATCGGGTACACCCCAGGCTCCCAGCGGCGGAGGTTCAGGCCTCCTGTGAGCCACAGGTAAAGCACCACACACCCCGTAGCCGCTCTATCTCCCAGGGGGTGGGGGAAACAGTGTTACATAGCTCTCCCACTATAGAGATCAGGCTTACAGGTCTGTAATTCCCTGGATGTGATCTAGCTCCCTTTTTAAATATAGGCACCACATCTGCTTTACGCCAGGTACTGAGCCTGTGGAAATGGAGTCCTTGAATATTAAATGCAATGGTTTGGCTATTACTGAGCTTAACTCCTTGAGAACTCGGATGTATGCCATCGGGGCCAGACGCCATATTTACGTTAATTTTATTAAGCCGCCTATGAACTTCTTCCTCAGTTAACCAATTGTTTGTTAATAGTAACGCTTGCGCTCACCGCGAACAAGGCGGGACCCCCGTACTGAGGTGGGAAAGTACAAAACTGCGCACCCACAGCAGCGCAGGCACGCCTGGAGAGTGGATAGTCAGCGTAGCCGGGTCTGGGTAGGAGAGATCCGGTTAGTTGTGATACTTGCCGAAGTCCAGGGGTGGAGCCAGAGGGAAGGTCTATGTCCGTTAAGCCGTGATCAGGGGTTGGAGCCGGGAGAGTGGTAGTATATCCGATAGCCGTGGCGTGGGATGGAGAGGTGCGGGTAGTCAGATGCAAGCCGGGGTCGTTATCCAGAGAGGATCCTAAAGTCAAGCCGGGTAGCAGCAGAGAAACACAGGAACAAGGTGCAAGGCACAGCAATCGCAGGAACACAAGGCTACACAGGACTATGCTCAGCAATAAGAGAATGAGCAGGCAGGGTTTAAATAGGAAACAGGAATCAGTAGTAAGGGGGGCCGAGCAGAGGCGCGGCCTCTGTGGAGACCAGGATAAGCTGCCGGAGACAAGGAGGCAATACTGGCACTTGACACACACCTGGGAAGTGGTGCATTTTTGCTCATTTGATTGCCCTTTTCCAACTTTTGTTACATTCCTTATAATTCTGATATGATGTCTCCGTCCCTTCTGACCTCAAGGGGCCTAGTCTAGTAGTTTCGATAACTTTGCTGCCATCTCGGTCAGTGTGGCATGTTCCCACCGAACAGTTTGTCATTTGTGTTATCCCTGTATTCAGAAAACATTTCCACAAGTCTCAAACAGTGAGGTAGGAAAATGCCAGCGATGGTATCTCCGCCGCTCTCAAAGTTCTCCCCCGTACGATCTGGCCGCAGTCTGTAAGAGCTGCATAGAGAGAGCCGCCTCTCCCTGCACAGCTCTCACAGGCGATCGCACTGCTTTTATTTAAATGTGAATACTAGTGTGCGGGAGCCAGGGGGGGTCTCCAGGAGCCGAACCGCATTAATTTCAGGTCTGGGGACCCCCTGCTTCCCGAGTTACAGGCCCCCCGTTATGAGGTGCCGGTATCTCCTGTGCATTTAAACGTCCCGGTCACGTGACGCGGGAGATTTAAACGCACAGGAGTTACGGGCGCCTCCATAACGAGGCTTGTAAGTCGGGAAGCAAGGGGTCCACGAGGCTGAAATCAACCCCTTGCTCCCGCACACTAGTATTCACATTTAAATAAAAACAGCTTCAATACCGTAGCAGCTAGCTGCTAAGGCAATGAAGGGGTTAAACCTGAGTACCCTGTTTATTGGAGGCAGAGGGGGTGGATGAAGGGGGTTGTTGCCCCAGGGTGGGTGGTTAGGCCTGCGACGTGAAGGTTGTGGGAGGATGAACCCATTCACTACCATAGCAGTGATACCCGCTATTATAATGAAGGGGTTAACCACTCCCGCTACCCACCCGGTAGGCCTTACCACCCAACCCTGGGGCAACTACCCCCTTCACCCAATCCCTCTACCCCCTAGAAACATTAAAAAACACAACAACCATACTACCCACCTCCTCTACCCCCAACAACACCCCATCCCCCCAACACATACAGTAATGGGCAAAATTACTATTATCCAGATATGGATAATAGCTCATTTACCCATTCAAAATAAAACATTATCCAGCCAGCATAAAAGTAAATAAAAGTTCTACTTACCCCTGCCAGGATGAAGGCCGTCCTCGTCCTCATCATCGTCCTCCGCGTCCATGTCCTCCGTGGGCAGCAACAGTACAATAAAATACAAACTAATGGCCACTAACCCCTTAGCGGTTAGTAACCACTACAGTAATTAAGGGGGTAACCCCCCTCCCCCGCAACCCACCCGGGAGGCCTAACTACCCTCCCCGGGGCAACTACCCCCACCCTCTAACCATTGATTGGTACAGTGGCACATCATGCCCATATAATATGGGCATGATTTGCCACTATGGCAGTGAATGGGCAATCTTTAAAAAAAACAGCACCAAAAAAGGCACAACAAATAAAAAACAAATCATCAAAAAATACACAAATAAAAAAGCCAATCAGCAAAAAAACACAAAATAACCAATCAGCAAAAAAAACACAATAACAAGAATCAAGAAACAAAAAAAGACAATAACAAGAATCAAGATAAAAAACACAATAACAAGAATCAAAAATAAAAAAAAAACACAAGAATCAAGATTAAAAAAACACAATAACAAGAATCAAGATTTAAAAAAACACAATAACAAGAATCAAGATTAAAAAAACACAATAACAAGAATCAAGATTTAAAAAAAAACACAATAACAAGAATCAAAAATCAAAAAAACACAATAAGAATCAAGATTAAAAAATACACAATAAGAAAAATCAAAAAAACACAATAACAAGAATCAAAATTTAAAAAACACAATAACATGAATCAAAAATAAAAAAAACACAATAACAAGAATCAAGATTTAAAAAAAAAACACAATAACAAAAACCAAGCATCAAAAAAATATAATAAAAAAACAAGCATAAAAAAAAGCAATGCAAAATAATACAATTAATGTTTTTCTTAGTGTTGACATCTTCACCCTCCGATTCCGAGTCCATCAGCAACAGCAGGAACCTCTTGACACTCGAAGCAATGATCCTCAACAGCAGGTAAGTCCTTCTTTATCTTCATTTTCATCTGTATCTTTATCTGTCCATTGTAATCCATAGGCGGATGTTGTCCCATCGGCTTCCTATGGTCAAATGAGACGGGACAGGCCTTATATAAGGCCTGTGATGTCACATTTGAGTGTCAGATGGTACAGCTCCAATCCGATTGGATGCTGTACCATGTGACAAGGCTCTTTTTTTATTTTTTTTATTAAGGATGTGACGTCATCTTCAAGGGAGATACTTCACATCCTTAAATTTTAAATATTATATGGGCATGATGTACCACTGTGCCAATCAATGAGTAGAGGGAGGGGGTAGTTTCCCCGAGGAGGGTGGTTTGGCGTCCCACGTGGATAGCGGTGGAGAGGGGTTAACCCCTTAATTACTATAACTGTTACTAACTGCTAAGGTGATTAAGGGGTTACTGGCCATTAGTTTGTATTTTTATTCTACTGTTGCTGCCCACGGAGGACATGGACGCGGAGGACGGTGATGAGGACGGCCTTCATCCTGGAAGGGGTAAGTAGACCTTTTATTTACTTTATGCTGGCTGGATAATATTTTATTTTTAATGGACAAATGAGCTATTATTCAGATCTGGATAATACTAATTTTGCCCATTACTGTACTGTAATGTAATGGTTGTTGGGGGAAGTGCAGGTGCCCATTCATTCCCATTGCGGTTATCTTTGCTCCTATTGAGGGCAAAAGTAACCACACTGGCAATGAATGGGTGTATTAGCTTGTATTATGTTTTAATGTTTATTGTGGGTAGTGGAGGTGGGTGAAGGTGGTATTTGGCCCGTGGTGGATGTTTTTACCTACCGGGTGGGTAGCGAGAGGGGTTAACCTCTTCATTACCATAGCTGTAGTAACTGCTAAGGTAATGAATGGGTTAACTCCCCCCACTACCCACAATAAACCGGGCACTAATATGTAACCCCCTTTATTGCCTTAGCGGTTAGCCGCTGAGGTAATGAAGCTGCCTGTAAATGTATTTTTATTGCATCGTATTGAAGCCGGAGGTCTCCGGAGCTGGTATTAATGCATATCACCTCCGGAGACTCCCGGCTTCAATCCGAGGCAGGGGGAAAAAAAATAATTCTAAGTCCCACTCTCAAATCCCTTCTCGCTACCCTTGGGGTGACGAGATGAGATCTGTGATAAGCTCGCTATTTCAGAGCCTCGATGAGATTATCGGGGCTACTAGAATAGCGTGATCTTATCAAGATGGCGCCATTTTGCTTTTTGAAGCTCCCGCTTGGTGTGTGTTTGGGCAGGAGCGTAACCGCTCGGGAAAAATGCACACCCCGTACGAGTTTGGCAACTCATCGAAGCTTTCTGAGTAGCAAATCTACCAAATCGTACGGAAAGTGCCAAAAAAGCTTGATGAGTTGGTTATCAAACCTACTAAAATAGGCATAAACACAAGACAGAGCACACCGCTCACTCGTTTATTTGTAATTAATATTATATCATTAATTGGTCAAAAATGGGTGCTACCTATGTACTCAAGTTAATGGATTTAACACATAAATGAAAGGCTGACAAAGCCAATCAGTCATTCACAGAAAGTACATTTATGGTGCACACCACGCTAATTATTTTGTATTTTATAGTGAATATATTATAGTGAAAAAAAACGTGATTAAGTGATAAAAATAAAACTCAAAATCTAACACGTGGTGCTAAGATCTATAATTACTGCTGCCTTAAGTCATCCGCCATTGACAGTGGCATCTTTGAACAACACGGACAAAAGGGATGTGTGTGTGAAGAGCACACGAAAAGATCCCCACTGAGGCGCACCGCAGACCTGAGTTGAATTAAATCCTGGTCCTATAGTGCGCTAGACATACAACATATATAATTTATATATTTATATCTTTGAACAACAGTAAGAGCCTTGCAATGAATTAATGCTCAGAATAGAAATACTGAGGACAATATTTGCCTCCTTCATTGTGGCATAATAATTACCTATGCGCTCTACTACAATTGACAGAGAACATGATCACTGAATGTCATAGTCCCTAAGTTGTACCAACACCACATACCACTTCATTACTCGTCTCATGTACATATAAAGTTAACGGCAACAATATTGAATCATATATAATTCCTGATTAATGAAATGGCTCTAGAATAACTGTGAGTTCAAATGAAACAGTATTGCTATGCTGTTATATAGGGCCAAACAACCATATATGATATGTATAAAATTCCATGATTCTCAAATCAGTCCATTAACCAAGAGACCGTACTGACATACAAGTGTTTTTGTAACATTGACAGCGCAATTCAACCAGACAACATAGTTAGTTAGCGGCTCCTACAATGTCAGTTGATATGCTGTGCATGGATGCGTGCGTACACGAGTCGCTCATGATATATGCTACGACACAGGATTACAAGTTAGTAACAGTGCTGCGGGATCCCTCATCTTACTAAACTCGCATATGAGAAAGCTGCTTTCTAAAAGCAGCGCAGTTCCAACATCACTGCCAAGATTTACTTTGGACTCACTCACTCCAGTGACAGTGACGGTATAGCACTGATAACTTGCAAAGTGATCGCGTGTTAAGTTGTTGCTAGTCTGGAGTACTTAGCTATATTGTAGCATCCGCGGTGCGCGTGAGAGACTCAATGGCGACGGCAGTCCGCAGATCGGCGTCACCACGTCATTGCAAGGCTCTTACTGTTGTTCAAAGATGCCACTGTCAATGGCGGATGACTTAAGGCAGCAGTAATTATAGATCTTAGCACCACGTGTTAGATTTTATTGAGTTTTATTTTTATCACTTAATCACGTTTTTTTCACTATAATATATTCACTATAAAATACAAAATAATTAGTGTGGTGTGCACCATAAATGTACTTTCTGTGAATGACTGATTGACTTTGTCAGCCTTTCATTTATGTGTTAAATGTACTAAAATAGGCCTCTAAGAATCTAAAAGCCTGCCTCTATTTTTACCATTTCCTCCCCTACCTGTTTATTTCGCCACATTGGTTTTGACTTATTTCTGTTATACAGCAGGGCCCCGGGCAAGCGGCGGGTTCCGTTCCAAGGGCCTGCCGCCAAGCAAAAATCGCCGGCGATTTTCAGCGTGTGTGCATGCGCAAACCGGCAATTCCCCCTTCTGCGCGTGCGCAACCTCCGTTCTGCGCGCGTAACCTTCGTTCTGCGCATACACACCCTCGTCAACTGCCCGTTCTGCGCATGCGCGACCCCTGACTCTCCCGTTCTGCGCATGCGCAGACACGGCGGCCCGCTTCTCGGTACTGCCGTATCAGCGGATCGTTGAAAAGCGGGGCGCCGAGAAGTAGGGCCTTGCTGTACTTATTCCCCACGGGTATACATTGATAAGTGTGCTTTTCTAACAATGTTTTAAAGACTGCCCATTTATCTTCTACATTTTCCCTACAAAAACATTATCCCACTGTATTCCTTGTAAATTAGTCCTCAGTTTATTAAAATCTGCCTTTCTCATGGCAGATCCAGCAGCTGTGGCAGAGGGGGTCCTCCACCCATCCCCCCCCCCTTTTTTCTCCCCTAGTGTGTCTCCCCCCCCCCCTGAGTCTTTGTGTAGTGTGTTTAATTGGAAACTGAAGTGGCAGTACATACAGCGAATAAGTCGACCCATGCTATACACTGTTTTATAACTGCTGTATGTGTGAAAACTGAATAAAACATAAAGTTGAAAAAAAAAAAAAAAAATCTGCCTTTCTAAAGTTTAAGGTCTTTGTTGAACCCAAGTAATCTGTTTTTTGATCATTTATTTCAAATGAGACCATGTTATGATCACTGTTACCCAACTGTTCCAGGACTTGAATACTTGTTATTACTTCTACATTGTTTGATATTACCAAACCCAAAACTGCCCCTCTCCTGGTTGGTTCCTCAATAATTTGGGTCATGTAATTGTCTTTAAGCACCCCCAAAAACCTGTTTCCTTTTGTTGTAACGCTAATCTCATTGCCCCAGTCTATGTCTGGATAATTAAAATCCCCCATTATGCAAACATGACCCAGTTTTATGCCTTCTCCATTTGCCAAAGTATTTTAGCTTCCGCAATCTCAGATATTTGGTGGTTTATAGCATATTCCCACAAACATTTTCTTTATACTTTTACCTCCACTGCTAATTTCTATCCACAAAGTCTCTACATTTTCATCACTCCCTTCATAAACATCTTCCCTTATTTATAGGTTTTAGATCCGGTTTAACATATAAACATACTCCACCTCCCCTTCTATTTGTTCGATCCTTCCGAAAAAGGGAATAACCCTCTAAATTAACTGTCCAGTCATGAGTTTCATCCCACCATGTTTCAGTAATGCCTATGATATCATACTGCTCCCTTGCAGCTATTAATTCAAGCTCCCCCATTTTATCTGTCAGGCTTCTTGCATTAGCAAGCATGCATTTCAGGTTTTTTTCAGCGTGTACTGTTATCTTATCTGCTCCTTCCTTTCTGCGCCGATTGGCTTTAGTCTTTAGAAGTTTTCTAGTATTATCTGTATTTAATATGTGTGTTTCCCTGGACGTTTTCACCGGGGCCCCCACCAATGTGTCGCCGGCCTTGCGAGAACTCCCCCCACCCCACCGGTTTCTCTTACACCCCCCCCTTCTCGCTCTCTCACCCCTTCTTAGGCCGAGTCCACGGTCCCTGCTGGCGTGCTGAGGCGCGCTGAGGCGCAGGGAAAGCGGGTGCTTTCCCTGGCCTTGCGGTTGCTTACCGCAAGCGCTCTCAGCAGCCGTCAGGGGGCGGTCCGGGGGCGGTCCGGGGGCGGTCGCGTCACTGGCCGGGGGCGGGCCAGTGACGTCACGGAGCTGGTTCGCCCTCATTGGGCGAACCGCTCACGTGACCGGCCTGTCTCGCCGGCAAGCGGGGGAATTTTAAATTCCCCCAAGACCTGCGCTTCCGCAAGCGCGCGTAAGCGCAGGTGAGCCCCTACTAAAGCCGCTCTAATTGCGGCTGTAGGGGCTCAGTGCTGAGCGGGAGCGCGCCTCAGCGCGCTTCCGCCAGCAAGCAAGTAACATGGCCGAGGCCTTACACTCCCAATCACCTTTTCCTCCCCCCCCCCCCCCCCATGAATTTCTCCCCCCTCCCCATACTCAATAACCCCCTCCCCAATATATATACACACAAACACACAATAGCCCCCCCACCCCAAATACATATAGACAACACAGACAGACAGACACACACAATATGCCACCCTCCCAAATACACACACACACACAAAATAGGGCCCCCCTTGCCAAATACAGACAAACACACATACACAATAGGCCCCTCTCCCAAAATATACAGACACACACACACACACACACACAATAGGCCCCCCCCTGCCCCAATACAGACACACAATAAACCCCCCTCCTCAAAAACACAAACACACAAGCGTGGCCTGGCTGTGCGCGTGGGCATGTTACATACAGCGTGGCCTGGCTGTGCGCGTGGGCATGTTACATACATCATGGTCTTGCTGTGTGCGTGGGCATGTTACATACAGCGTGGCCTGGATGTGCGCGTGGACGTGTTACATACAGCGTGGCCTTGCTGTGCGCGTGTGCATGTTACATACAGCGTGGCCTGGATGTGCGCGTGGGCATGTTACATACAGCGTGGCCTTGCTGTGCGCGTGTGCATGTTACATACAGCGTGGCCTGGATGTGCGCGTGGGCATGTTACATACAGCGTGGCCTTGCTGTGCGCGTGTGCATGTTACATACAGCGTGGTCTGGCTGTGTGCGTGTGCATGTTACATACAGCGTGGCCTGGATGTGCGCGTGGACGTGTTACATACAGCGTGGTCTGGCTGTGCACGTGGGCATGTTACATACAGCGTGGTCTGGCTGTGGGAGTGGACATGTTACATACAGCGTGGTCTGGCTGTGCGCTTGTGCATGTTACATACAGCGTGGCCTGGCTGTGCGCGTGGGCATGTTACATACAGCGTGGTCTGGCTGTGTGCGTGGGCATGTTACATACAGCGTGGTCTGGCTGTGCGCGTGGGCATGTTACATACAGCGTGGTCTGGCTGTGCGCGTGGGCATGTTACGTACAGCGTGGTCTGGCTGTGGGCGTGGGCATGTTACATACAGCGTGGCCTGGATGTGCGCTTGTGCATGTTACATACAGCGTGGTCTGGCTGTGCACGTGGGCATGTTACATACAGCGTGGTCTGGCTGTGCGCGTGGGCATGTTACATACAGCGTGGCCTGGCTGTGCGCTTGTGCATGTTACATACAGCGTGGCCTGGATGTGCGCGTGGACGTGTTACATACAGCGTGGTCTGGCTGTGCGCTTGTGCATGTTACATACAGCGTGGTCTGGCTGTGGGCGTGGGCATGTTACATACAGCGTGGTCTGGCTGTGCGCTTGTGCATGTTACATACAGCGTGGTCTGGCTGTGGGCGTGGACATGTTACATACAGCGTGGACTGGCTGTGGGCGTGGGCATGTTACATACAGCGTGGTCTGGCTGTGCGCGTGGGCATGTTACATACAGCGTGGACTGGCTGTGGGCGTGGGCATGTTACATACAGCGTGGTCTGGCTGTGCGCGTGGGCATGTTACATACAGCGTGGTCTGGCTGTGCGCGTGTGCATGTTACATACAGCGTGGTCTGGCTGTGCGCTTGTGCATGTTACATACAGCGTGGTCTGGCTGTGTGCGTGTGCATGTTACATACAGCGTGGCCTGGATGTGCGCGTGTGCATGTTACATACAGCGTGGCCTGGATGTGCGCGTGGACGTGTTACATACAGCGTGGTCTGGCTGTGCACGTGGGCATGTTACATACAGCGTGGTCTGGCTGTGGGAGTGGACATGTTACATACAGCATGGTCTGGCTGTGCGCTTGTGCATGTTACATACAGCGTGGTCTGGCTGTGTGCGTGGGCATGTTACATACAGCGTGGTCTGGCTGTGCGCGTGGGCATGTTACATACAGCGTGGTCTGGCTGTGGGCGTGGGCATGTTACATACAGCGTGGCCTGGATGTGCGCTTGTGCATGTTACATATAGCGTGGTCTGGCTGTGCGCGTGGGCATGTTACATACAGCGTGGTCTGGCTGTGCGCGTGGGCATGTTACATACAGCGTGGTCTGGCTGTGCGCGTGGGCATGTTACATACAGCGTGGTCTGGCTGTGCGCGTGGGCATGTTACATACAGCGTGGCCTGGATGTGCGCGTGGACTTGTTACATACAGCGTGGTCTGGCTGTGCGCTTGTGCATGTTACATACAGCGTGGTCTGGCTGTGGGCGTGGGCATGTTACATACAGCGTGGTCTGGCTGTGCGCTTGTGCATGTTACATACAGCGTGGTCTGGCTGTGGGCGTGGACATGTTACATACAGCGTGGTCTGGCTGTGCGCTTGTGCATGTTACATACAGCGTGGTCTGGCTGTGCGCGTGGGCATGTTACATACAGCGTGGACTGGCTGTGGGCGTGGGCATGTTACATACAGCGTGGTCTGGCTGTGCGCGTGGGCATGTTACATACAGCGTGGTCTGGCTGTGCGCGTGTGCATGTTACATACAGCGTGGTCTGGCTGTGCGCTTGTGCATGTTACATACAGCGTGGTCTGGCTGTGGGCGTGTGCATGTTACATACAGCGTGGTCTGGCTGTTCGCTTGTGCATGTTACATACAGCGTGGTCTGGCTGTGCGCTTGTGCATGTTACATACAGCGTGGCCTGGCTGTGCGCTTGTGCATGTTACATACAGCGTGGTCTGGCTGTGCGCTTGTGCATGTTACATACAGCGTGGTCTGGCTGTGCACGTGGGCATGTTACATACAGCGTGGTCTGGCTGTGCGCTTGTGCATGTTACATACAGCGTGGTCTGGCTGTGGGCGTGGGCATGTTACATACAGCGTGGTCTGGCTGTGCGCGTGGGCATGTTACATACAGCGTGGCCTGGATGTGCGCTTGTGCATGTTACATACATCATGGACTGGCTGTGCGCGTGGGCATGTTACATACAGCATGGCCTGGATGTGCGCTTGTGCATGTTACATACATCATGGACTGGCTGTGCGCGTGGACATGTTACATACAGCGTGGCCTGGCTGTGCGTGTGGGCATGTTACATACAGCGTGGCCTGGATGTGCGCTTGTGCATGTTACATACGGCGTCGTCTGGCTGTGGGCGTGGACATGTTACATACAGCGTGGCCTGGGTGTGCGCGTGGGAATGTTACATACAGTGTGGTCTGGATGTGCGCTTGTGCATGTTACATACGGCGTCGTCTGGCTGTGGGCGTGGACATGTTACATACAGCGTGGCCTGGGTGTGCGTGTGGGCATGTTACATACAGCGTGGCCTGGATGTGCGCTTGTGCATGTTACATACGGCGTCGTCTGGCTGTGGGCGTGGACATGTTACATACAGCGTGGCCTGGGTGTGCGTGTGGGCATGTTACATACAGCGTGGCCTGGATGTGCGCTTGTGCATGTTACATACGGCGTCGTCTGGCTGTGGGCGTGGACATGTTACATACAGCGTGGCCTGGGTGTGCGCGTGGGAATGTTACATACAGCGTGGCCTGGGTGTGCGCGTGGGAATGTTACATACAGCATGGTCTGGCTGTGGGCGTGGGCATGTTACATACAGCGTGGTCTGGCTGTGGGAGTGGACATGTTACATACAGCATGGTCTGGCTGTGCGCTTGTGCATGTTACATACAGCGTGGTCTGGCTGTGTGCGTGGGCATGTTACATACAGCGTGGTCTGCCTGTGCGCGTGGGCATGTTACATACAGCGTGGTCTGGCTGTGGGCGTGGGCATGTTACATACAGCGTGGCCTGGATGTGCGCTTGTGCATGTTACATATAGCGTGGTCTGGCTGTGCGCGTGGGCATGTTACATACAGCGTGGTCTGGCTGTGCGCGTGGGCATGTTACATACAGCGTGGCCTGGATGTGCGCGTGGACTTGTTACATACAGCGTGGTCTGGCTGTGCGCTTGTGCATGTTACATACAGCGTGGTCTGGCTGTGGGCGTGGGCATGTTACATACAGCGTGGTCTGGCTGTGCGCTTGTGCATGTTACATACAGCGTGGTCTGGCTGTGGGCGTGGACATGTTACATACAGCGTGGTCTGGCTGTGCGCTTGTGCATGTTACATACAGCGTGGTCTGGCTGTGCGCGTGGGCATGTTACATACAGCGTGGACTGGCTGTGGGCGTGGGCATGTTACATACAGCGTGGTCTGGCTGTGCGCGTGGGCATGTTACATACAGCGTGGTCTGGCTGTGCGCGTGTGCATGTTACATACAGCGTGGTCTGGCTGTGCGCTTGTGCATGTTACATACAGCGTGGTCTGGCTGTGGGCGTGTGCATGTTACATACAGCGTGGTCTGGCTGTTCGCTTGTGCATGTTACATACAGCGTGGTCTGGCTGTGCGCTTGTGCATGTTACATACAGCGTGGCCTGGCTGTGCGCTTGTGCATGTTACATACAGCGTGGTCTGGCTGTGCGCTTGTGCATGTTACATACAGCGTGGTCTGGCTGTGCACGTGGGCATGTTACATACAGCGTGGTCTGGCTGTGCGCTTGTGCATGTTACATACAGCGTGGTCTGGCTGTGGGCGTGGGCATGTTACATACAGCGTGGTCTGGCTGTGCGCGTGGGCATGTTACATACAGCGTGGCCTGGATGTGCGCTTGTGCATGTTACATACATCATGGACTGGCTGTGCGCGTGGGCATGTTACATACAGCATGGCCTGGATGTGCGCTTGTGCATGTTACATACATCATGGACTGGCTGTGCGCGTGGACATGTTACATACAGCGTGGCCTGGCTGTGCGTGTGGGCATGTTACATACAGCGTGGCCTGGATGTGCGCTTGTGCATGTTACATACGGCGTCGTCTGGCTGTGGGCGTGGACATGTTACATACAGCGTGGCCTGGGTGTGCGCGTGGGAATGTTACATACAGCGTGGTCTGGATGTGCGCTTGTGCATGTTACATACGGCGTCGTCTGGCTGTGGGCGTGGACATGTTACATACAGCGTGGCCTGGGTGTGCGTGTGGGCATGTTACATACAGCGTGGCCTGGATGTGCGCTTGTGCATGTTACATACGGGGTCGTCTGGCTGTGGGCGTGGACATGTTACATACAGCGTGGCCTGGGTGTGCGTGTGGGCATGTTACATACAGCGTGGCCTGGATGTGCGCTTGTGCATGTTACATACGGCGTCGTCTGGCTGTGGGCGTGGACATGTTACATACAGCGTGGCCTGGGTGTGCGCGTGGGAATGTTACATACAGCGTGGCCTGGGTGTGCGCGTGGGAATGTTACATACAGCGTGGTCTGGCTGTGGGCGTTATATACCAGCTTCACCTTGCAGAGCCGGGAACCAGCATCGCACTGTTAAACAACAGTCTGAAGTAGGTTACTGGCTGTGCACTTCTCTCACCCGGGCACCGCTGAAAGGCTGTGTAATGCGGCAGGCATAAGCTCATAGGGGTCTATGTTCAAATGTATTTGAAGCAAAAGATGACTGTGTGCTCATATACCAGCTTGTGCATCTCCGTGTGTGAATACCAGCGTGTACATCTCCGTGTGTGAATACCAGCTTGTACATTTTCCGTGTGTGAATACCAGCTTGTGCATCTCCGTGTGTGAATACCAGCTTGTGCATCTCCGTGTGTGAATACCAGCTTGTGCATCTCCGTGTGTGAATACCAGCTTGTACATCTCCGTGTGTGAATACCAGCTTGTACTGTACATCTCAACGTGTGCATCTCCGTGTGTGAATACCAGCTTGTGCATCTCCGTGTGTGAATACCAGCTTGTGCATCTCCGTGTGTGAATACCAGCTTGTACATCTCCGTGTGTGAATACCAGCTTGTACATCTCCGTGTGTGAATACCAGCTTGTGCATCTCCGTGTGTGAATACCAGCTTGTGCATCTCCGTGTGTGAATACCAGCTTGTACATCTCCGTGTGTGAATACCAGCTTGTACATCTCCGTGTGTGAATACCAGCTTGTACATCTCCGTGTGTGAATACCAGCTTGTACATCTCCGTGTGTGAATACCAGCTTGTACATCTCCGTGTGTGAATACCAGCTTGTACATCTCCGTGTGTGAATACCAGCTTGTACATCTCCGTGTGTGAATACCAGCTTGTACTGTACATCTCAACGTGTGCATCTCCGTGTGTGAATACCAGCTTGTACATCTCCGTGTGTGAATACCAGCTTGTACATCTCCGTGTGTGAATACCAGCTTGTACATCTCCGTGTGTGAATACCAGCTTGTACATCTCCGTGTGTGAATACCAGCTTGTGCATCTCCGTGTGTGAATACCAGCTTGTACTGTACATCTCAACGTGTGCATCTCCGTGTGTGAATACCAGCTTGTGCATCTCCGTGTGTGAATACCAGCTTGTGCATCTCCGTGTGTGAATACCAGCTTGTGCATCTCCGTGTGTGAATACCAGCTTGTGCATCTCCGTGTGTGAATACCAGCTTGTACATCTCCATGTGTGAATACCAGCTTGTACATTTTCCGTGTGTGAATACCAGCTTGTGCATCTCCGTGTGTGAATACCAGCTTGTGCATCTCCGTGTGTGAATACCAGCTTGTGCATCTCCGTGTGTGAATACCAGCTTGTGCATCTCCGTGTGTGAATACCAGCTTGTGCATCTCCGTGTGTGAATACCAGCTTGTGCATCTCCGTGTGTGAATACCAGCTTGTGCATCTCCGTGTGTGAATACCAGCGTGTGCATCTCCGTGTGTGAATACCAGCTTGTGCATCTCCGTGTGTGAATACCAGCTTGTGCATCTCCGTGTGTGAATACCAGCTTGTACATCTCCGTGTGTGAATACCAGCTTGTACTGTACATCTCAACGTGTGCATCTCCGTGTGTGAATACCAGCTTGTACATCTCCGTGTGTGAATACCAGCTTGTACTGTACATCTCAACGTGTGCATTTCCGTGTGTGAATACCAGCTTGTACCTCTCCGTGTGAATACCAGCTTGTACACTAGCGTGTGCATCTCCGTGTGTGAATACCAGCTTGTACCTCTCCGTGTGAATACCAGCTTGTACACTAGCGTGTGCATCTCCGTGTGTGAATACCAGCTTGTACACTAGCGTGTGCATCTCCGTGTGAAAACCAGCTTGTACACTAGCGTGTGCATCTCCGTGTGTGAATACCAGCTTGTACACTAGCGTGTGCATCTCCGTGTGTGAATACCAGCTTGTACACTAACGTGTGCATCTCCGTGTGTGAATACCAGCTTGTACTGTACATCTCAACATGTGAATCTCCGTGTGTGAATACCAGCTTGTGCATCTCCGTGTGTGAATACCAGCTTGTGCATCTCCGTGTGTGAATACCAGCTTGTACATTTCCGTGTGTGAATACCAGCTTGTACATCTCCGTGTGTGAATACCAGCTTGTACATTTCCGTGTGTGAATACCAGCTTGTGCATCTCCGTGTGTGAATACCAGCTTGTGCATCTCCGTGTGTGAATACCAGCTTGTACTGTACATCTCAACGTGTGCATCTCCGTGTGTGAATACCAGCTTGTACTGTACATCTCAACGTGTGCATTTCCGTGTGTGAATACCAGCTTGTACCTCTCCGTGTGAATACCAGCTTGTACACTAGCGTGTGCATCTCCGTGTGTGAAAACCAGCTTGTACACTAGCGTGTGCATCTCCGTGTGTGAATACCAGCTTGTACACTAGCGTGTGCATCTCCGTGTGTGAATACCAGCTTGTACACTAGCGTGTGCATCTCCGTGTGTGAATACCAGCTTGTACACTAACGTGTGCATCTCTGTGTGTGAATACCAGCTTGTACTGTACATCTCAACATGTGAATCTCCGTGTGTGAATACCAGCTTGTGCATCTCTGTGTGTGAATACCAGCTTGTACATCTCCGTGTGTGAATACCAGCTTGTACTGTACATCTCAACGTGTGCATCTCCGTGTGAATACCAGCTTGTACACTAGCGTGTGCATCTCCGTGTGAAAACTAGCTTGTACACTAGCGTGTGCATCTCCGTGTGAAAACCAGCTTGTACACTAGCGTGTGCATCTCTGTATGAAAACCAGCTTGTACACTAGCGTGTGCATCTCCGTGTGAAAACCAGCTTGTACACTAGCGTGTGCATCTCCGTGTGAAAACCAGCTTGTACACTAGCGTGTGCATCTCCGTGTGAAAACCAGCTTGTACACTAGCGTGTGCATCTCCGTGTGAAAACCAGCTTGTACACTAGCGTGTGCATCTCTGTATGAAAACCAGCTTGTACACTAGCGTGTGCATCTCCGGGTGTGAATACCAGCTTGTACACTAGCGTGTGCATCTCCGTGTGTGAATACCAGCTTGTACATCTCAACATGTGCATCTCCGTGTCTGAATACCAGCGTGTACTGTACATCTCAACGTGTGCATCTCCGTGTGAATACCAGCTTGTACACTAGCGTGTGCATCTCCGTGTGCAAACCAGCTTGTACACGAGCTCCGTGTGTGAATACCAGCTTGTACATCTCCGTGTGAATACCAGCTTGTACACTAGCATATGCATCTCCGGATGTGAATACTAGCTTGTACACTAGCGTGTGCATCTCCGTGTGTGAATACCAGCTTGTACATCTCCGTGTGAAAACCAGCTTGTACACTAGCGTGTGCATCTCCGGGTGTGAATACCAGCTTGTACACTAGCGTGTGCATCTCCGTGTGTGAATACCAGCTTGTACACTAGCGTGTGCATCTCCGTATGTGAATACCAGCTTGTACACTAGCGTGTGCATCTTCGTGTGTGAATAACAGCTTGTGCATCTCCGTGTGTGAATAACAGCTTGTACACTAGCGTGTGCATATCCCTGTGTGTACACACTAGTGTGTGCGAATACCAGCTTGTACATCTCAATGTGTGCATATCCCTGTGTACACACTAGCGTGTGCATCTCTGTGTGAATACTAGCTTGGGCATCTACCGTCTGTGTGTGTACCCGTTTGTGCATCTCCCCGTGTGTGAGAATACGTGTGCACTAGCTCGTGTGAATACTAGCTTGGGCATGAGAACCAGCTTGTGCATCTCCCCGTGTGTATACTCCCAATGCCCGCACCTCTCTCCAGGTTTGTACTCCCACAGCTTGAAACCGTGTGTGTGTGTGTGTGTAGCATGAAACCGTGGATGTAGCATGTCCTAGCTTGTCTATGTACCCACATGCACCTGCTTCTCATGTACCCGTGTGCACCCGTTCATGCCAGCTTGTATCCCAGCCCGTGCATGCCGACCCCACTATACCGGTTTGTGTACATAGCTGTGCTAACTAGGGTTTCCAGATGTCCGTATTGAACCGGACAGCCCAGTATTTGGTTACTCTGTCTGACAAAAAATTAGATAATACCAGACATGTTTGCAAGGGGGACAGGACATGTATGTGTATGCTGGTATTACCTCTCCAGACTTGGTAACCAATCACGGGATTTCCCATGAGAAGGGATAGAGCAGGGTGCTGGTAGGGTGGCTGGGCAGCTTCCTCCATGCTGATTGGCTGCTGCTGTGTTATGCAGCCAATCAGGAGGAAGTGGCAGAAGCCGGGGAGTAAAGAGCGGAGGAAAAGCATGGAGCAGAGAAGTGAGGCTGTGTGCTTGTTCTGGTTTGTGCGCATGCGTCTTCTCTAGCTGTCCTGTAGGAGTGATAATGACAGGGAGGGACGGACGAGAGAGGATGAAGGGAGGGGGGACGACGACACGAGAGAATGGATGAAGGGAGGGAGACGACGACACAAGGGAGGGGGACGACGACGAGAGGATGAAGGGAGGGGGGATGATGACGAGAGATGAAGGGAGGATGGGGACACGAGAGGATGGAGGAGGGACAACAACACGAGAGAGGATGAAAGGAGGGACGACGCCGAAAGGATGAAGGGACGACGACACGAGAGGATGAAGGGAGGGGGACAACGACACGAGAGGATGAAGGGAGGGTGACGACGACACAAGAGGATGAAGGGAGGGGGGACACGAGGGAGGACAACAACGAGAATGGAGGGGGGGGACACAAGAGAGGATGAAGGGAGGGGGGGGGACACAAGAGAGGATGAAGGGAGGAGGGGGCGACGACACGAGAGAGGATGAAGGGAGGGGGGACGACGCCACGAGAGAGGATGAAGGGAGGGGGGACGACGCCACGAGAGAGGATGAAGGGAGGGGGACGACGACACGAGAGGATGAAGGGAGGGACGACGACGAAAGGATGAAGGGAGGGGGGGCGATGACGACACGAGAGAGGATGAAGGGAGGGGACGATGACACGAGAGAATGGATGGAGGGGGGACGACGAGGAGAGAGAGGACGACGAGAGGATGAAGGGAGGGACGATGACGAGAGATGAAGGGAGGGACGACGACACGAGGATGAAGGGAGGGACGACGACACGAGGATGAAGGGAGGGGGACACGAGAGGGAGGAGGGGGACACGAGGGAGGATGAAGGGAGGAGGGGGACACGAGAGGGGATGAAGGGAGGGGGGGACGCCACGACAGAATGGATGAAGGGAGGGGGGGACGCCACGAGAGAATGGATGAAGGGAGGGGAGACGACGACGAGAGAGAGGATGAAGGGAGGGGGGACACGAGAGGATGAAGGGAGGCGGGGGACACGAGGGAGGAGGGGGACACGAGAGAGGATGAAGGGAGGGGGACACGAGAGAGGATGAAGGGAGGAGGGGGACACGAGAGAGGATGAAGGGAGGAGGGGGAAACGAGAGGGAGGATGAAGGGAGGAGAAGGACACGAGATGAAGGGAGGAGGGGGACACGAGAGAGGATAAAGGGAGGGGGGCGGACGAGAGGATGAAGGGAGAGGGGGCGGACGAGAGGATGAAGGGAGGAGGGGGACACGAGAGGGAGGATGAAAGGAGGAGGGGGACACGAGATGAAGGGAGGAGGGGGACACGAGAGAGGATAAAGGGAGGGGGGGGCGGATGAGAGGATGAAGGGAGGGGGGGCGGACGAGAGAGGATGAAGGGAGGGCGGACGAAAGAGGATAAGGGGCCGGGCGGACGAGAGAGGATGAAGGGGGGGCAGACGAGAGCGGATGAAGGGAGGGGCGGCGGACGAGAGAGGATGAAGGGAGGGGGGGGCGAACGAGAGAGGATGAAGGGAGGGGGTGACGAGAGAGGATGAAGGGAGGGTGGTGAGAGGGGGGGAGGAGGGAGGGGGGTGAGAGGATGAAGGGGAGTGAGAGAGGATGAGGGGTGAGAGGATGAAGGGAGGGGGTTGAGAGAGGATGAAGGGAGGGGGATGAGAGAGGATGAAGGGAGGAGGGGTGCAATATTACTCACCGTGGGCCAGTGTGACTGCAGGTCAGTTATTTATAAATGATCTGACCATTACGTCATTTGTTCTAAATTTCACTCAAAGGATGCACCAATTTGCACTCTTTCATATTCTATTTCCTAAATAAATCCTCGGAAGGGCGCCCCCTCCCACTCCTCCCCAGATTTTTTACTGAGCGGAATATAAAGTGGTGCAAATTGGTGAATACTTGGAAAATTATGTAAGTCAGGTCATTTATAAATAACATTCTTCCTCAGGCTGGTATTATACTAAGCGCTGGCAATGATAAATACCTGTCTCCCTATGAGTTTATCCAGTGGTGGCACCGCGCGCACGATCGACAGCGTTGGCGCGGCAGATGTGTGGAAATACAAAGAAATTGCTATTTGAGTGGCTGCCATTCCACCGAGCCAATCCCAGTGCGACCTACCGCTGTGACATCATGGCCACGCCTCCCAGCCGCGCGCGTCACCGTGTAACATATAGGCACTAGACGTGCGCCCGTGCTTTACTATATTACATGCCCCGCCAACGATTCTCACGCGCGTCGCACCTTTCACCAATTTGCCCAGTATTTTTGGACAAGCCACCTTGCAACCCTAGTGCCAACACCTGCTGTCTTCTACAGCTTATGTCCACGTGTACGTGCCAGCTTGTGTAACAACCCCTCCCGCATGTCCCAGCTTGTGGTATGTACCATGTCAAGTGCAGCTAGCTTATGACATCATCGCGCCATGACATCACCGTAGTAATGACCTCTGGGTTCTAAGTGCTTTTATTTCAGCAAATTCCTACTTGTATATATATATAAAAAAAAAAAACATTGAAAATTAATGGCGACGATATACAAACCTGCCAGTCGGAACCAAAATACAAAACAAAACAAAAAAAACACGGTAGGTGGGCATTAAGGGGGCATGGGGATTTGCTCCATCGTGTGCACCTCGGTGAGGTCCTCGTATGTCTAAGGAGGGGGGTTTAGGAGTCCGACAGAGTGGAAGTGACAGTCTGTCTGTAGCAGACAGGAGGTGGGTGTGAGGGTGGCAGCACCCCCGCCAACTGAATCAGCAGTCACTTCCTGGTTTAGAAAGGTGGGCAGTGCCCGTGTATGCCAAAGTCTTCACCCTGCTGTAGCAGAGAGGGTACATGTATAAGATGGTAGCCACCTTGCGGCGGCAGTACCCAGACTGAAGCAGCTGGAGTGGCACCGTGAGGTGGGCAGGAGGCTGGCAGTGCCCATGTATGCGGAAGTCATCTCCCTGTTGTAGTAAAGGTGAACAAGTCAAAGATGGAAGTGCCAAGGTAAACCTTGCTGTGGCAGTGCCCGCAGACTGCTGCGTCTTCCTGATGTGAGAGGTAGCCGGTATAAAAGGGACCAGTACCCATGTGGACTGAAGGGCTCTCCTCGCTGTAACAGAAAGGGGGTATGTGGCAGTGCTCACAGTCGGAGTTCACGGTCTTCCTGATGTAGGAGGTAGCGGGTGTGAGGGGCGAGTCCTATTCCAGCTGCAGCAGACAGGTGGAAAATGTCACGGCCAAAATCGCACCCTTGCAGTAGCGGAGCGAGGGTGGCAGTGCCCACAGAATTAGTGAGCAGTATCTGTTGCAGAGGTGGATAGGACCTCGCAGCAGAGGGTGGCAGTGCCCGCAGACCTCGCAGCAGAGGAGGGTGGCAATGCCCGCAGACCTCGCAGCAGAGGGTGGCAATGCCCGCAAACTTCGCAGCAGAGAAGGGTGGCAGTGCCCGCAGACCTCGCAGCAGAGGGTGGCAGTGCCCGCAGACCTCGCAGCAGAGGGTGGCAGTGCCCGCAGACCTCGCAGCAGAGGAGTGTGGCAGTGCCCGCAGACCTCGCAGCAGAGGAGTGTGGCAGTGCCCGCAGACCTCGCAGCAGAGGAGGGTGGCAGTGCCCGCAGACCTCGCAGCAGAGGAGGGTGGCAGTGCCCGCAGACCTCGCAGCAGAGGAGGGTGGCAGTGCCCGCAGACCTCGCAGCAGAGGAGGGTGGCAGTGCCCGCAGACCTCGCAGCAGAGGAGGGTGGCAGTGCCCGCAGACCTCGCAGCAGAGGAGGGTGGCAGTGCCCGCAGACCTCGCAGCAGAGGAGGGTGGCAGTGCCCGCAGACCTCGCAGCAGAGGAGGGTGGCAGTGCCCGCAGACCTCGCAGCAGAGGAGGGTGGCAGTGCCCGCAGACCTCGCAGCAGAGGAGGGTGGCAGTGCCCGCAGACCTCGCAGCAGAGGAGGGTGGCAGTGCCCGCAGACCTCGCAGCAGAGGAGTGTGGCAGTGCCCGCAGACCTCGCAGCAGAGGAGGGTGGCAGTGCCCGCAGACCTCGCAGCAGAGGAGGGTGGCAGTGCCCGCAGACCTCGCAGCAGAGGAGGGTGGCAGTGCCCGCAGACCTCGCAGCAGAGGAGGGTGGCAGTGCCCGCAGACCTCGCAGCAGAGGAGGGTGGCAGTGCCCGCAGACCTCGCAGCAGAGGAGGGTGGCAGTGCCCGCAGACCTCGCAGCAGAGGAGGGTGGCAGTGCCCGCAGACCTCGCAGCAGAGGAGGGTGGCAGTGCCCGCAGACCTCGCAGCAGAGGAGGGTGGCAGTGCCCGCAGACCTCGCAGCAGAGGAGGGTGGCAGTGCCCGCAGACCTCGCAGCAGAGGAGGGTGGCAGTGCCCGCAGACCTCGCAGCAGAGGAGGGTGGCAGTGCCCGCAGACCTCGCAGCAGAGGAGGGTGGCAGTGCCCGCAGACCTCGCAGCAGAGGAGGGTGGCAGTGCCCGCAGACCTCGCAGCAGAGGAGGGTGGCAGTGCCCGCAGACCTCGCAGCAGAGGAGGGTGGCAGTGCCAGCAGACCTCACAGCAGAGGAGGGTGGCAGTGCTCGCAGACCTCACAGCAGAGGAGGGTGGCAGTGCTCGCAGACCTCACAGCAGAGGAGGGTGGCAGCGCCCATAGGCTGACTATATTAGAGGGGTGGCAGTGCTGCAGTCCAAATAAGTTGGCAGTGCCCGTCGGCTTAATAAGTTATATTAGGATGGCGTAGATATTGCTGAAGACATTGTAGCAGGAAGAGTGCCAGCAGACCTTTGGCTGTGTGGCACAAGACTGGCACTGCTGGAGACGTGTTTTGCTGGCGTGGCATAATGAGTAGGGGGCAAATAGGTGAACGTCTTCCCTTAAGCTATTCACACGCCCCTAGGTTGCCTCTGCGTGGAGGGCATCACATGCAGTCCATGGAGTTTTCTGGTATGCTGTTGAGGGCGCCCGCAAGTCCCTTGATGGGGGCACAGCTTGGGGGCAGCATGGTATGGGGGGTAGGGTCCACATTCTCGATGTCCTCCATCTTGGACTCGCTGGCACTGTCCCAATTTATGTGGAATCTGGTCACACGCGGGTTGGATGCCAGGATGTTCCTTTGGAGCTAAGGAGGGGGAGGAAATGTCAGTGGCAGTGCCAGCCTCATCGCTACACGTTCCAGTTCTACATAGCACAGGCAATGCCAGCGTGTGTGCAGCACCTTCACACTACCACATCCATTTATATATGGCAGCGGCATTGCCCCGCGAGCACACAGCGCAGGCGGGCGCACACGCACAGAGCGCAGACAGCAGCAGTCGACTCAGTGGTAGTGCCCGCCTCCCTCACACGCGGTGCGCAGACAGCGCCCGCCTCACACACACGCGGCGCGCAGGCAGCGCCCGCCTCACACACACACGCGGCGCGCAGGCAGCGCCCGCCTCACACACACACGCGGCGCGCAGGCAGCGGTAGTGCCCGCCTCACACACACACGCGGCGCGCAGGCAGCGGTAGTGCCAGCCTCACACACAGCGGCAGTGCCAGCCTCCCTCGCACACACGCGGCAGTGCCAGCCTCCCTCGCACACACGCGGCAGTGCCAGCCTCCCTCGCACACACGCGGCAGTGCCAGCCTCCCTCGCACACACGCGGCAGTGCCAGCCTCCCTCCCACACACGCGGCAGTGCCAGCCTCCCTCCCACACACGCGGCAGTGCCAGCCTCCCTCGCACACACGCGGCAGTGCCAGCCTCCCTCGCACACACGCGGCAGTGCCAGCCTCCCTCGCACACACGCGGCAGTGCCAGCCTCCCTCGCACACACGCGGCAGTGCCAGCCTCCCTCGCACACACGCGGCAGTGCCAGCCTCCCTCGCACACACGCGGCAGTGCCAGCCTCCCTCGCACACACGCGGCAGTGCCAGCCTCCCTCGCACACACGCGGCAGTGCCAGCCTCCCTCGCACACACGCGGCAGTGCCAGCCTCCCTCGCACACAGCGGCAGTGCCAGCCTCCCTCGCACACACGCGGCAGTGCCAGCCTCCCTCGCACACAGCGGCAGTGCCAGCCTCCCTCGCACACAGCGGTAGTGCCAGCCTCCCTCGCACACAGCGGCAGTGCCAGCCTCCCTCACACAGTGCAGGCAGCGGTAGTGCCAGCCTCCCTCACACAGCGCAGGCAGCGGTAGTGCCAGCCTCCCTCACACAGCGCAGGCAGCGGTAGTGCCAGGCTCCCTCCCCCACACACACACACACAGACACCGTGCGCCGTCGCTGCCATTATAAACGTGGCTTACCTGGCTGAAATCTGCTTTGAGGGGAGGGTTCTCTCGAAGTTCGGGATCTGCGTATTCGTTGTTCACATAATATCCAACTCTGATGAACTCTTGACCGCGGTACGTGCAGGTAATGAGCACCACCGTCACCCCCACAGCGTCCGACTCCGGAATCAGACTGCAATTGGGCCCGTCTGCCTGTAGACAGAATAAAAAGGGTGTTACGTGCCCCATTTTCTTATAAAGTAACACATGAGGCCCCTCTTATCCCATAAGAGATCAGTCTCTCTGACCCTATGAATGTCCCATTAATGAAGGTCTCCATTAATACACAGGTTAAACAGTGTTTAACTCCCCTATACATTGTGGGCCAAATTGAACATCCCAAAAGTTGAGGGGGTAAAGCAAGTGCAATGCGATTGACAGCACCCTAAGGCTAAGGCCCCGCTCCCTCAGTCAGCGCGCCCGCACTGCAGACCGGCGGGGCGCTGACACACAGACCGCGATATGCGGTCTGTAGGGAGCCGGGTGGTTTAAGCGGAGGGGGCGTGGTTTAAGTGGAGGGACCCGCTACCCCCCCCCCCTCCACAGGCTCGGGCTCCCGGGCTGCAGGAGGGAGCTGCTGCGGGCTGCCCTACTCACACGCTGACACTCAGGCACACACACACACAGACAGGCAGGCAGGCAGGCAGGCAGGCACCCACGCTGCTTTCCCTCCACACTCTCCTCCCCGCTCCCCGAAGCCTCCCCTCATTGGCTCACAGCCACACCACGTGACGCGTCGACGCTAGGAATTACAATTCTCTTGTATCCCCTAGCGGCTGACGCGTCACAGCGTGTAGTGAGCTGTGCAGTAAGGGGGGACTGGGACCGGCTCGGGAGGATTCCCCTGCTGGTGGGGAACGCTCGTGCGGCCGCCCCCGCCTCCGGGCGCAGCGGGTCCCAGGCCTAAGCCAATCCGATCGCTCCCACACCCCCCCTTCAAGCGTTGCGGGCCTCACCTGGAAGACAAACATGTGACGCCCGGCGGGGACGGGCCCCACCAGCACAGAGTCCAGCACCTGGTCGTACTCCTCACTCTCTGCTGACCCCACGTAAATTATCTTCCACTCCAGGTCTGAGGTGAAAAGCCAGAAGAAAGGGGAACATGAGAGGGGACTACAGGGGAGGAGAAGTGGCATGACATTATTGGTTGTGGGGGGTGGGGGGGAGGGGTGTCAAGTCACATTGACCAATGAGGTCACCGTGTGGATGCCTGCGTCAGGGATGAAGGGTGTCGTTCCGTCACAATGTCAAGGGTCACAGTGGAAAGGTTACAGGCCTCCAGGTTTGGATCACAGCGGCGAGGCCAGGGGTCACATCTCAAAGTCAGGGGTCACAATGGGGCGAGGTCCGAGGTCCCCCTCTGGCATGACACACTGGTCAGGAAAGTGGGCTGCACGGGTAAGATGGCACGGCCATGAGTCACAGCAATAAGATGTTAGGTCAGCAGGCGTAGATCGGGGGTCACTAGGTAGCCATGTTTGAGCGTCCATTGGGTGAAGTCGTAGGCCCGCTCAGGGCCAGCAGGGTCAGGTATAAGGGGTGAGGTGGTTAGGGGTCACTCACCATCAGGCAGGTCTTCGATGCACTCAAAGGTGACCTCAAACTGGAAGGGGTTGTGGAAGGGGCAGGGGTTATCCAGGACCACCATGTTCAGGATTTGCACCTTCGCCATGGCGCCGACCAGGGGCGTATACCTGCGATATAGCAACACTAGGACCGGGAAAGAGAGACACGTGCTTTATAAGGATACAAAGGGGAAGAACGTATGCCTCGTGCATATCCTGATATTGGGGGGAGTGTATATACACCTATATAGCCTGATACAGAGGGGAGAGCGTATATACAGCTCCGGTATATACGATACCAAGGGAAGAGTAAATACTGATACAGAGGAGAGCATATATACACCTCCTGTATATCCTGTTACAGAAGGGAAGAGTATATAAACATCCCGTATATAAGGATACCGAGGGGAGTATATACACCTTCTATATATCCTATAACCGAAAAAAGCACATACATGCGCCTCCTGTATATCCTGATACAGAGGGGAGAGCGTATATATACACCTCCTGTATATCCTGATACCGAGGGGAGAGCGTATATATACACCTCCTGTATATCCTGATACCGAGGGGAGAGCGTATATATACACCTCCTGTATATCCTGATACCGAGGAGAGAGCATATAATAAACCTCCCGTATATCCCATTACATAAGGGAACAGTATATAAACCTCCCGTATATAAGGATACCGAGGGGAGTATACACATCTTCTATATATCCTATAACCGAAAGCACATACATGCGCCTCCTGTATATCCCGATCCCGAGGGGAGCACGTATATATACACCTCCTGTATATCCTGATACCGAGGGGAGAACGTATATACACCTCCTGTGTATCCTGATACCGAGGGGAGAGCGTATATATACACCTCCTGTATATCCTGATACAGAGGGGAGAGCGTATATACACCTCCTATATATCCTGATACAGAGGGGAGAGCGTATATATACACCTCCTGTATATCCTAATACCGAGGGGAGAGCGTATATATACACCTGTATATCCTGATACCGAGGGGAGAGCGTATATATACATCTCCTGTATATCCTGATACCGAGGGGAGAGCGTATATATACACCTCCTGTATATCCTGATCCCGAGGGGAGAGCGTATATATACACCTCCTGTATATCCTGATACAGAGGGGAGAGCGTATATACACACCTCCTGTATATCCTGATACCGAGGGGAGAGCGTATATATACACCTCCTGTATATCCTGATCCCGAGGGGAGAGCGTATATATACACCTCCTGTATATCTTGATACCGAGGGGAGAGCATATATATACACCTCCTGTGTATCCTGATACCGAGGGGAGAGCGTATATATACACCTCCTTTATATCCTGATACCGAGGGGAGAGCGTATATATACACCTCCTGTATATCCTGATCCCGAGGGGAGAGCATATATATATACACCTCCTGTATATCCTGATACAGAGGGGAAAGCGTATGTACACGTCCTGTATATCCTGATACAGAGGGGAGAGCGTATATACACCTTCTGTATATCCTGATACAGAGGGGATAGATTAAATACACTTTCTGTATATACTGATGTCAAGGGGAGAGCGTATATACACCTTGTATATCCTGATACCGAGGGTAGAGCGTATATACACCTCCCGTATATCCTGATAGAGGGGAGAACATATATACACCATCATATCCAATACCATGGGGAGAGCGTATATACGCCTCCTGTATATCCTGTTACAGAAGGGAAGAGAGTATATAAACCTCCCGTATATAAGGATACCGAGGGGAGTATATACACCTTCTATATATCCTATAACCGAAAGAAGCACATACATGCGCCTCCTGTATACCCCGATCCCGAGGGGAGCGCGTATACACACCTCCTGTATATCCCGATCCCGAGAGCGTATAAACACCTGTATATCCTGATACCGAGGGGAGAGCGTATATATACACCTCCTGTATATCCTGATCCTGAGGGGAGAGCGTATACACACCTCCTGTATATCCTGATACCTAGGGGAGAGCGTATATACACCTCCTGTATATCCTGTTCCCGAGGGGAGAGTGTATATACACCTCCTGTATATCCCAATCCCGAGAGCGTATATACACCTGTATATCCTGATACCGAGGGGAGAGCGTATATATACACCTCCTGTATATCCCGATACCGAGGGGAGAGCGTATATATACACCTCCTGTATATCCTGATCCCGAGGGGAGAGCGTATATATACACCTCCTGTATATCTTGATACAGAGGGGAGAGCGTATACACACCTCCTGTATATACTGATTAAGAGGGGAGAGCGTATATATACACCTCCTGTATATCCTGATACAGAGGGGAGAGCGTATATATACACCTCCTGTATATCCTGATACGGAGGGGAGAGCGTATATATACACCTCCTGTATATCCTGATACCGAGGGGAGAGCGTATATATACACCTCCTGTATATCCTGATACAGAGGAGAGAGTGTATATATACACCTCCTATATATCCTGATGGGAGAGCGTATATATACACCTCCTGTATATCCTGATCCTGAGGGGAGCGCGTATATATACACCTCCTGTATATCCTGATACCGAGGGGAGAGCATATATATACACCTCCTGTATATCCTGATACCGAGGGGAGAGCGTATATATACACCTCCTGTATATCCTGATACCGAGGAGAGAGTGTATATATACACCTCCTGTATATCCTGATCCTGAGGGGAGAGCGTATATATACACCGCCTGTATATCCTGATCCTGAGGGGAGCGCGTATATATACACCTCCTGTATATCCTGATACCGAGGGGAGAGCATATATATACACCTCCTGTATATCCTGATTCCGAGGGGAGAGCGTATATATACACCTCCTGTATATCCTGATACCGAGGGGAGAGCGTATATATACACCTCCTGTATATCCTGATACCGAGGAGAGAGCATATAATAAACCTCCCGTATATCCCATTACATAAGGGAACAGTATATAAACCTCCCGTATATAAGGATACCGAGGGGAGTATACACATCTTCTATATATCCTATAACCGAAAGCACATACATGCGCCTCCTGTATATCCCGATCCCGAGGGGAGCACGTATATATACACCTCCTGTATATCCTGATACCGAGGGGAGAACGTATATACACCTCCTGTGTATCCTGATACCGAGGGGAGAGCGTATATATACACCTCCTGTATATCCTGATACCGAGGGGAGAACGTATATACACCTCCTGTGTATCCTGATACAGAGGGGAGAGCGTATATACACCTCCTATATATCCTGATACAGAGGGGAGAGCGTATATATACACCTCCTGTATATCCTAATACCGAGGGGAGAGCGTATATATACACCTGTATATCCTGATACCGAGGGGAGAGCGTATATATACATCTCCTGTATATCCTGATACCGAGGGGAGAGCGTATATATACACCTCCTGTATATCCTGATCCCGAGGGGAGAGCGTATATATACACCTCCTGTATATCCTGATACAGAGGGGAGAGCGTATATACACACCTCCTGTATATCCTGATACCGAGGGGAGAGCGTATATATACACCTCCTGTATATCCTGATCCCGAGGGGAGAGCGTATATATACACCTCCTGTATATCCTGATACCGAGGGGAGAGCATATATATACACCTCCTGTATATCCTGATACAGAGGGGAGAGCGTATATATACACCTCCTGTATATCTTGATACCGAGGGGAGAGCATATATATACACCTCCTGTGTATCCTGATACCGAGGGGAGAGCGTATATATACACCTCCTTTATATCCTGATACCGAGGGGAGAGCGTATATATACACCTCCTGTATATCCTGATCCCGAGGGGAGAGCATATATATATACACCTCCTGTATATCCTGATACAGAGGGGAAAGCGTATGTACACGTCCTGTATATCCTGATACAGAGGGGAGAGCGTATATACACCTCCTGTATATCCTGATACAGAGGGGATAGATTAAATACACTTTCTGTATATACTGATGTCAAGGGGAGAGCGTATATACACCTTGTATATCCTGATACCGAGGGTAGAGCGTATATACACCTCCCGTATATCCTGATAGAGGGGAGAACATATATACACCATCATATCCAATACCATGGGGAGAGCGTATATACGCCTCCTGTATATCCTGTTACAGAAGGGAAGAGAGTATATAAACCTCCCGTATATAAGGATACCGAGGGGAGTATATACACCTTCTATATATCCTATAACCGAAAGAAGCACATACATGCGCCTCCTGTATACCCCGATCCCGAGGGGAGCGCGTATACACACCTCCTGTATATCCCGATCCCGAGAGCGTATAAACACCTGTATATCCTGATACCGAGGGGAGAGCGTATATATACACCTCCTGTATATCCTGATCCTGAGGGGAGAGCGTATACACACCTCCTGTATATCCTGATACCTAGGGGAGAGCGTATATACACCTCCTGTATATCCTGTTCCCGAGGGGAGAGTGTATATACACCTCCTGTATATCCCAATCCCGAGAGCGTATATACACCTGTATATCCTGATACCGAGGGGAGAGCGTATATATACACCTCCTGTATATCCCGATACCGAGGGGAGAGCGTATATATACACCTCCTGTATATCCTGATCCCGAGGGGAGAGCGTATATATACACCTCCTGTATATCTTGATACAGAGGGGAGAGCGTATACACACCTCCTGTATATACTGATTAAGAGGGGAGAGCGTATATATACACCTCCTGTATATCCTGATACAGAGGGGAGAGCGTATATATACACCTCCTGTATATCCTGATACGGAGGGGAGAGCGTATATATACACCTCCTGTATATCCTGATACCGAGGGGAGAGCGTATATATACACCTCCTGTATATCCTGATACAGAGGAGAGAGTGTATATATACACCTCCTATATATCCTGATGGGAGAGCGTATATATACACCTCCTGTATATCCTGATCCTGAGGGGAGCACGTATATATACACCTCCTGTATATCCTGATACCGAGGGGAGAGCATATATATACACCTCCTGTATATCCTGATACCGAGGGGAGAGCGTATATATACACCTCCTGTATATCCTGATACCGAGGAGAGAGTGTATATATACACCTCCTGTATATCCTGATCCTGAGGGGAGAGCGTATATATACACCGCCTGTATATCCTGATCCTGAGGGGAGCGCGTATATATACACCTCCTGTATATCCTGATACCGAGGGGAGAGCATATATATACACCTCCTGTATATCCTGATTCCGAGGGGAGAGCGTATATATACACCTCCTGTATATCCTGATACCGAGGGGAGAGCATATATATACACCTCCTGTGTATCCTGATACCGAGGGGAGAGCGTATATATACACACCTCCTGTATATCCTGATACCGAGGAGAGAGTGTATATATACACCTCCTGCATATCCTGATAACGAGGAGAGAGTGTATATATACACCTCCTGTATATCCTGATCCCGAGGGGAGAGCGTATATATACACCTCCTGTATATCCTGATACAGAGAGGAAAGCGTATGTACACGTCCTGTATATCCTGATACAGAGGGGAGAGCGTATATATACACCTCCTGTATATCCTGATACAGAGGGGATAGATTATATACACTTTCTGTATATACTGATGTCAAGGGGAGAGCGTATATACACCTTGTATATCCTGATACCGAGGGGAGAGCATATATACACCTCCCATATATACTGATACCGAGGGAGAGCGTATATACACCTTGTATATCCTGATACCGAGGGTAGAGCGTATATACACCTCCCGTATATCCTGATAGAGGGGAGAACATATATACACCATCATATCCAATACCATGGGGAGAGCATATATACGCCTCCTGTATATCCTGTTACAGAAGGGAAGAGAGTATATAAACCTCCCGTATATAAGGATACCGAGGGGAGTATATACACCTTCTATATATCCTATAACCGAAAAAAAACACATACATGCGCCTCCTGTATATCCTGATACCGAGGGGAGAGCATATAATAAACCTCCCGTATATCCCGTTACAGAAGGGAAGAGTATATAAACCTCTCTTATATAAGGATACCGAGGGGAGTATACACATCTTCTATATATCCTATAACCGAAAGAAGCACATACATGCGCCTCCTGTATATCCTGATCCCGAGGGGAGAGCGTATATATACACCTCCTGTATATCCTGATACCGAGGGGAGAGCGTATATATACACCTCCTATATATCCTGATCCCGAGGGGAGAGCGTATAACTACACCTCCTGTATATCCTGATCCCGAGGGGAGAGCGTATATATACACCTCCTGTATATCCTGATAGAGGGGAGAGCGTATATATACACCTCCTGTATATCCTGATACCGAGGGGAGAGCGTATATATACATCTCCTGTATATCCTGATCCCGAGGGGAGAGCGTATATATACACCTCCTGTATATCCTGATCCCGAGGGGAGAGCGTATATATACACCTCCTGTATATCCTGATAGAGGGGAGAGCGTATATATACACCTCCTGTATATCCTGATACAGAGGGGAGAGCGTATATATAGACACCTTCTGTATATCCTGATCCCGAGGGGAGAGCGTATATATACACCGCCTGTATATCCTGATACAGAGGGGAGAGCGTATATATACACCTCCTGTATATCCTGATACCGAGGGGAGAGCGTATATATACACCTCCTGTATATCCTGATAGAGGGGGGAGCGTATATATACACCTCCTGTATATCCTGATACCGAGGGGAGAGCGTATATATACACCTCCTGTATATCCTGATACCGAGGGGAGAGCGTATATATACACCTCCTGTATATCCTGATACCGAGGGGAGAGCGTATATATATACCTCCTGTATATCCTGATCCCGAGGGGAGAGCGTATATATACACCTCCTGTATATCCTGATAGAGGGGAGAGCGTATATATACACCTCCTGTATATCCTGATACCGAGGGGGGAGCGTATATATACACCTCCTGTATATCCTGATCCCGAGGGGAGAGCATATATATACACCTCCTGTATATCCCGATCCCGAGAGCGTATAAACACAACTCCTGTATATCCTGATCCCGAGGGGAGAGCGTATATATACACCTCCTGTATATCCTGATACCGAGGGGAGAGCGTATATATACACCTCCTATATATCCTGATCCCGAGGGGAGAGCGTATAACTACACCTCCTGTATATCCTGATCCCGAGGGGAGAGCGTATATATATACACCTCCTGTATATCCTGATAGAGGGGAGAGCGTATATATACACCTCCTGTATATCCTGATACAGAGGGGAGAGCGTATATATAGACACCTTCTGTATATCCTGATCCCGAGGGGAGAGTGTATATATACACCGCCTGTATATCCTGATACAGAGGGGAGAGCGTATATATACACCTCCTGTATATCCTGATACAGAGGGGAGAGCGTATATATACACCTCCTGTATATCCTGATACCGAGGGGAGAGCGTATATATACACCTCCTGTATATCCTGATAGAGGGGGGAGCGTATATATACACCTCCTGTATATCCTGATACCGAGGGGAGAGCGTATATATACACCTCCTGTATATCCTGATCTCGAGGGGAGAGCGTATATATATACACCTCCTGTATATCCTGATCCCGAGGGGGGAGCGTATATATACACCTCCTGTATATCCTGATCCCGAGGGGGGAGCGTATATATACACCTCCTGTATATCCTGATACCGAGGGGAGAGCGTATATACACCTCCTGTATATCCTGATACCGAGGGGAGAGCGTATATATACACCTCCTGTATATCCCGATCCCAAGGGGAGAGCGTATATATACACCTCCTGTATATCCTGATACCGAGGGGAGAGCGTATATATACACCTCCTGTATATCCTGATACCGAGGGGAGAGCGTATATACACCTCCTGTATATCCTGATACCGAGGGGAGAGCGTATATATACACCTCCTGTATATCCCGATCCCAAGGGGAGAGGGTATATATACACCTCCTGTATATCCCGATCCCAAGGGGAGAGCGTATATATACACCTCCTATATATCCTGATCCCGAGGGGAGAGCGTATAACTACACCTCCTGTATATCCTGATACCGAGGGGAGAGCGTATAACTACACCTCCTGTATATCCTGATACAGGGGGGAGAGTGTATATATACACCTCCTGTATATCCTGATACAGAGGGGAGACCGTATATATACACCTCCTGTATATCCTGATACAGAGGGGAGAGCGTATATATAAACCTCCTGTATATCCTGATCCCGAGGGGAGAGCGTATATATAAACCTCCTGTATATCCTGATACCGAGGGGAGAGCGTCTATATACACCTCCTGTATATCCTGATCCCGAGGGGAGAGCGTATATATAAACCTCCTGTATATCCTGATCCCGAGGGGAGAGCGTATATATACACCTCCTGTATATCCTGATCCCGAGGGGAGAGCGTATATATACACCTCCAGTATATCCTGATCCCGAGGGGAGAGCGTATATATACACCTCCTGTATATCCTGATCCCGAGGGGAGAGCGTATATATACACCTCCTGTATATCCTGATCCCGAGGGGAGAGCGTATATATACACCTCCTGTATATCCTGATACCGAGGGGAGAGCATATATATACACCTCCTGTATATCCTGATACCGAGGGGAGAGCGTATATATAAACCTCCTGTATATCCTGATCCCGAGGGGAGAGCGTATATATACACCTCCTGTATATCCTGATACAGAGGGGAGAGCGTATATATACACCTCCTGTATATCCTGATCCCGAGGGGAGAGCGTATATATACACCTCCTGTATATCCTGATACCGAGGGGAGAGCGTATATATACACCTCCTGTATATCCTGATACCGAGGGGAGAGCGTATATATACACCTCCTGTATATCCTGATGCAGAGGGGAGAACGTATATATACACCTCCTGTATATCCTGATACCGAGGGGAGAGCGTATATATACCTCCTGTATATCCTGATACCGAGGGGAGAGCGTATATATACATCTCCTGTGTATCCTGATACCGAGGGGAGAGCGTATATACACACCCTGTATATCCTGATCCCGAGGGGAGAGCGTATATACACACCTCCTGTATATCCTGATACTGAGGGCAGAGCGTATATATACACCTCCTGTATATCCTGATCCCGAGGGGAGAGCTTATATATACACCTCCTGTATATCCTGATACCGAGGGGAGAGCGTATATATACACCTCCTGTATATCCTGATCCCGAGGGGAGAGCGTATATATATATACCTCCTGTATATCCTGATCCCGAGGGGAGAGCGTATATATACACCTCCTGTATATCCTGATAGAGGGGAGAGCGTATATATACACCTCCTGTATATCCTGATAGAGGGGAGAGCATATATATACACACCTCCTGTATATCCTGATCCCGAGGGGAGAGCGTATATATACACCTCCTGTATATCCTGATACCGAGGGGAGAGCGTATATATACACCTCCTGTATATCCTGATACCGAGGGGAGAGCGTATATATACACACCTCCTGTATATCCTGATACTGAGGGGAGAGCGTATATATACACCTCCTGTATATCCTGATCCCGAGGGGAGAGCGTATATATACACCTCCTGTATATCCTGATACCGAGGGGGGAGCGTATATATACACCTCCTGTATATCCTGATCCCGAGGGGAGAGCGTATATATACACCTCCTGTATATCCTGATACCGAGGGAAGAGCGTATATATACACCTCCTGTATATCCTGATACCGAGGGGGGAGCGTATATATACACCTCCTGTATATCCTGATACCGAGGGGGAGCGTATATATACACCTCCTGTATATCCTGATACCGAGGGGAGAGCGTATATATACACCTCCTGTATATCCTGATCTCGAGGGGAGAGCGTATATATACACCTCCTGTATATCCTGATACCGAGGGGGGAGCGTATATATACACCTCCTGTATATCCTGATACCGAGGGGAGAGCGTATATACACACCTCCTGTATATCCTGATACCGAGGGGAGAGCGTATATACACCTCCTGTATATCCTGATACCGAGGGGAGAGCGTATATATACACCTCCTGTATATCCTGATGCAGAGGGGAGAACGTATATATACACCTCCTGTATATCCTGATACCGAGGGGAGAGCGTATATATACCTCCTGTATATCCTGATACCGAGGGGAGAGCGTATATATACATCTCCTGTGTATCCTGATACCGAGGGGAGAGCGTATATACACACCCTGTATATCCTGATCCCGAGGGGAGAGCGTATATACACACCTCCTGTATATCCTGATACTGAGGGCAGAGCGTATATATACACCTCCTGTATATCCTGATCCCGAGGGGAGAGCTTATATATACACCTCCTGTATATCCTGATACCGAGGGGAGAGCGTATATATACACCTCCTGTATATCCTGATCCCGAGGGGAGAGCGTATATATATATACCTCCTGTATATCCTGATCCCGAGGGGAGAGCGTATATATACACCTCCTGTATATCCTGATAGAGGGGAGAGCGTATATATACACCTCCTGTATATCCTGATAGAGGGGAGAGCATATATATACACACCTCCTGTATATCCTGATCCCGAGGGGAGAGCGTATATATACACCTCCTGTATATCCTGATACCGAGGGGAGAGCGTATATATACACCTCCTGTATATCCTGATACCGAGGGGAGAGCGTATATATACACACCTCCTGTATATCCTGATACTGAGGGGAGAGCGTATATATACACCTCCTGTATATCCTGATCCCGAGGGGAGAGCGTATATATACACCTCCTGTATATCCTGATACCGAGGGGGGAGCGTATATATACACCTCCTGTATATCCTGATCCCGAGGGGAGAGCGTATATATACACCTCCTGTATATCCTGATACCGAGGGAAGAGCGTATATATACACCTCCTGTATATCCTGATACCGAGGGGGGAGCGTATATATACACCTCCTGTATATCCTGATACCGAGGGGGAGCGTATATATACACCTCCTGTATATCCTGATACCGAGGGGAGAGCGTATATATACACCTCCTGTATATCCTGATCTCGAGGGGAGAGCGTATATATACACCTCCTGTATATCCTGATACCGAGGGGGGAGCGTATATATACACCTCCTGTATATCCTGATACCGAGGGGAGAGCGTATATACACACCTCCTGTATATCCTGATACCGAGGGGAGAGCGTATATACACCTCCTGTATATCCTGATACCGAGGGGAGAGCGTATATATACACCTCCTGTATATCCCGATCCCAAGGGGAGAGCGTATATATACACCTCCTGTATATCCTGATACCGAGGGGAGAGCGTATATATACACCTCCTGTATATCCTGATACCGAGGGGAGAGCGTATATACACCTCCTGTATATCCTGATACCGAGGGGAGAGCGTATATATACACCTCCTGTATATCCCGATCCCAAGGGGAGAGCGTATATATACACCTCCTGTATATCCCGATCCCAAGGGGAGAGCGTATATATACACCTCCTATATATCCTGATCCCGAGGGGAGAGCGTATAACTACACCTCCTGTATATCCTGATACCGAGGGGAGAGCGTATAACTACACCTCCTGTATATCCTGATACAGAGGGGAGAGTGTATATATACACCTCCTGTATATCCTGATACAGGGGGGAGAGTGTATATATACACCTCCTGTATATCCTGATACAGAGGGGAGACCGTATATATACACCTCCTGTATATCCTGATACAGAGGGGAGAGCGTATATATAAACCTCCTGTATATCCTGATCCCGAGGGGAGAGCGTATATATACACCTCCTGTATATCCTGATACCGAGGGGAGAGCGTCTATATACACCTCCTGTATATCCTGATTCCGAGGGGAGAGCGTATATATAAACCTCCTGTATATCCTGATCCCGAGGGGAGAGCGTATATATACACCTCCTGTATATCCTGATCCCGAGGGGAGAGCGTATATATACACCTCCAGTATATCCTGATCCCGAGGGGAGAGCGTATATATACACCTCCTGTATATCCTGATCCCGAGGGGAGAGCGTATATATACACCTCCTGTATATCCTGATCCCGAGGGGAGAGCGTATATATATACCTCCTGTATATCCTGATCCCGAGGGGAGAGCGTATATATACACCTCCTGTATATCCTGATAGAGGGGAGAGCGTATATATACACCTCCTGTATATCCTGATAGAGGGGAGAGCATATATATACACACCTCCTGTATATCCTGATCCCGAGGGGAGAGCGTATATATACACCTCCTGTATATCCTGATACCGAGGGGAGAGCGTATATATACACCTCCTGTATATCCTGATACCGAGGGGAGAGCGTATATATACACACCTCCTGTATATCCTGATACTGAGGGGAGAGCGTATATATACACCTCCTGTATATCCTGATCCCGAGGGGAGAGCGTATATATACACCTCCTGTATATCCTGATCCCGAGGGGAGAGCGTATAT
Organism: Ascaphus truei; assembly: GCF_040206685.1. NCBI lineage: Eukaryota > Metazoa > Chordata > Amphibia > Anura > Ascaphidae > Ascaphus > Ascaphus truei. The sequence goes on from NC_134502.1 coordinate 17,386,746, forward strand.
ATACACCTCCTGTATATCTTGATACCGAGGGGAGAGCATATATATACACCTCCTGTGTATCCTGATACCGAGGGGAGAGCGTATATATACACCTCCTTTATATCCTGATACCGAGGGGAGAGCGTATATATACACCTCCTGTATATCCTGATCCCGAGGGGAGAGCATATATATATATACACCTCCTGTATATCCTGATACAGAGGGGAAAGCGTATGTACACGTCCTGTATATCCTGATACCGAGGGGAGAGCGTATATACACACCTCCTGTATATCCTGATACCGAGGGGGGAGCGTATATATACACCTCCTGTATATCCTGATACCGAGGGGGAGCGTATATATACACCTCCTGTATATCCTGATACCGAGGGGAGAGCGTATATATACACCTCCTGTATATCCTGATCTCGAGGGGAGAGCGTATATATACACCTCCTGTATATCCTGATACCGAGGGGGGAGCGTATATATACACCTCCTGTATATCCTGATACCGAGGGGAGAGCGTATATATACACCTCCTGTATATCCTGATACCGAGGGGAGAGCGTATATACACCTCCTGTATATCCTGATACCGAGGGGAGAGCGTATATATACACCTCCTGTATATCCCGATCCCAAGGGGAGAGCGTATATATACACCTCCTGTATATCCTGATACCGAGGGGAGAGCGTATATATACACCTCCTGTATATCCTGATACCGAGGGGAGAGCGTATATACACCTCCTGTATATCCTGATACCGAGGGGAGAGCGTATATATACACCTCCTGTATATCCCGATCCCAAGGGGAGAGCGTATATATACACCTCCTGTATATCCCGATCCCAAGGGGAGAGCGTATATATACACCTCCTATATATCCTGATCCCGAGGGGAGAGCGTATAACTACACCTCCTGTATATCCTGATACCGAGGGGAGAGCGTATAACTACACCTCCTGTATATCCTGATACAGAGGGGAGAGTGTATATATACACCTCCTGTATATCCTGATACAGGGGGGAGAGTGTATATATACACCTCCTGTATATCCTGATACAGAGGGGAGACCGTATATATACACCTCCTGTATATCCTGATACAGAGGGGAGAGCGTATATATAAACCTCCTGTATATCCTGATCCCGAGGGGAGAGCGTATATATACACCTCCTGTATATCCTGATACCGAGGGGAGAGCGTCTATATACACCTCCTGTATATCCTGATTCCGAGGGGAGAGCGTATATATAAACCTCCTGTATATCCTGATCCCGAGGGGAGAGCGTATATATACACCTCCTGTATATCCTGATCCTGAGGGGAGAGCGTATATATACACCTCCAGTATATCCTGATCCCGAGGGGAGAGCGTATATATACACCTCCTGTATATCCTGATCCCGAGGGGAGAGCGTATATATACACCTCCTGTATATCCTGATCCCGAGGGGAGAGCGTATATATACACCTCCTGTATATCCTGATACCGAGGGGAGAGCATATATATACACCTCCTGTATATCCTGATACCGAGGGGAGAGCGTATATATAAACCTTCTGTATATCCTGATCCCGAGGGGAGAGCGTATATATACACCTCCTGTATATCCTGATACAGAGGGGAGAGCGTATATATACACCTCCTGTATATCCTGATCCCGAGGGGAGAGCGTATATATACACCTCCTGTATATCCTGATACCGAGGGGAGAGCGTATATATACACCTCCTGTATATCCTGATACCGAGGGGAGAGTGTATATATACACCTCCTGTATATCCTGATGCAGAGGGGAGAACGTATATATACACCTCCTGTATATCCTGATACCGAGGGGAGAGCGTATATATACCTCCTGTATATCCTGATACCGAGGGGAGAGCGTATATATACATCTCCTGTGTATCCTGATACCGAGGGGAGAGCGTATATACACACCCTGTATATCCTGATCCCGAGGGGAGAGCGTATATACACCTCCTGTATATCCTGATACTGAGGGCAGAGCGTATATATACACCTCCTGTATATCCTGATCCCGAGGGGAGAGCTTATATATACACCTCCTGTATATCCTGATACCGAGGGGAGAGCGTATATATACACCTCCTGTATATCCTGATACCGAGGGGAGAGCGTATATATACACCTCCTGTATATCCTGATCCCGAGGGGAGAGCGTATATATACACCTCCTGTATATCCTGATAGAGGGGAGAGCGTATATACACACCTCCTGTATATCCTGATGCAGAGGGGAGAACGTATATATACACCTCCTGTATATCCTGATACCGAGGGGAGAGCGTATATACACACCTCCTGTATATCCTGATGCAGAGGGGAGAACGTATATATACACCTCCTGTATATCCTGATACCGAGGGGAGAGCGTATATATACCTCCTGTATATCCTGATACCGAGGGGAGAGCGTATATATACATCTCCTGTGTATCCTGATACCGAGGGGAGAGCGTATATACACACCCTGTATATCCTGATCCCGAGGGGAGAGCGTATATACACACCTCCTGTATATCCTGATACTGAGGGCAGAGCGTATACATACACCTCCTGTATATCCTGATCCCGAGGGGAGAGCTTATATATATACACCTCCTGTATATCCTGATACCGAGGGGAGAGCGTATATATACACCTCCTGTATATCCTGATCCCGAGGGGAGAGCGTATATATACACCTCCTGTATATCCTGATCCCGAGGGGAGAGCGTATATATACACCTCCTGTATATCCTGATCCCGAGGGGAGAGCGTATATATACACCTCCTGTATATCCTGATCCCGAGGGGAGAGCGTATATATACACCTCCTGTATATCCTGATACTGAGGGGAGAGCGTATATATACACCTCCTGTATATCCTGATACAGAGGGGAGAGCGTATATATACACCTCCTGTATATCCTGATACCGAGGGGAGAGAGTATATATACACCTCCTGTATATCCTGATACCGAGGGGAGAGCGTATATATACACCTCCTGTATATCCTGATCCCGATGGGAGAGCGTATATATACACCTCCTGTATATCCTGATACCGAGGGGAGAGCGTATATATACACCTCCTGTATATCCTGATACCGAGGGGAGAGCGTATATATACACCTCCTGTGTATCCTGATACCGAGGGGAGAGCGTATATATACACCTCCTGTGTATCCTGATACCGAGGGGAGAGCGTATATATACACCTCCTGTGTATCCTGATACAGAGGGGAGAGCGTATATATACACCTCCTGTATATCCTGATCCCGAGGGGAGAACGTATATATACACCTCCTGTATATCCTGATCCCGAGGGGAGAGCGTATATATACACCTCCTGTATATCCTGATCCCGAGGGGAGAGCGTATATATACACCTCCTGTGTATCCTGATCCCGAGGGGAGAACGTATATATACACCTCCTGTATATCCTGATCCCGAGGGGAGAGCGTATATATACACCTCCTGTATATCCTGATCCCGAGGGGAGAGCGTATATATACACCTCCTATATATCCTGATAGAGGGGAGAGCGTATATATACATCTCCTGTATATCCTGATCCCGAGGGGAGAGCGTATATATACACCTCCTGTATATCCTGATCCCGAGGGGAGAGCGTATATATACACCTCCTGTATATCCTGATCCCGAGGGGAGAGCGTATATATACACCTCCTGTATATCCTGATACTGAGGGGAGAGCGTATATATACACCTCCTGTATATCCTGATACAGAGGGGAGAGCGTATATATACACCTCCTGTATATCCTGATACCGAGGGGAGAGAGTATATATACACCTCCTGTATATCCTGATACCGAGGGGAGAGCGTATATATACACCTCCTGTATATCCTGATCCCGATGGGAGAGCGTATATATACACCTCCTGTATATCCTGATACCGAGGGGAGAGCGTATATATACACCTCCTGTATATCCTGATACCGAGGGGAGAGCGTATATATACACCTCCTGTGAATCCTGATACCGAGGGGAGAGCGTATATATACACCTCCTGTGTATCCTGATACCGAGGGGAGAGCGTATATATACACCTCCTGTGTATCCTGATACAGAGGGGAGAGCGTATATATACACCTCCTGTATATCCTGGTCCCGAGGGGAGAACGTATATATACACCTCCTGTATATCCTGATCCCGAGGGGAGAGCGTATATATACACCTCCTGTATATCCTGATCCCGAGGGGAGAGCGTATATATACACCTCCTGTGTATCCTGATCCCGAGGGGAGAGCGTATATATACACCTCCTGTATATCCTGATCCTGAGGGGAGAGCGTATATATACACCTCCTGTATATCCTGATCCCGAGGGGAGAGCGTATATATACACCTCCTGTATATCCTGATCCCGAGGGGAGAGCGTATATATACACCTCCTATATATCCTGATAGAGGGGAGAGCGTATATATACATCTCCTGTATATCCTGATCCCGAGGGGAGAGCGTATATATACACCTCCTGTATATCCTGATCCCGAGGGGAGAGCGTATATATACACCTCCTGTATATCCTGATACAGAGGGGAGAGCGTATACACACCTCCTGTATATCGTGATACCGAGGGGAGAGCGTATATATATACCTCCTGTATATCCTTATCCCGAGGGGAGAGCGTATATATACACCTCCTGTATATCCTGATCCCGAGGGGAGAGCGTATATATACACCTCCTGTATATCCTTATCCCGAGGGGAGAGCGTATATATACACCTCCTGTATATCCTGATACCGAGGGGAGAGCGTATACACACCTCCTGTATATCCTGATACAGAGGGGAGAGCGTATACACACCTCCTGTATATCCTGATACAGAGGGGAGAGCGTATATATACACCTCCTGTATACCCTGATACCGAGGGGAGAGCGTATATATACACCTCCTGTATATCCTTATCCCGAGGGGAGAGCGTATATATATACACCTCCTGTATATCCTGATCCCGAGGGGAGAGCGTATATATATACACCTCCTGTATATCCTGATCCCGAGGGGAGAACGTATATATACACCTCCTGTATATCCTGATCCCGAGGGGAGAACGTATATATACACCTCCTGTATATCCTGATCCCGAGGGGAGAACGTATATATACACCTCCTGTATATCCTGATCCCGAGGGGAGAGCGTATATATACACCTCCTGTATATCCTGATCCCGAGGGGAGAGCGTATATATACACCTCCTATATATCCTGATAGAGGGGAGAGCGTATATATACATCTCCTGTATATCCTGATCCCGAGGGGAGAGCGTATATATACACCTTCTGTATATCCTGATACCGAGGGGAGAGCGTATATATACACCTTCTGTATATCCTGATACTGAGGGGAGAGCGTATATATACACCTTCTGTATATCCTGATACCGAGGGGAGAGCGTATATACACACCTCCTGTATATCCTGATGCAGAGGGGAGAACGTATATATACACCTCCTGTATATCCTGATACCGAGGGGAGAGCGTATATATACCTCCTGTATATCCTGATACCGAGGGGAGAGCGTATATATACATCTCCTGTGTATCCTGATACCGAGGGGAGAGCGTATATACACACCCTGTATATCCTGATCCCGAGGGGAGAGCGTATATACACACCTCCTGTATATCCTGATACTGAGGGCAGAGCGTATACATACACCTCCTGTATATCCTGATACCGAGGGGAGAGCGTATATATACACCTCCTGTATATCCTGATACCGAGGGGAGAGCGTATATATACACCTCCTGTATATCCTGATCCCGAGGGGAGAGCGTATATATACACCTCCTGTATATCCTGATCCCGAGGGGAGAGCGTATATATACACCTCCTGTATATCCTGATCCCGAGGGGAGAGCGTATATATACACCTCCTGTATATCCTGATCCCGAGGGGAGAGCGTATATATACACCTCCTGTATATCCTGATACTGAGGGGAGAGCGTATATATACACCTCCTGTATATCCTGATACAGAGGGGAGAGCGTATATATACACCTCCTGTATATCCTGATACCGAGGGGAGAGAGTATATATACACCTCCTGTATATCCTGATACCGAGGGGAGAGCGTATATATACACCTCCTGTATATCCTGATCCCGATGGGAGAGCGTATATATACACCTCCTGTATATCCTGATACCGAGGGGAGAGCGTATATATACACCTCCTGTATATCCTGATACCGAGGGGAGAGCGTATATATACACCTCCTGTGTATCCTGATACCGAGGGGAGAGCGTATATATACACCTCCTGTGTATCCTGATACCGAGGGGAGAGCGTATATATACACCTCCTGTGTATCCTGATACAGAGGGGAGAGCGTATATATACACCTCCTGTATATCCTGATCCCGAGGGGAGAACGTATATATACACCTCCTGTATATCCTGATCCCGAGGGGAGAGCGTATATATACACCTCCTGTATATCCTGATCCCGAGGGGAGAGCGTATATATACACCTCCTGTGTATCCTGATCCCGAGGGGAGAACGTATATATACACCTCCTGTATATCCTGATCCCGAGGGGAGAGCGTATATATACACCTCCTGTATATCCTGATCCCGAGGGGAGAGCGTATATATACACCTCCTATATATCCTGATAGAGGGGAGAGCGTATATATACATCTCCTGTATATCCTGATCCCGAGGGGAGAGCGTATATATACACCTCCTGTATATCCTGATCCCGAGGGGAGAGCGTATATATACACCTCCTGTATATCCTGATACAGAGGGGAGAGCGTATACACACCTCCTGTATATCGTGATACCGAGGGGAGAGCGTATATATATACCTCCTGTATATCCTTATCCCGAGGGGAGAGCGTATATATACACCTCCTGTATATCCTGATCCCGAGGGGAGAGCGTATATATACACCTCCTGTATATCCTTATCCCGAGGGGAGAGCGTATATACACACCTCCTGTATATCCTGATACAGAGGGGAGAGCGTATACACACCTCCTGTATATCCTGATACAGAGGGGAGAGCGTATATATACACCTCCTGTATACCCTGATACCGAGGGGAGAGCGTATATATACACCTCCTGTATATCCTTATCCCGAGGGGAGAGCGTATATATATACACCTCCTGTATATCCTGATCCCGAGGGGAGAGCGTATATATATACACCTCCTGTATATCCTGATCCCGAGGGGAGAACGTATATATACACCTCCTGTATATCCTGATCCCGAGGGGAGAACGTATATATACACCTCCTGTATATCCTGATCCCGAGGGGAGAGCGTATATATACACCTCCTGTATATCCTGATCCCGAGGGGAGAGCGTATATATACACCTCCTATATATCCTGATAGAGGGGAGAGCGTATATATACATCTCCTGTATATCCTGATCCCGAGGGGAGAGCGTATATATACACCTTCTGTATATCCTGATACCGAGGGGAGAGCGTATATATACACCTTCTGTATATCCTGATACTGAGGGGAGAGCGTATATATACACCTTCTGTATATCCTGATACCGAGGGGAGAGCGTATATATACACCTCCTGTATATCCTGATACAGAGGGGAGAGCGTATATATACACCTCCTGTATATCCTGATCCCGAGGGGAGACCGTATATATACACCTCCTGTATATCCTGATACCGAGGGGAGAGCGTATATATACACCTCCTGTATATCCTGATACTGAGGGGAGAGCGTATATATACACACCTCCTGTATATCCTGATACTGAGGGGAGAGCGTATATATACACCTCCTGTATATCCTGATACCGAGGGAGGGGAGAGCGTATATATACACCTCCTGTATATCCTGATCCCGAGGGGAGAGCGTATATATACACCTCCTGTATATCCTGATAGAGGGGAGAGCGTATATATACACCTCCTGTATATCCTGATAGAGGGGAGAGCGTATATATACACCTTCTGTATATCCTGATACCGAGGGGAGAGCGTATATATACACCTCCTGTATATCCTGATCCCGAGGGGAGAGCGTATATATACACCTCTTGTATACCAATAGTAGGGCGAGGGTATATATAAACTGAACGGGAAACGTATACATCAACTATACCAGGGGATATAATATATCTGGAGTATACACACACTGCAAGGGCTCAAAGAAAGAAAGTGTACACTGACCAGCAGGGAACCCATATACACACAGAACAGGGGGTATGTGTACCAGGGGCAAACACAGACACGGTGGGAGGGGGTATATAATGGAGGGAAATGCTGATACACGGAGGTCAGGGGGTACATAATGGGGGCACACAGACAAGAAGGGGGGGGGGGTCATTACAGGTCTGGGCAGGATTGCTTGTATATAACGGGGGGGGGGGTACCTTACCGGTAGAGGGGTCTCCTCTCGGTGCGCGGGTCGCTGTGTGTAACGGTCGCCGTCCCCCGAGCGCACGCGCCGTTTCCCGCCCTCCGTTTTGTCTCTCCCGCGCGCCGGCGCCTCGCGCTCAAAACACCTCACGCGGGTAACCGAACCCCCCCTCGCCTCTCCAGGCTCCACCCCCTCCCCCACACCATTTGGCTGGTGGCCAATCAGGGAAGGGGAACAGTGACGTTGTTTGGTCAGCGTCTACCGGCGGCCATGTTTGTTAAGGGCAATTTTTTTTTTGGTCTTAGAAAATAAGGGATTCGCCGCCGAAGATTCCTTTTTATATTAAATGTGAGCGCGCGACCCTTTCGTAGGGGGCCACCTCCTTGCCTCCCAAATGCCCCTTTTCATGCTTGTATACTGGCGCACTAAGGTTGGGGGCTGCCCATATCAGAGATGGTCGCCTGAGCGCACGCTGCAAGGTCACATGGGACGTGGAGGGGGCGGGCGCTCGAGTCCTTTATTTGGCGGGCTGGAACGCGTTCCGGCGCGAGCTGACGGTCCTTCCCGCGCCAAGGAAGTTGGTTGCCGTGGTGACAGGGGGCGGGGCTTCCGCGTCGGGAGCTAAAAAAATAGCCGTGCCCGTGCATGTGGGCGCGTGAGTGCTATAGCTCGTGCACGTGAAAAACACGTTTTGTGTGTTCAGTGCTGTGAGCGACAGATGGGCGTGGTCGTGACGACACACACACACACACACACACACACACACCCCCCCCCCCGCATCCAAAATGGCTGAAGCTTTTAATGACATGCTCCTATTTCTTATGGACTATATACAGGGTTGCCACCTTCGACTGACGGTCAACCTGGAGATTTTTTATTTTTTTAAATGACACTGTGTTGCCATGACAACGGGATGCTATGTAACGTCGCGCGGCGTCAAGTTGCCATGACAACGTGGCACCGCATGACGTCGCGACATCATGTGGCGTCTCATTGTCATGGCAACGAGCATCACGTGATGCTGTTACGTCACGTGACGTTCCCGTTGGCATGGCAACACAGCGCCATTTGACGCCGCGCAGCCATATTGACAGTAGTTGCAGGGGGAGATGGCGGGAGACTGCTATTGCTGGCACTATTGCTGCGTTAATGGTATATGGAATTATACCTTACATCATTTCTATTATTTATAACTAACGCTGATGACAATTGTTGCAGACAGAGTCGTCACTGATCAATATTAATTTATTACAATGTTTTATCTCAGTTTACTTTACTTCAGTTAATTTAACAAAGACAAGGTTACCTCATTGCTATCAAAAGGGAGGAACTGAAGCAGCTTTACTGTAAAGAGAGAGAGGGGGAGAAGAGGGGGGAGGAGAAGAGAGAGGGAGAGGGAGGAGAAGAGAGAGGGGGGAGGAGAAGAGAGAGGGGGGGGGAGGAGAAGAGAGAGGGAGAGGGAGGAGAAGAGAGAGGGGGGGAGTAGAAGAGAGAGGGGGGGAGTAGAAGAGAGAGGGGGGGAGGAGAAGAGAGAGGGGGGGGAGGAGAAGAGAGAGGGGGGGAGGAGAAGAGAGAGGGGGGGGAGGAGAAGAGAGAGGGGGGGGAGGAGAAGAGAGAGGGGGGGGAGGAGAAGAGAGAGGGGGGGAGGAGAAGAGAGGGGGGGGAGGAGAAGAGAGGGGGGGAGGAGAAGAGAGAGGGGGGGAGGAGAAGAGAGAGAGAAGGGGGGGAGAAGAGAGAGGGGGCGGGAGAAGAGAGGGCGGGAGGAGAAGAGAGAGGGGGGGAGGAGAAGAGAGGGGGGAGGAGAAGAGAGAGAGGGGGAGAAGAGAGAGAGGGGGGAGAAGAGAGAGAGGGGGAGAAGAGAGAGAGAGGGGGAGGAGAAGAGAGAGAGAGGGGGAGGAGAAGACAGAGAGAGAGGGGGGAGGAGAAGAGAGAGAGAGGGGGGAGGAGAAGAGAGAGAGAGGGGGGGAGGAGAAGAGAGAGAGAGAGGGGAGGAGAAGAGAGAGAGGAGAAGAGAGAGAGGGGGGAGGAGAAGAGGGGGGGAGGAGAAGAGAGAGAGGGGGAGAAGAGAGAGAGGGGGAGAAGAGAGAGAGGGGGAGAAGAGAGAGAGGGGGAGGAGAAGAGAGAGAGAGGGGGAGGAGAAGACAGAGAGAGAGGGGGGAGAAGACAGAGAGAGAGGGGGGAGGAGAAGAGAGAGAGAGGGGGGAGGAGAAGAGAGAGAGAGAGGGGGGAGGAGAAGAGAGAGAGAGAGGGGGGGAGAAGAGAGAGAGGGGGAGGAGAAGAGAAAGAGGGAGAGGAGGAGAGAGAGAGAGGGGGGAGGAGAAGAGAGAGAGAGGGGGGGAGGAAAAGAGAGAGAGGGGGAGGAGAAGAGAGAGAGGGGGGGAGAAGAGAGAGGAGGGGAGAAGGGAGAGAGGAGGTAAGATACATGGGGTGGTGTGTGTTCTCTAGCAGGGTTTCGAATGTTACTGTGAAGCTTATGTGTCAATCTATCTTGTCTAATAAAAACTACAACTCCCATGATCCCCTGCGTGTGAGCATGTGCAGTAGAGCATAGGGCTGTGACCCGGATGTAGTAGGCAGTGAAGTGCACACAGATAGTCCCGTGAGAAATGCAGAGGATCTGTGAGTGATGTAGCAATGAGAAGTCACTTACTGTGCTGCCCTGTCTGCAACAACCCGCCCACCCGGAGATTTCAGGGACAAACCCGGAGCCCGGAGAAGGGGATGCCAAACCCGGAGTCTCTATACATGAAAGGGTCTTGCATATATAGGGACAATAGCATCCTTTAAATGAAATAGCCCTGAATATATTTAATAGGGGCTTAAATATTCCCATACAGCCAGTCCTCGGTTATCCAACAGAGTGCGTTCTGGGAGTAGCGCTGGATGGTGAAACCGTTGTAAAGTGAGTCCCATGTTAATCAGCGGCGGTGAGCGTTGGATAACGCATTCAGGCGTCAAAAAACGGCCCTTAGGGAGGCATTGTAAAGCGCTGGATATGCCATTCGTGGGAAAGTGAAACGTTGGATAGCGAGGACTACGTGTGTGTGTGTGTGTGTATATATATATATACTACTCGCCACCTAGTACCAAACGTGTGCTGCTTGGGCCAATATTTACTCGCCCGGGGGTTAAATCCACTCACCCGGGGCGAGCAAATGTATAGGTTTGTCGAACACTGTATATATATATATATATATATATATATACACACATATATTTATATATATATATGGAGGGTTTTTGTCACTTTTTTTACTCACCATAACTTAACTCAGTATTATGTTTTATACATATATATATATAATACTGAGTTAAGTTATGGTGAGTAAAAAAAGTGACAAAAACCCTCCACAGGAAAGCAAATATGCAAATACAACTTTCCCGCCTTTCCCCATTATCACCCAGCATACAGCACTTCCACTGCAGCAAGGGATTCTGGGAAATTACATGCAAATGAGCACACAGTGCCACTTTTTGCTTCAAAAACCATTTTTAACATGGTTCCCTATAGGCTTAAGCTTGCTGCATGGTCACAGCTTTGAGCACAGCCAGGGTTAAGGTGCATACCCAGAAAACATATATATATTAAATAATATTATATATATATATATATATATATATTTAAAACGGCCTGAGCAGGGCTCTCAGAGAGTGGTGGCGGGGCGAGGAAAGTTTTAGTTTCAGTAATTTTGCCTCACCTTTTTGGTGGGCAGATTGTACCCCGATGGAGGAATCTTCTCAGGAGTTTGGATTCTCTGATTAGTCTCCATTTATTTGTCTAAAACCGTGCAGCAATGTGCCAATATTTAGAAATGCAATTTTGCTGTGCTTTAAAACGGCAGTTAGGACATTTTTTAGATTTTAGGAGGTACGGTATTGCTAAACTCTTAATAAATAATAATTGTATATGTATCTATCAGCTAGAAACTTGTATGCACATCTATTTTGCACTAAAAAAAAGATAATATGACGACAAGTATTTCTCTGTTTCCTTAGCTATACACAAAAGGCAATTTCAAACATGATAAATATTTCAGATAGTCCAAAAGTGTTTAAAACATACATTATTGTCTTTGTAAAATCCTTGCCAGTATTTGGTCATTGTATTGTATGTCTTTATTTATATAGCGCCATTAATGTACATAGTGCTTCACATTAGTAATACACGTGACAATCATATAAATAACAAATAATACAAATAACGGGTCATGGGAATAAGCGCTTCAGACATAAAAGTAATATTTCGGAAGAGTAGTCCCTGCTCCGCGGAGCTTACAATCTATTGGTTGGTAGGAGGAACGTACAGAGACAGTAGGAGGGAGTTCAGGTAAGTGCGTCTGCAGGGGGCCAAGGGTTATGTACCGTGTCTAGTAGTATCTACGGTGCTACTCATATGCTTCTTTAAGCAAGTGTGTCCTAAGGTGGGTTTTAAAGGTGGATAGAGAGGGTGCTAGTCGGGTATTGAGGGGAAGGGCATTCCTGAGGTGTGGCCATGCTACCTTCGTCATGCTACATCACCATTTTTTGCATACATTAAATCACAGGGACTATGGATCAAAAACTTCTAGCAGCAAAAAGTGGAGCTAAAAAGGCAACAAAAACCCTCCACTGTCAGCATATAGCCAATAAAGAATATCACTTGTGAGCACATATCACAAGTGCCCCCAAGTGATATTCTTAATTGGCTATATATATGTAGCCCTGTTTTCTAGTGAACACAGGCCGCTACCATATGCTGTATAACCTGTAGGCTCACAGGGCCTAAGCCTCCGCCACGGAGAGCCTGGGGCACACGTAATAATAGATAATACCTCGTACTTGGTGCAGCGCCTCCACCTACGATGGCTCCCACCAGAGGGGGAGTGGTTCCTCGCAGGACAATTATATATCACTCCACACACACAGCATATAAAACAACCGAATGACTTTACTTGTTAGCATAGGCAGTATATATATATCAACAGGTGCCCCTCTCTGGAGGAGACACTACTACCGCGTCTCGCAGGACGCTTCCCCCCTATACCGGGTGATCCCACCCCGTGTCCAATAACCCCACACAATATGTTCCCCACCCTCAAGTGAGATACATGTGTGTGACTGCGCAGCCACTAGTCCCTTGTGAATGGAATATGATATCGTTGGTGCCCTTGGTGATGGTTACCTGCCGGGCACTCCAGTACCCGGGCCTGCCAAGGGTCTTCACAATGGATCAGATGTGACTGGATCCAGCAATAGCCGTCCGGGGCGATCCCACCCAGATGACTGCAGCAACGGTAGCGGGGTCTGAGCCCAGACCTCTGCTAGACATGTACTGTCTCTTTACTTTGTCTCTGAACTGGCACAGTAAGGGGAACTGGAACCTGTCTGGGGCCAATCCCTATCTCCGCTCCACTCTACGAGGACTCAGGGCCTAACTGGGCCGGGGTGTAAGGCCTAGGTAGGGGCTGGTTGCCTCCCTACACCTGGAACTCCGTCTCCTTCCTCCTCCTGCTAGCTCTGAACAACGTGCACCCCTCTGCAGCCCTATCTCCTTTCCTCCCGATATTCCAGCCACCCCATTGGTTCCCTGGCGTCACATGACTCGCGGTGACTGCTGGGACTCGTAGTCCCCTACGCTCCACCCTATAGGAACTATTCCTCCTTCGCGGGCTTTAGCAGCTATGCCCGCGCATGCGCGACCTCTGCTCCCTAGCCAACTCCACATCGTGCTGCGCCTGCGCCAGTAATCAATATGGCGGCGCCCTGAAGTCGCGGAACCTCCGATATACACCCACAAGTGCGAGAGAGAGGAGCCCGGCTACATCTATATATATATATATATGTAGCGATGTGTAAGATTGGTGTACATATCTCTTTCTCATGCTGGCAGTAAACCTGGTAAGTATGCAGGATTGCCAGCAACAATCAATGGAGGTTTGCCCTCAAACCCTGGTGAGGTGTCATATGTCCCCAAAGGAAGTGACAACATGCATTGTGCCCACACTTAGTGGTACAGAGCAGGTTTGTTCTCTGGGGGGTGATATAAGACACAGCACTGCCTAAAGTTAGAAGTCAGTTTCCTGTTGTTGTGCTGCCTCTGTTCAGTGAGAGGCACGTGAAGGTTTGCAACAGTGTTGCAGTGTCTCCTGCTAGCTGTGAGTCAGTAAGCAGATGCAGCAGAGTTAGAGGAGCTGACAGAGTTAGAGCAGCTCAAAAGAGAGACAGAGCAGCTCAAGAGAGTAGAGGTGGAAAGCAGATCTATTAGGGAGAAGGGACCTTCCTAATGGAGTGCTGCACAGAGATGAGTGGTTGAGCTGTTATCTGTGTGGGGCAGCTTGCTCATACCATGCAAATAAAGATGCCCTGTTCAAAGATACCTCCACTGGGTGAGTGTGAAGTTACTCAGCAGTTGATGGCACCACCAAGAAGGAAGCACAGATCCTGATGAGGTGGAGGCGCTGCACATGAAGTAAGTTGGACTCGCACCCACTACCTCAGCTACCTGTCCTGATGACATCCCCTAATACCATCAAGCGGGAGACTCAGGAGTCCTGTTACTTGCAGGTGCACCACCATACACGATCACGTAATGGGGACTGGTTAGACCACACGGGCCAATGTGAGATTGGGGGGGTCAGACTAGGGGGATACACCCGTTACATATATATATATATATATATCAAATGGAAATATTACTGTATGCTCATCTGCATGTCTTAGGCAGGTCTGCAACCCCGCCTTTCCCCTTTATCACCCAGCACACAGCACTTCCACTGCAGCAAGGGATTCTGGGAAATGACATGCAAATGAGCACACAGTGCCACCTTTTGCTTCAAAACCATTCAACATGGTTCCCTATAGGCTTAAGCTTGCTGCATGGTCACAGCTTTGAGCACAGCCAGGGTTAAGATCCATAGCCAGCAAACCCACCCACAGACAGACTGTTTCGACCTTAATGGGTCTCCTCTGTGTGGGGTTGGTTGTACTGGCTATGCAAAAACGAAGCAGAATATACACACGCATATTGATTTGGTAATACAGTGTGACGTCAAGCGGCAGAGGCGCGAAAAGACACTATTCAGAGTCTTTCCTCCGATCTGCTGGCTCAAAACTCACAGCCATTCGCGCACGCGTCCAAAGTATATAAAATCAGGCTTAACACAGCCAATTATAAGCTCCGCGCGCACGGAGGAGCAAGCGCAGCTCTATGTTAAGGACCTTAGAGATCAGCCTATAAGCCTTACCAGGCACGCATTAAATGGCAGACTCCAATAATGGAGGGCAGTCTCCCTCATGGCCGCCAACTGAAATCTTGGGGCCCCGGACACATGAATGGAGAAGCCACAGCTCACTGGGGGGAGGTAAGGGACTTGAGGGAATAGTTACGGACCTTAGGTGGTGGTGGGGGGGGGGGTGTAGTTGGAGATGGAAGTATGGGCCTGGGTGTCTTATTACATCTTCCTTGCATAGATACACGTCATGACAGTTTTCTTTGTCGGAGCGTAACGACCCCACTCTTTGTCGGGGGTAACGGGTGTAACTACCCACCCTTTGTTGGATGTAATGACCCAGTCTTTGTCGGGGGTAACTATCGACTCTTTGTCGGGGGTAACTATCCACTCTTTGTCGGGGGTAACTATCCACTCTTTGTCGGGGGTAACTATCCACTCTTTGTCGGGGGTAGCTATCCACTCTTTGTCGGGGGTAACTATCCACTCTTTGTCGGGGGTAACTATCCACTCTTTGTCGGGGGTAACTATCCACTCTTTGTCGGGGGTAACTATCCACTCTTTGTCGGGGGTAACTATCGACTCTTTGTCGGGGGTAACTATCGACTCTTTGTCGGGGGTAACTATCCACTCTTTGTCGGGGGTAACTATCCACTCTTTGTCGGGGGTAACTATCCACTCTTTGTCGGGGGTAGCTATCCACTCTTTGTCGGGGGTAACTATCCACTCTTTGTCGGGGGTAGCTATCCACTCTGTCGGGGGTAACTATCCACTCTTTGTCAGGGGTAGCTATCCACTCTTTTTCGGGGGTAACTATCGACTCTTTGTCGGGGGTAACTATCCACTCTTTGTCGGGAGTAACTATCCACTCTTTGTCGGGGGTAACTATTCACTCTTTGTCGGGGGTAACTATCCACTCTTTGTCGGGGGTAGCTATCCACTCTTTGTCGGGAGTAACTATCCACTCTTTGTCGGGGGTAACTATTCACTCTTTGTCGGGGTTAACTATCCACTCTTTGTCGGGGGTAACTATCCACTCTTTGTCGGGGGTAACTATCGACTCTTTGTCGGGGGTAACTATCCACTCTTTGTCGGGGGTAACTATCCACTCTTTGTCGGGGGTAGCTATCCACTCTTTGTCGGGGGTAACTATCGACTCTTTGTCGGGGGTAACTATCCACTCTTTGTCGGGGGTAACTATCCACTCTTTGTCGGGGGTAACTATCCACTCTTTGTCGGGAGTAACTATCGACTCTTTGTCGGGGGTAACTATCGACTCTTTGTCGGGGGTAACTATCCACTCTGTCGGGGGTAATACTTTATTTACCTGTTCATAACATGAAAATAAAAAAAAAGCGTAGTTAATTCACCATAACATTCAGAAACGGTGCCTATCATTCCCCACGTGTTAAATGGCAGGCTCCATTAAGGGCAGTCTCCCTCATGGCCGCCAACGAAAATCTTGGGGCTCAGGACACATGAATGGAGCAACCACCCCACATGGCACTGGGGGGGGGGGGGGGGAGATAAGGGACTTGAGGGAGTAGCTATGGACTTTGGGGGAGTTGGAGAAGGAAGTATGGGCCTGAGGTTCTTATTACATCATCCATGCAGAGATACGCGTCATGACGTTTCAGGGGAAGTAGCGACCCCACCCTTTGTCGGAGTGTAACGCCCCCACCCTTTGTCGGAGTGTAACGACCCCACCCTTTGTCGGGGGTCACCACCCACCCTTTGACGGAGGGTAACGACCCCACCCTTTGACGGAGAGTAACGACCCCACCCTTTGACGGAGGGTAACGACTCCACCCTTTGACGGAGGGTAACGACTCCACCCTTTGACGGAGGGTAACGACCCCACCCTTTGTCGGGGGTCACCACCCACCCTTTGACGGAGTGTAACGACTCCACCCTTTGACGGAGGGTAACGACTCCATCCTTTGACGGAGGGTAACGACTCCACCCTTTGACGGAGGGTCACCACCCACCCTTTGACGGAGGGTCACCACCCACCCTTTGACGGAGGGTAACAACCTCACCCTTTGTCGGGGGTCACCACCCACCCTTGGTTGGTGAGTGGTTACCCTTTGTCAGGTGTAATACTTTATGTACCTTTTCAGTAACACGAAAACAGAAAGTAAAACAAAGTGTTGTTGATTCACCATAACATTCGTAACCCGTGTCTAATATATGTGACACTAATCCTCCTATTATCCTCACGCCATTGATTAAAAACAATTAAAATAATACGATCTAAACCACAATGTATTCAGAGGACTTATAACGTGCTGATGTTATGAGCGCATCGGGGTAAAGTGTTCCCTGTGCACTCACCTTGACCGTGTGAAATACCTTCTAATTTATTATCATTAAAGCAGGAATACGAGTTTCATTTAATGACTTTTTTTTATTACAGGATTGAAGCAGGGGGTCTCCGTGGCTGAACGGTGCTAATTTCATCTCTGGGGACCCCCTAGCTTCCAGAGATTCAGACCTCCGTAGCGGGGGCCGGCATGTCTTTTCCATTTAAATGTCCCGGTCACGCGGGCCAATAGGAAGCCACACCGGATGATGTCACAGCGCCCTATTGGCTCACGTGAGGTGGGACATTTAAACGCCGCCATTATGTTAGGCACACAGTTTCTCTGACTGCAGAGATACCGGCAACCCCTACAGAGGGAGGTCCGTGTCTCCGGAAGCAGGGGGTCCCTGGAGCTGAAATTAACATAGTTCATCTCCGAAGACCCCCCCCCCCCTCGGCTTCATTCCTGTAATAAAAATGAAACCCGTATTGCTGCTTTAATGCTCCCAGAACACTAAGGCTGCGCTTATAGTGCCGGCGACGCGACGTCGCCCGAAAACAAATGTATTGCCGCCGTAGCGTGCGCTTATAGTAAGCGCGACGCGCCGGCAGCGACGCGAAATTTGGAAGCCGGTCAAATATTATTTACATTTACATGTGACAGCCTCGATCCAATCAATGACCTGGTCGCCCGCGACATCGCCGCAAAGCGAATGACAACTTTCGCTAGCGGCGGCGGGTGACATCGCTGTCGCGCGCACTATAAGCACGGCCTTAGATTGTAAGCTCTTCGGGGTAGGGACGCCTTTTCCTATTGTTTTGTCGGAAGCGCTTATTCCCATGGTGTGTTATAATATTTTGTTTGTGTATTGTAAAGCACTGTGTACGTGGATGGCGCTACATAAATGAAGATATACTTGTAAACATGCCATTTTCACCCTATCTTACTGTCATTTCCAGCTATTTATATTGATGACTGTTTTCTATGGGATTAAAACGCTTAGTGGTCATTCAAGGTAATTCACACTCATCATAGATGACTATCCCTAGTAGTAATTCACGTCATATGTATATTTATACCACATATTCATTGACACATTTTCGCTGATATATATATATATATATATATCTGATATATTTGTCATAAACTACTGAGTAGTTTTTGGGGTTTATAATCATTTAGTTGTAATTGAAGTTGTTCTTGTCATTTGTAATTCTTTATTTCTCCTTTTTTTTTTATTATTATTTTTTATTTTGTAATTGAATATTAAACAAGGAGATCACGAGGTCTCCCAAAGATCCCTATTTATTGCACTACAAGGCTGCTATGGTATATAGGGGTATAATACTCCCTGACATAATGTCTACTGAGCTGTATGGGGTTCCATTCGTAACACACACCACACTGACACAGCCTCAACCACTCACCCCTGGAGACGCTGACCACGACACAGAACAAAGTAAGTACAACACTCCCCCCTCTAACCCCTCCGGCCTTGACCCCCCCTCTATCACCCCTCCGCACTTGCCACCGCATCGGCCCTCCGCCCTTCCCACACTCACACACCACATGCCCGCCAGCCTCACACACACCACGCCTTTGAGCCCGCTCCCCGGCGCTCTCCCTTCCCCAGTTCTCACTTCCCCCCGAACCCCGAGCCCGCTCCCCCCCCCCAGAGCACACCACCTGGCTCTCTCCACCTTTCCCTTCACTGGCTCCTACCTGCAGCCAGAGGGGAGTGAGATGCGTGCGCGTACCGCTCTTCCTCGCCGGGGGGGGCCGGACACCGCCGATGTGGTTGTGGAGTGCAGCTGGTACCTGGAGGGGGGAGGTTGGGCCGTGGCCTAGCTCCTCTGTATCAGCCCGGGAGTCGGCGGAGGCCAGGAGGGAGGAAAGACCCAGGGGCAGCCCGGGGAGGAGCCCGGACGGGTGCGAGGTGAGGAACCGCATGGGGAGAGAGGGATATATGGGCGAGCTGGGAGGTATGCCTTCTCGGGATCAGGGCGCCAGGGGGAGATTGTGATGCTGGCTCCTTCCCGCGCACCCCCCACCCACCCCAGTCACTGCCTGCCCACCCCCCCACCCAACCCAGTCACTGCCTACCCACCCCACCCCCCCACCCAACCCAGTCACTGCCTAAACCCCAGTCACTGCCTGCCTGCCCCACCCACCCGAGTCACTGCCTGCCCAACCCCCCACCCACCCGAGTCACTGCCTGCCCAACCCCCCACCCACCCCAGTCACTGCCTGCCCAACCCCCCACCCACCCCAGTCACTGCCTGCCCAGCTGTTTACCAAAATAAATTCAAGTTACAGTTACATAATGAATATGGGCTTAAAGTGCAGTCTATCAGCTTTAATTTGGGGGTATTCACATCCAAATTGGAGAAAGAGTTTAGGAGTTACATCTCTTTAATATGTGGCCCCCTCTTTATCAAGGGTCCAGAAGTTATTGGACAATTGACTCTCAAGCTGTTTCATGGACAGGTTTGGGCTATTCCTTCATTATTTCATCATCAATTAAGCAGGTAAAAGGTCTGGAGTTGATTCCAGGTGTGGCATTCGCATTTGGAAGCTGTTGCTGTGAACCCACAACATGCGGTAAAATCAGCTCTCAATGCAAGTGAAACAGGGCATCCTTAGGCTGTAAAAAAAAGAAAATCCATCAGAGAGATAGCAGGAACATTAGGAGCGGCCAAATCAACAGTTTGGTACATTCTGAGAAAAAAACGCAATGGTGAGCTCTGCAACACAAAAAGGCCTGGACGTCCACAGAAGACAACAGTGGTGGATGATCGTAGGATTCTTTCCATGGTAAAGAAAAACCCCTTCACAACATCCAGCCAAGTGAAGAACACTCTCCAGGAGGTAGGCATATCATTATCCAAGTCTACCATAAAGAGTAGACTTCACGAGAGCTACTACAGAGGGTTCACCACAACATTCATAAGCCTCAAGAATAGAAAGGCCAGATTAGACTTTGCCAAACAATATCTAAAAAAGCCAGCCCAGTTCTGGAACAGCATTCTTTGGACAGATGAAACTAAGATCAACCTGTACCAGAATGATGGGAAGAAAAAAGTATGGAGAAGGCTTGGAACGGCTCATGATCCGAAGCATACCACATCATCTGTAAAACACGGTGGAGGCAGTGTGATGGCATGGGCATGCATGGCTTCCAATGGCACTGGGTCACTAGTGTTTATTGATGATGTGACAGAAGACAGAAGCAGCCGGATGAATTTTGAAGTGTATAGGGATATATTGTCTTCTCAGATTCAGCCAAATCCAGCAAAGTTGATTGGACAATGACCCAAAACATACTGCTAAAGCAACCCAGGAGTTTTTTAAGGCAAAGAAATTGAATATTCTGCAATGGCCGAGTCAATCACCTGATCTCAACCCGATCGAGCATGCATTTCACTTGCTGAAGACAAAATGTAAGGCAGAAAGACCCACGAACAAACAACAACTGAAGACAACTGCATTAAAGGCCTGGCAAAGCATCACAAAGGAGGAAACCCAGCGTTTGGTGATGTCCATGCGTTCCAGACTTCAAGCAGTCATTTTCTGCAAAGGATTCTCGACAAAGTATTAAAAATGAATATTTTATTTATGATTGTGTTAATTTGTCCAATTACATTTGAGCCCCTGAAATAAGGGGACTATGTATGAAAATGGTTGCAATTCCTAAACGTTTCATACGATCTTTTTGTTCAACCCCTTGAATTAAATCTGAAAGTCTGAACTTCTATTGCATCTCGGTTGTTTCATTTCAAATCCATTGTGGTGGCGTACAGAGCCAAAATTATGAAAATTGTGTCAGTGTCCAATTATTTCTGGACCTAATTGTGTGTGTGTGTGTGTGTGTGTGTGTGTGTATATATATATATATATATATATATATATATATATATATATATATATATATATATATAAAAATAAATAAAGCCCAATATTGTGTAGTACTTTTTATAATTGTGAGCGATATACTCACATTTTCCAAATTGTTTCACACACAAAAATATAAATAGCAGAAGGAGTGCGGACAAGATAACTGCGGGAGGGAGATCTGAGTCTCTCCACAAGGATCTCACCCACGATCAGGCATCTGATGTCACCTCAAAAGACCCATCTACATCACTTCTGGTGCTAGACTTCTGGCATCAATCACTGCTACCTCCTACTCGACTCCACGTGTTTCGCACACAGGCTTCGTCAGGAGTCATAGTTGCAACAGCCATTAGGGCTACCTTATATACTGTGCAAAGAAAGAATGTGCTAATAGCGCTAATGCTCTAAAATACTAGTTAGTGTTACTTTAACACTGTGGTAAGTACCAAAAACGTATACATATAAGCCAGGCTGCCTGGAAATAGCCCAGATAACAAATAATGGAATCTGACCATACTATAGTGTCCAGTCTGGATGATCCGGGAACCTTCAGCTGTACCACGGGGACGGTCTCATAATATGTGGAAATAAACATATGAGCAAATCATAGTGTATAACTGCTGAAAATTGATGGTAAGACAATACTAACACTAACAGACTGACAAACAGACTAACAAAACACTACAACACCTAATGATACGCTAAAAAAATAATTTAATAAAATATTTTAAAACAGACATACTGTATGTCTTGATCGCAGGGAAATAGTAACACTGCTGTCGCTCATCCAATGAGAAAAATTGGAATCCTACTTCCGACAAGCAGGATTCCAAAAGGCATTAAGTATAATCTCCATCCACTGTGGCTGGCTTCAGATGGGTGTTGCTGCTATTGTCCCCCCAGGGCTCTCACACGGACGCCGCACGTGTAGATGTTTTGATGCCTCCTGCACTCTCCTCGCGGTCCGCTCTGACTGTGTGCGCAACACGGAAGTGATTAAAGACTGAAAACTGATTAAAGACAAAAGTGGAAAAAAAGATTTTGTCTGGATCCGGCATTTCTATGCAGGCAGCTCGGCAAAGTGAAACACAAGAGTCTGCTTTCATAGAAATGCTCACACAACCCACATTACTGTCTGGCTATGTGGGGGAATACAACTGCAGGGAACAAAAGTGCTTCAAAGTATATACATTTTCCGGTCCCTGTTCCCACACTACAAAAAATGCACCAGCCATATGGGTCCACAGAGGCCGCCAAATACACACGGTTTTAGGGGTAGCCAGCCGGGCTTCACCTTTATTATGTGAGGCTGGCTATTCCTACCGTCACACTGTACATGCCCGCAGCATCTGCTTTAAAGTGCCATTGAACCGCTCGCACTGTCTGCTTATCATGGAATTGTAGGGGGCAGTGTGAAGTTGATTTAATCCTGCATGTAGCCCAGAGACAGTGGAGCAGCTCTAACATGAGCTGCGTCCCCTGATCAGTTAGGATATCACCCAGGAAATCTACCATAGCAAAGATGTTGATGAGCGCCACCCCGCAAACTCGTGGGTCTCTATCGACAAGAGCACCACTGCCTCAGGTTACCTTATGGCCAAGTTCACCCTGGAGAGGATGTTCCTTCTTCCCGGACCTACTTGGGATCAACAGGCCCACTATATCCACCAGCTGGAAGGGTTCCCTGTTCACCAGTTGCGGCCACCTCAAAGGGTTCCTTTGCCCAATCACCATGTCTTGCCCAACTCACTGGCAAATGGCACAGGTGCTGGAGAAGGTTGCCACCGCCTGTGCCACTGCCGGCCACAAAAATCCTTGGTCAGGCGGGCTTTCATTCGAGTCACCCCTAACTATATCCCTCTCATTTCAGCTATTTTGCTATATATTTTATATTCCATATGATATGCATATGTATATTTTTTTAGAGACTATTTCATCCTGAGCCAACAGGGATCAACACAGTGCAGAATACAGAGCAACAACTCACCAGACCAGAGTTATGGGGGATGCCTAGCTCGCAAAGAGCAGGGGGCTGCCAAAGCTAGTTCACCCTGGATTCCCCATCGATCTGTCCGCCCCAGACTATCTCAGTGACAAGGGATGACAGCCCCAAGTCCGCACAGTTACTCTAGACACTGAGACCAACCAAGAAAAATTGTGGAACCCTGATCGGAGTCGGCTTCTATAGTTTTCCGGCCTCCATTTGGAAACATGGCGACCAATCAGTGGAGAACTGTCCTCCTCTGAACCAATCTGGAGCCATCCGGAACGAACCAATCAGGGATGTGTGGCAGAACCAGTGCCTAATGACAGCCACTAGGGGTTGGGCAAATAGGAAAAAACAGACAAGTGCGCACAAGAATAATAACTAAATAAAAAAGTGTTGATGTGATAAAAAATTAATATCAAATACACCCAACCACGTGATAAAAGTGTATAAGGTAAATAAATATACCAATGTAGATGAGCGTCTGCTGCTGTGATAAAAGGGCAGCCCAAGGCCCTAGGATCTAGTAACAACAAAACAAACAAAGCGCACAACACTCATCGTGAAAAATGTAATAAACAGTGTTTATGTATAAGGTGTTTCAAGGTTAAGCGTACATCATGAATGATTTAATCAGGCATAGAGAGCCACAATGTGGCAGTTACCAACAGCTGCAACCAGGAACCGCCGAGATTTCACTCCCCCTTCCACGAACTCAGGTCAGATGCAGATCAGACACACTACCGGATCATTGAAGTATCTGCCACAGTCTCAATGTCCAGTATGTGGCGTTAGTACGCCCGGTGAGTCCTGGGGTGTAGTTATCTTTCTCTTGCAGATATCATACAGGTTCCTGTCACGGTAGCTTATGACAAGATATAATGAACACCAAATATCTGGGTTGAACTGAACGAGGCTTAGATATAATAAAATATAATTTATTCCTTAAATAAGGTGAACACAGCAATATAGTACAATTAACAGGCAAGAAGATAACACTTACTTAGGGTTGGGGGGATGGAGAAGTATCCACTAGCAATTCTCCAGCAATCCAGTGACACTCAAGATGGTATCAGAAGCACAACTCCAGCAATCCAGTGACATTCAAGATGGTATCAGAAGCACAACTAAAAACTGTAGGGTTGACACAGTTTATATACCTGTGCAACCCTATTCTTAACATTGAACACAGCCTATTGGTGAACAATTATCTGTATCCACTCTCTAATGTGGAGACACAGACTAACAGACTAACCCATGCCCTCAGGTAACAATTAGACTGGCAGAGTTTGTTGATTGACTAATACTTAATCCCTAGATATTGGGTAACAATCAAAGCAGTTACTTTTTGATCACTGTGCTTAGGCTACTCAGCCGTCTGCCCTTCATGACTTATTAGCCTAGCAAATGGCGTCTGCATTTTCAGAACAGATCCAAAATCAAATACATATACTTGTATACACTATACACTTTAATATCTACACATATTAATAAGTTCCATTCTGGGGGGCTCAGTGGGTCGACCTTTGCCAGTTTTTAATGCCTACAGTGACTCCACATATTGGCCAAATATGATCTCTCTGCGACCTCCAGAATTGGAGATACAGAAATGCACTTTAAAACATTAAAATACATGCTTATAATGAAACATGGGAACAGGGGAACATACATTTTCAAGGTACAACAAGGTGCAAACCTCATCCCTGGACCGCAGTCCAGTTAACCCCTTGTCTCTCTGGTGAGGTCAGGGGATGGCCATATGGGGTGCAATCCCTTTAATACCGGGCCACCCCCTTTCTCCCTCTACAGTTCCCTGCTGCAAACCTCCAGGAGAGATACCATTCAACCTATATTCTTTGAATATTTTTAGTTCCAAGGTGTATTTTATTCTGTTAAGTCTCTCGGTTTATTTGGAATACCGAGTTGATTTTCCACCCCTCGGCGCATGTGCCGTGATGTTGCTGGCCTCTGTAGCTGTGCAGTGAGGTCTGAAGGAGGACTGGCAAACGCCGATACACAGAGTAGATTCCAACACTCTGTGAGCTTCACCGGGCGCTCTGACGTCACAGACGGGACCACGAGACTACGCCGCCACGCTGCTCGACCCGCGCGGATGTGCAGTGAGGTTTGCAGCAGGGAACCTGTATGATATCTGCGAGAGAAAGATAACTACACCCCAGGACTCACCGGGCGTACTAACGCCACATACTGGACATTGAGACTGTGGCAGATACTTCAATGATCCGGTAGTGTGTCTGACCTGAGTTCGTGGAAGGGGGAGTGAAATCTCGGCGGTTCCTGGTTGCAGCTGTTGGTAACTGCCACATTGTGGCTCTCTAGGCCTGATTAAATCATTCATGATGTACGCATAACCTTGAAACACCTTATATATAAACACTGTTTATTACATTTTTCACGATGAGTGTTGTGCGCTTTGTTTGTTTTGTTGTTACTAGGGGTTGGGGCCTGGGAGCGTGGGAAATTGGAACTGACCAATGGGAACCGAGCTAATGGGGCTAGGACCCAGGCCCCCGGTTGTGGTGCCGGTGAGAGAACATCTTGACTGGTATGGGCATGAAGCTGGCTTGCCTTTCATTGAACCATGCCACTCTGCCCCTACCATCACAGTATTAGACTTATTTCAGATTAGGGGCTTGTGACAGGGCCTTAACCCCTTTCTAAATAGGGCTCCAAATAGAAAGCCTATATCTGGTTGGTGAGCCCAACAGGGAGCTGGTTAATTGCAGCTACAGACAATTAGCCAGTCTCCACCTGGCTCATCAGTCAGGTAGAAAAGTCTCCAGCTTGAACTCCAGGGGATCTCTCTAGCACAATGTACTGTAGGTGGGTGCTGATCAGAGAGAGATTCCATGGAAGCAACCCCTCTATTCCAGGACACGGCGGTCACTGGACCCCACCAGAGGGTGCACCCCATGGACACATACCCAGACCTGGACAGAGGGAACGAGCCCCTGATAACAGGTACCTCTAAGGACTTTGGGTCAGGGGCTGGTAAGAGGCGTATCCTCCCAGCCCTGCAGATAGGGACTAGGAAGTTTGAGTTAGCCCTCACAAAGGGATAGCTGTTTGTTTTGCACGCTGATATAAAGCTGTACTGTTTAAAGCCGCTGGCAAAATAAACACCAACATTTATTTTCCCTTAAATACGTCTCCCTGGTTATACCTCTGCACTTGTCTCCTACATATGGTGGGATGAGAGGTGGTCCTTGAATTTCAAAGGTGCCCCAAAGACCGTCCAGGAAAATTGTTGTCCTTGGGTTGGCCCACATTTCCTGCAACAACTTGAGCAACAAAACCTAGAACCACGTGCAGAAGTGACCAAAATTAAAGGGCTACTCATCCAGGCAGGAAAACTACATGGCACTGGAGAACGCCACAACACCACGAGGGGGGAAAAACCCAAACACCCATGGATTTTTAAAATGGACGCTCAAAAAAAAAAGGAAGAGTCTACAGAGACTCCTGTGAGAGCTAAGAACTCTGTAAGTGAAGCCTGCTCACCTGTAGGACTACCAGCTGGGGTTCTAGCATATACGGATACAATTGCTGCACTTGCGCCTCCAGAGGTCAGTGGGTAGAATACACCTGGTCAGACAAAATGGAGGACAAAATGTTGTGTTCCTGTAATGAACCCGGCCAGACTGCATGGCTTTGGGCACTATTGCTAAGCCTGCTGTCTACAAGCACTCCTAAATCCTTCTCCATCAAGGATTCCCCTAATTTATCCCCATTTAATTTGCAAGTTGTCTGCTTATTGTTGTTTCCCAAATGCATAACCTTACATTTATCTGTATTAAACCTCATCTGCCATTTACCTGCCCAAGTTTCCAGTCCCTCCAAGTCCTTCTGGAGAGAAATTTCCAGTCTCTCCAAGTCCTTCTGAGCTCTGATTCATTCATTCCTTCATAAATCCATGCTGACTATTACTATTTTGTTTCTCATTAAGTGTTCCGGAATATTATGCCGTACTAAACCTTCAAGTAGTCCTCCACTATTGATGTCGGGCTTACAGGTTTGTAATTCCCTAGTTGTAATCTAGCTCCCTTTTTAAATATAGGCACCACATCTGCTTTACGCCAATCTTGTGGTACTGAGACTGTGGAAATGGAGTCCTTGAATATTAAATATAATGGTTTTGCTATTACTGAGCTTAACTCCTTGAGAACTCTTGGATATATGCCATCGGGGCCAGGTGCCTTATTTACTTTCATTTTATCAAGCCGCCTATGAACTTCTTCCTCAGTTAACCAATTGTTCGTTAATATAGAGGTTGTGGCTTCCTCCTGCGGCACTACTATTGAAATTGATTCCTCCCGGGTAAATACCATGAATTTATTTAATACCTCTGCTTTTTCCTTATCTCCAATAATCTGCCTGCCCATCTAACACTGAAAGGGTCCTATATGTTATTTTCTAATTTTGTTGTTATTAAGGTATTTAAAGAACTTTTTAGGGTTGATCTTACTTTCTATTGCAATCCTTTTTCATTATCCATTTTTGCTAATTTGATTGCCCTTGTGCAATTTTTGTTACATTCCTTATAATTCTGAAACGATGTCTCTGTCCCTTCTGACTTCAAGAATCTAAACGCCTTCCTCTTCTTGTCCATTTCCTCCCCTACCTGTTTATTTAGCCACATTGGTTTAGACTTATTTCTTTTATACTTATTACTCAAGGGTATACACTGATAAGTGTGCGTTTCTAACAATGTTTTAAAGACTGACCATTTATCTTCCGCATGGTTTCCTGCAAAAACATCATCCCACTGTATTACTTCTAGATTAGTCCTCAGTTTATTAAAATCTATCTGTCTAAAGTTTAAAGTCTTTGTTGAACCCAAGTAACCATTTCAAACTATTTGACACTATAAAGTGGTGTCTGACAATTTAATAGCTACAGTAATTAGCCAACCCGGAGTATATGCTGGTCTGCAGCATTCTATGTTTATTGCTGCTAACTCCGACGTGCACCCGTTGCACTTATTGAAGTAGCAACATTATTTTGCTGATCTACTAAGTTTCATCCTGACCAATGTGTGCAGCTATTGCAACTGTTGCATTTATACTACTTAGCAACAGATGTTGCGTCCACTTTACCACATCAGTGGTTCATGTGTTAGGCTGCGTCCATGGAAGGACAGGCAGCGCTGAGCTGTGCGGACGCTCCGTGCTGAGCCCGGACATCCTCAATGAGGATGTCTTGAGAGGGGGCTCACGCGAGCGTCCGCAGGCGTGCTGAGGAGTTGGGTTTTTCAGCCGACAGCCAAGGCTGTTTTTCAGCTCGCTGTCAGCTGAAAACATCCAATCAGCGCGAAGCAGCGCCAATGTTACAGCGCCGTGACATTGACGTCAGTGTGTCGCAGGCTATTGGCCCAGCGACGTCACTGCCCCGCCTCCCGATCGCGCACGCTGGCTCGCTTGCAAGTCCATGGGAGTGCTGCTGACCGGGCAGACGAGCCTCAGCGTCAGCACGGAGGAGCGCGGCCTGAGGCTCTATGGACACAGCCTTGGGCTGCGCTTATAGTGCCTGGTGACGGCGACATGACGTCGCTCCAAAACAAATCCATTGACTCCGTCGCAAGCGCTTATAGTAAGGGTGACGGAGCGACCAAAAATTTGGAAGCCAGTTAAACTTGAATTTTTTTTAGAGACAGTCGCCACATGTTACTGTCTCTAAACCAATCACCGAGCGCTGCCCGCCCCCCTCGTGACGTCACTGGCCTTGTCGCCAGCGACGTCGCTTAAAACTAAAGTTTAACTTTCGGTAGTGGAGGCGGCGACGGGTGACATCATCGGTCGCGTTGCCGGCACTATAAGCGCGGCCGTAGGCTACGCTTATAGTGCAGGCTACGGCGCCGTGACGTCAGGCGTCGCCGTTGTAATAGCGATTCCTGCACTCTGGTGCAGGAGACAAGAGAGGGCGACCGGGGGGGGGGCTAGGGGGGCGTGGTGGGGGCGTGGCCGTGAGCGGTTCGCCCTCAACGGCTGAACCACTCGCATGCCGCGGACGTCACTCGGCGATCACCGAAAAAGTCAATATCCTTTGACTGCCGGCGATCGTGACCGCTCCGTCGCTCTGCAGGGCCGTCGTGGTGGCGCCCACTATTGGCACCCGCGATGGACTGCATGTACTTGCTACACCGCTGTGCGACGTCGCAGTCGCCATAGCCAGCACTATAAGCGCAGCCTCACCTCCTCCATCTCATACTGAATTATCTGCAGCTATCCCACCGAGTCACTAACCACGCCCAGTACTCTGTGGTTATGAATACTAGGTACATATAGATCATTGATTCCTAAATTAATTATCTACATCGCCTGACCAATTTAAGAAGCCCGAATTAGGGTACACACAGACACATTTAGGTTCAGTGTGAGACCATTTCCCCTCGTCGGTTCCCTCCCCGAATTTTTTATTCACTCTATGTATAGTATATCACACACCCTTTCGATTTATATGCATTGCCTTTAATAAAATTGATTTTTAACTGTTCTCATTATTTAGTGAGTGGCCCTATCCTATAGGGACAATAGTACCCATGGATTACATTTTTCCAGACCACTTTTAGTTCGCAGCGAGTGCAATTTAGGGATCCTCTGGGTTGAATATGTCAACCTTTTTTTGTATCGTTGAACTCAAGTAATATGGTTTTTGATCATTTATTTCAAATGAAACCATGTTACCCAAATGTTCCTAGACTTGAACATTTGCTATTACTTCTACATTGTTTGATATTACCAAATGCAGTATTGCCCCTCTCCTGGTTGGTTCCTCAATAATTTAGGTCATGTAATTGTTTTGAAGCACACCCAAAAACCTGTTTGCTTTCTTTGTAATGCTAATCTCATTGCCCCAGTCTATGTGTGTGTCTATCTATCTATCTGTCTGTCTGTCTGTCTGTCTGTCTGTCTGTCTGTCTGTCTATCTGTGTCTATCTATCTATGTATCTATGTATCTATGTATCTATCTATCTATCTATCTATCTATCTATCTATCTATCTATCTATCTATCTATCTATCTATCTATCTATCTATCTATCTATCATCAAGAAAAGAAAAATGAAGCACATGTACAGTATATTCAATTCCCGGCGTCGGCTCCTTGTGACGTTGGGCGAGTCACTTTATCTCCCTGTGCCTCAGGTACCAAAAACATAGATTGTAAGCTCCACGGGGCAGGGACCTGTGCCTGCAAAATGTCTCTGTAAAGTGATATGAAAAAATTAGCAGCGCTATACAAGAACATGCTGTTATTATATCTTTGTTTTTTTTCCGGTTGGAATTTTGCTTACACTCAAGAGATTGCCTGAGAAGAAATAGCTGCCCGCACAGTTTTTATCTGGGTCTGTGAGCGGCATTATATTACTTATATATTAGTTATATTTCTGTGTCACTTTTTTACTTCTTATATTTATGACACTGTTATTATTGGGATTTGAATTCACGTGTGGCCCATGGTTTTGGCAGCGCGTTTTTATATTTTCTGCCTTTTTGTTTAACTCGGGTGCGCAAACTGGGGGGGCGTGCCCCCAGGGGGTGCGGGAGATTTTGCTGGGGTGGGGGGGGGGGGCGGCGCAGGCGGTTGCAGAGGCCCCGCGCTCTTCCCACAGGCATTTAATTAAATGCTGGGGGATCGGGTGAGGCCCCTTCAACACTCCACTTACCGGGATTCAGCCGGCTGTGTGACGCGTCGCCATGGCAACGTGGCGTCAAATGATGCTGCGGGGCCATGTGACGTGATGTCTCACGCGTCAAATGACGCCGCGGGTCACGTGACGTCACGACCTCCGCCGCGTCATAGAATGTATTAGTTGTCCATTAAAATCCGACGTTTCGGTACCAAAGGAACCTTCCTCTGGGACAGGGTGGTACCCGAGGAAGGCGCCCGTGGTACCGAAACACCGGATTTTAATGGACAACTAATACATTCTATCTTTGATCTCGTTGACCCTATTGGAGTGCTCACATTATTTATCTTTGAGTTGGGACTATACTCAACACTTAAATTACTATGATGCACTGAACACCCCTACTTATTCTTAATGAGTGTCTCCATCTTAATGATTCTCCATCTACCCTTATCCGGAAGCAGTCTCACTTATCAGAAGATAATCTTACAGGTGGGCAGTGTGAAAGCTGCAATACTACGTTCCCTCCTCCCCATGTTCTTCTCTTTCTTATTTGTACAGCACAACCCCCTTATAACGCTGTGCTTGGGGTCCATAGAATCACATCGCGTTATAAGCGGATCGCGTTAGAAATAATGTACAGTTGTATGCATCATACAATAAAGTATTTAAGATGCCAATAATCGTGTTGTAAAGTATTCATAAATACGAAAATTGGGAGCCAAGCTGGCATTGCGTTACAAGCGGATTCGCGTTGTAACGGATCGCGTTATAACGGGGTTGAGCTGTATATGTAAAGCATGTGACAATGTATATCATTCTACATACTTGCCTAAGCCGGCACTCCTTTGGTGCTCCTGTGCTAAATCTGTCACAATCCTGATTGTGTGACTAACGAAATGTCCGCCTTCAATCTTTGTGTTAGTCTGTGAAATGATGCAGCTGATATGCAACATTATATTACAAAGAGTATTATTATTATTACATATTTCCAAGTAATAGGCAGTCTGCTGTTTGGAACACAGCAACAGATGTGTTTGTGATACTTTGTTGCCAAAGGGCAGAGCTCCAAAAGGTGTGTGTCAGAGCCTGGTCCAAAGAGGAAGTGGATATAACTTTCTAAATGGTTGCCTGTAGCAACCAAAGAAGGATCAGTACATTATAACCTCATTACAATGGCAATAGGTTAAGAAAATGCAGACAGTATTATCTAATACTACAGAACAGATTTATTTAAAAAATACATATAGGATTTGTCATGTTTTGCTGCTTGAGACATGGAGGACAGTGACACATTGGAGAGGAGTCATACTCAATGGCAGGCAGTCACAGATTGGGAGAAGTCTTACTCAGTAGAAGTCACTCTGTCTTCAGTAGGCAGTCCTACTCTCCAAGAATCAGCCACACTTTCCAAGCATCACTCGTCAAGTAGTCATCAGAATTGAGTCTCTCACCAGATGTCAATTTTATTTTTCAGAAGTAAGTCTCGCTCTCCAGAGACAGTCTCGCTGGTCAGAAGAGGCTCGTTCAACAGAAGACTCACTCTCCAGAGATAGTCTCACTCGTCAGAAGAGCCTCACTCATTAGAGGACTCTCACTCATCAGAAGAGGCTCACTCATCAGAAGACAGAGACTCACTCACCAGAGAAAGTTTCACATGTCAGAAGAGGCTCACTCATCAGAAGACAAAATCACTCTCCAGAGACAGTCTCACTCGTCAGAAGAGGCTTACTCACCAGAAGTCAGACTCACTCTCCAGTGACAGCTTCAATTGTCAAGTCAGTCGCGCTCAGAATCCAGTCACTCTCACTCATCAGAATACAGTCACTCTCACTCATCAGAATACAGTCACCCTTACTCATCAGAATACAGTCACTCTTACTCATCAGAATACAGTCACCCTCACTCATCAGACATCCAAACCATGTATCCCACATCAGCCTCACTCACTGTACGCGAGTCTCTCTCACACGTAATGAAGACGATCGTACAGAAATCAAAAGGATTTTATTGGTGTGTTTCTTTCACTCCACAAGTTGCGATATTTATTTTTATTTCGTTTTTTTTTTGTTTTTTTTCTTCATTGTCTATTTTTTTTTTCTCGTTGGTTATCGTTTTCCTCGTACATTTTCACGTTCAAGTCGCTTGTACGATACGTTTTTTTGTTTTGTTCGCTCAATGAATGGCGTTTCGACCCATTTCTGGTTTTGGCATATGAAAAAGAAAATGAAGGAGGGGAGAGAGAGAGGGGGAGGGAAAAGGAGGAGGGGGGGGGGCGGAGAGGTATTTCACCCCCTTTCCCAGGTGGCAGGATCAGGATTCCCAGGGGCGGGGTAGAGCTCCGAGAGAGTCCCATTGGAAAGCACACACGGTGGCAGCCGGAAAAGCAGACGTACATCTATCTACATGTACACATCCTGAGGTGTGTGACAATAGAGCATCTAACATATGGGATCCTTCTAAAGTTGATCGGGTCAATGGCAGCTCCCTGTAATGTGATAAAAGGACATCTCACACACGGGATTCCTATAAGTTAATAGGGTCATTGGCATCTCTTTAGGCGACACTGGGGGGGCGTCTCACGGTATTCTTAAAGGTTCATTGGAAGCTCCCTCTGATAGGATATGGGCGTTGTCTCGCGTACGGGATTTCTGTAACTCAATAGGGTCAGTGGCACCTTCCTCTGATAAGATAAGAGGGCGCTTGACACAGGATTCCTATACGTTAATAAGGTCAGTTGCACCTTCATATGTGATATGAGGGCATCTCATGCACGGAATGTCTAAAAATTAATAGGGTCAGTGGTACCGTCTTATGTGACAACAGTGCATCTCACACACAGGATTCCTATAATTTAATATGGTCAGTGGCATCCTTCTCTGATATGATGTGGGCAGCTAACACAGGATTCCTATAGGTTGATAGGGTCAGTGATACCTTATGTAATTAGAAGACAGGAATTCATATAAGTTGGTAGGGTCAGTGGTACCTTATGTGATGGGGACAGGAATTCGTATAAGTTAATAGTCAGTAGCACCTCCCTCTGATAGGATAAGTGGGTGTCTCATGCACAAAATTCCTATACATTTATAGGGTCAGTGGTATCTCCTGATTTGATAAGGGCTTCTGCAACTGATATATATACATATATAGTATTACAGACCAAACATATAGCAGATATAGCATACAGCAGTGTTTTTCAACCAGATTTCCTAGGAACCCTTGGGTTCCCTGGGTATCCCTAAAGGGTTCCCTGTAATTTTAAGGTCATTTTAAAATTGTACCAAATACAGAAGAATTTACAACGCATCTGATCTCAGACACGCTATTAGAGGGGGTTGGAGGTTCCTTACAATGCATCTGATCTGAGATGCGCTTTTAGAGATGGTTGGGGTTCCTTAAATTGCATCTGAAGTCAGAAGCGTTATTAGAGAGGGTTGGGGTTCCTTACAATGAATCTGATCTCAGACGCTCTATTAGAGAGGGTTGAGGTTCCTTACAATGCATCTGATCTCAGACGCGCTAATAGAGAGGGTTCGGGTTCCTTACAAAGCATCTGATCTCAGACACGCTATTAGAGAGGGTTGGGGTTCCTTACAATGCATCTGATCTCAGACGCGCTATTAGAGAGGGTGGGGGGTTCCTCAGAATTTTACATAGGGTTCCTTAACCGCAAAAAAAGTTGGAAACCACTGGCATACACCATATAGGTTTTGGCTTCAGCTGTGTGCAGCCACTTGAAGAATGTAACCAAATGCCTAGCAACACCTGTAGGTGATTAATGGCCGATGTAACTCTGAGATATACAGTAGCTGCCGAACGAGGCACCACAGGGGGACATGTTAAAGTGACTATTGAAATGTCACCCAAATACAGTGCCTTATTGCTTCGTTCCCTAAACTTTATGGCCTAATTTTAGCAGCAATGGGGGCATCTCCTTAACCCCCACTCCCCCGCCCAAGGGAGTCAATTTAGGGTAAAATGCTTAAAACCTTAATTACAGTAGCTCCTAATTTTTATTATGCGTTGCTCTCCAGTTGGCATGGGGGCAGCCATTATGTTCCGTTTGTGACGTCATCAGTGATCATACACCTGCCAGTCTTGGCCAATCATTGAGTTTTTATTTCCCTTAATGACCCAGCTTTGTAAATGTACGTTATCTTTATATTGTATGTTTTCATTATTTTCCCCGCACCCCCCTCTAAGGTGAACAAAAAAATATATATATATTTCAGTCTAATTAAAAAGGGATTGATTAAGATGGCGTCTGCTGGTTCAACTGCCTGATTGGATGTGACGGGTCAAGAAAACTGTTCTCTCTGAATGACACGGGGGGTTTATTTTAGCCCCGGCGGATGGCTGCATCCCGCACTTTCACGTGGAACGCGCGGGGAAAGTGTGCCAGGTCCCGTTCCCCCTTCCCGTGCAAATGACATTACGACAGACGCACACGGACGCCAAGCAAATCAAAAGAGGGTAGCTGGGGGGGGGGGGGGCAGGAGGTGGATTCTTTGGGAGTGGCGGAGATTACCCATGATCCTGTAGTGGCGAGGAGAAAAAAGAGATCGCGCAGTAGAGCGGCAATTGCGAAATTGAGAAAGCGTTGCAGAAGGGTGATATTTAAATGGGGGGGGGGGGGGAAAGCCCGCCCCCTACTAACTGGTTCCGCGCCTTGATTTTTGTTTGTTTGTTCGGGAGTGGATGGGGGGGAGTGGGTATCACCTTTCCTCTCTCTTCTCTCCCCCCCCCCCCTCAGAAGTTCGTTATTTACAGCAGTCGGAAAAGACACTCGCCTCCCGCCATCTTTAAAGTTCTCTCCACCCAAGAAGGCAAGGGGCGGGGGGGAGGACGTTTTTGTGCTTAAATAAAGAGTAGACAGGGCAGTTGTAGTCTGGATTTGGCGCCCAACCTTCCATTTCTGTCCTCTGTGTGCGGGGAAATGGTGGTCCGGTGCTATATTCCTTCCCCCCGCGAGACGTCGTAATCCATACGAAGTTCAATAGGGGAAGTCCTACCCTGGGACCCTCGGGGCATAGAGGGATTAGGGGCCGTTGGAGCTGGGTGGGGAAGGGAGAGGGGTCTTCATATCACATAACCTCAGAGGTTAGCAAGTTCAGCTTTGCACTGCGACTCATGGGAAGCTTCCCGTTGCTGTTGAGAAGCCAAAAAGGCAGCTGTCCCATTTGGTGGCACCGTTTTGGTTGCCATTTTGTTTTTCTTTATGATGGGATTTTTTTTTTCCGTGGAGGGGGGGCGGGGGCAAATATAATCTTTTATAAAGGTGTCTATCTTCCCATCACGAGCAGACCCATCGCTGCTTCTCACTATCCTGCAGTTCCATTGGATGTTTGGCACCACTTGCCTCTTTGTATCGTACATTCCCATTAGCTGCCCTTCCCCCTCTGCCCCATTTTTGTCTCAACATCTTGCACTCATTGGCCGGACAACAATACTGTAAATTTCAGCACCAAACCCGAGGTTAAATCGGTAACTCTTCCCGATATTCTTGGAGCGGATAATTACGTCCAAAAGTGGCATGTTTTTGGCACCCGTAGCCACCATTCAGCCCCCTCTAGCTTACTCCCCCCTCCCAAACCCACAGGGGTAATAAAAAAGGAGGTCTGAGGAGTCCTACTCCCCCATCCAAAAAAGAGGTTCATAACCCAAGATGGCATCTTGTCACCCCCCCCCCCCTCTGGCCCCAACAAAATAACCCCCTAAATACTTGCCCCTTCCCAGCATCCCTCCCACCCTTCTTCCTTCTACGACAGAGAGGAAGGCAGTTTTTCTTTTGGGGGGGAGAGAGAGTTGGTGTCGGGGATGGGCGAATAAGTTCAGAGGCTGGTGATGAGCTGCATCTGCCCGTCGCCCTCGGGCACCACCCCCTCCAGGCCCAGAAATCCCTGGGGCATCTGGTAGAAAGCCTGCAGCTGCCCCCTGGGTACCGACCCCAGCCTGCCGGGGAAGTACATGGCGTCAGCTCCCGTGGGCGGTGGTGCCCCCTGGTGGCAGGGCAGCATCTCCCCAGCTGCAGGCAGGCCCGTCTCGGGGCTGCTGTCCGGGTATGGGGAGTCTCTGAGGTTGGTCATGCTCGTATAGAGGGAGTCGCGGTTGGGCGAGTCACGGGGGGCAGCCTCGGCCTCTGACTCCTCCAGGTCGCTTTGGTACAAGATGGACTGTGCCCTCTGCAGGAGAAGAGGCTCCTCCAGCGCCTTGTACATGCGCTCCATCTCCAGCGTGGGGCCGTCCCCGCTCTCTGACACCGCCCCCACTCCAACCTCCTCCTCCCCCCCCATTTCCGTGGCTCCACCGTGAGACTTGCCCCGCAGGTTGCTGTGCACCAGCTCCGAGATGATCATCTTCTCGAAGGCCGCCGCGTCGCTCAGGTTACGGCGTCCTCCTCCGCTCCCTTCGGCCAGCTTGGAAGGGTCGGGGGGGAAGTCCCCGGCCCGGAGGGAGTAGCTGTTGTTGAAGTTGCCGTTGAGGGGGAGTGGAGGGAGTGGGTCCTTGCTGCATGGGTCCCGGCTTATGGTGTGCTCTGCGGGGTTGGGGTGGGTGGGGAGGGGGAAGAAAGAGAGAATGTGAGTGGGGTCCGTTCTGGGGGTCTTGTGCTCTGTATCCCTCCAATTCAGTCCTAGAGGTGCCAGGCTCTGTATCCCCTTTAAAACCCTAGGGATGCTGGGCACTGTATATCTGTTCAGTCCTAGAGGTGGCAAACTCTATCCCTGTCCAAGCCTAAAGGTGCTAGGCTCTGTAGACCCCTGTCCAGCCCAAGAGATGCCAGGCTCTGTATCACTATCTTGTCCTAAAGGTGTCGGGCTGTGTAACCTTGTTTGGTCCTAGACGTGCAATGCTCTGTATCACCATATCCAGCCCTATGGGTCCTGGACTCTGTATCCCCTGCAGAGTTCTAGAGGTGTCAGTCAGTCTTAGTAGAAATCAAGTCATCATACGGTTGGCAAACATACAGTACTTACTATGATCTCTGAAACTTCCTGAGGTCAGCAGCAGTGAGAAGGCCGGGGGTGAAGGGGGGGGGGGGGAATTTAATGGGAGAGTAAAACAATATAGAGGGAGAAGAGAGGATAAGGGGAAGATTGAGAGAGAGGGAGACAATGAGGGGGGAGATTGGGATGGAGAGGCGGAAGAGTGAGGCGGGGGGAGGGGAAAGAGTAAGATGGGTGAGTGAAGAGAGTAAGGGGGTGAAGACAGGGACGAGAGTGGGAAGGGAGGGAGTAAATGGGTACAGAGGGAAAGAGGGAAAATAGTGATGAGGGGGAAGAGGGAGAAAGTGAGGGGAGGGAAGGAAGAGAATGAGGGGAGGAGAGCGAAAGAGTGAGGAGAGGGGGAGAGTAAGATGGGAGAGGGGAAAGAGTAAGATGGGAGAGGGGAAAGAGTACGATGGGCGAGGGGAAAGAGTAAGATGGGAGCGGGGAAAGAGTAAGATGGGAGCGGGGAAAGAGTAAGATGGGAGAGGGGAAAGAGTAAGATGGGAGAGGGGAAAGAGTAAGATGGAGAGGGGAAAGAGTAAGATGGGAGAGTAAGGGGGGGGAGACAACAGGGAAGAGAGTAAATGGGGATAGTGTGACAGGGAGAGGAGAGAGGGAAGAGAGGGAAGAGAGTGAGGAGGGGAGAGAGTGAAAGAATGAGGGGGGAGGGTAGAGTGAGGGGGAGGAGAGTAAGAGGGAATATAGTGAGACGGGGAGAGTGGGAAGAGGGAAAAGGGAAGAGTAAAAGAGGAGAGAGGGAACAGTGAGGAGGATAAAAAGTGGGGTGTGAGAGGGAGAGAATGAGGAGGAGAGAGAGAGAGAGAGAGAGAGAGAGAGAGAGAGAGAGAGAGAGAGAGAGAAAAGAGAAAAGAGAAAAGACGAAGTGGAGAGAGAAAGATAAACAGAGGGAGAGGAATGGAAAGGGGGAAGGAAAAAGGGAATAAAAAGAAAGAGAGAGATGACGTTAACGACTAATTCCACATACATCAAGTAGTTTGTTTGGACTCTGCTGTAATTCCACATACAGATGGACCGTGGTGTAAGCAGCAATAATACACACAAGGTGACACACAAATGCACACGTCACATACATAGATACACATCCACTGCACACACATAGGGTTGCGCTCACACATATAGGATTAAACACATAAAAGCACACACCGGGTTTTACACACAGGTACACATACACATATGGCTACACACATACAAATACGGTTACACATGCCTGCGAGCGTTGGGGTAGCTTTAGGCCCCTCTTCTAATCGCATAGATAGTATCCAAGCCTCGGCTACAAGCCTCCCTCTCCTCTCCTCTCCCCATCTCAACCCTTCCTCAGTAGCCTCTTCTTCTCTCCCCCTGGCCATTTGTCCTTCCCACACTCCATCCCTCCCCAGTCACCTATCACTTCCCCTCTCCATTCGTCAGCCATCCTCCACAGCCCCTAGGAACCCCCCCCCCCCCCCTGACCTGAGCCGCTTCCTCTTCTCCGCCTCCACCAACCGTCCTCCACCGGGCGGCACATCCCCCACACTAAGTCCCATTGGATCCTGCCCCGTTGGAACCCCGGCAAAGTCTTCCGCACCGCCTCCCAGCACAACCGGCCACATTTATTTAACTGTAACCCCTTACCATAACACCCCTATCCTTAACCCCTTACCATATAACCTACTCTAACCCTAACCCCCGAAGTGTACCCGTTACCCTAAAAAGCCTAACCTTAACCCATTCCCCTAACTTCCTAACCTTACCCCTTGCCCGAAAAAGCTTGTTCGCCAGTCAGTGTAGGAGAACCGAGCTGGTGAGAGACGGGACTCACATCTTCTCCGTCTGGAGACCCGGCGGAATACGCTCGCAAACGATCTTACCGGCATCCACTACGAGGGATTCTATACCAATAAACCAGTTGTGAATTTGGCGTCAAACAACTGCAGTTCCTGATTCCGTGCAAGGGCGTCTACGGGGACTTTTCTACAGTGCTGTACAATATTTACAGGAGTAGCAAGGAGATAGAAACTCATCTCTTGCCTATAGATCTGAGTGATCTTCATTCAGGCTGTGTGGTTTGATCACCCCCCCGCTATATATACACATATATCACCTGTCCTGGACAAATAGGCATGCTTGACATTATTTCAACACCTCTATTTTCTGTCACATTGGCTGTAGCACTTGGTATCTTTGTCTTTTGTTGTATACGTTTGGTCACGCTCAGTAGCACTCCTGTTGACACATATATATATGATGTGGAGGGTTCTGGTGTTAGATCTTGCTGGAATTGTGTGCTTATTAATTTTCAACGGGTATCAGTTGTTTGGAGGTTATTGGCCCCTTCTTCCAGGATTTAAGCTCATCCCACCCCACTTTTTAAGTTGCAGGTTTTGTCACGTTCCTGTGTAGGACAGACCCACTGCAGTCATTCTCCCTCCACTGCAGAGGTACATGAGAAGTTTCACAGGTAGTGCTAGGACCTGCATACTGGTCATGCCGTGACGTGGCTGCAGGCTTATAACGCTTTGGCCAAAGGGTTTAACTAAATGACCCTTACTCATGAGAATACCAACATTTTAGCATTTTACTATATATTTTCCGTCCCTTTGGATGTAGCATTGGGTATTTTTGTATTTTCTTATTTCAACATCTATTCCACTAAAAAAGTGGTAATATCAGAGGTCCTGTGTTTGGTATGATCTGTTCCAGGTTCTGATTCTGGTGGACCCTGTCTGAATCCCACCTAATACACCTGTTGCTAGGTATATGGCTACAAGCAGATACAGCCACGGCCCCTTTTATTCTCCAACATCACCGCATTTTTCCGGGATTATTCTCAGAATGCCACGCACTTTACCGCACTTCACCCCGTTCATGCCGCGTTCATACCGCGTTCATACCGCATTCATACCGCGTTCATACCGCGTTCATACCGCGTTCATACCGCATACAGTATATTCAATATTACGGGGGTCACGCGGTTAGCGGCGGAAAGGCACTTAGAAAAAATCAGTCCATTTGTGGATAATAGTAATTGTGCCCATTACTATACTGTATGTGTATGTTAGGGGGGTATAGGGGTTGTTGCTGTAATACATGTATATATATATATATATATATATATATATATATATAGCATACAGTTGTATTTGCATATATATATATATATATATATATATATATATATATATATACAGTATATATATACATGTATTTATTTTTATATATATATATATATTTATTTAGTGTGGGGCTGTTGTGTGTGTATTTTTTTTATTGTGGTTAGCGGGGGTGGGTGAAGGGGGTATTAGCCCCAACGGTGGTAGCGGTATTAACCGCTAAGGCAATGAAGGGGTTAAGTCCACCCGCAACCCCCCCGCAAGCCCTAAACAGCCACCAAGGGCCACATACCCCCTTCACCCACCCCCGCTACACACAATAAACCTGGCACGGCTGGTTAACCCCTTCATTGCCTTAGCGGTTAGCCGCTAAGGTAATGAAGTGGGCTTTAAATGCATTTTTCCTGCCTCGGATGGATGCCGGGGGGCTCCGGTGCTGCTATTAATGGGTATCAGCTCTGGAGACCTCCGGCATCAATCCCAGGCAGGAAAAAGGCCTCATTTTTTTTCCCTGATTCCCCTGCTTAGTGCATAGACCCCTAAACGACCGCGAAAATACCGCAATATGTTCCGGGGGAAAAAATAAAAAATCCCGAAAAAAAAACAAAAAACGCATCTGCCCGCGGTTATCAAAGTTGCGCCGAATCGGCCACATTAGGATAAAGGCGGCCGCCACTGTATACTGTTCTGTCCTGTGCTTTTTATACTGTGCTTTTAACTTGTTTTTTTTTAATTTGTTTCAATATATTTGTCATCAGTAAATTGTTTGCATTCTAAATATTGTATTCTGGGAGCTTTTTTTGTGCTTTTTCCTTTGTTCTCATTCACAGACTGGTCTGTCTGTTATCAAGAGCAGCCTATGAATCCAGGGGTAATACGGGTGTTATGTACCAATCTTTTCTTCTCCCTCTCAATATAATCATGTAACACTAACAATTGTTTAACACGCAATATAATATTCAGGGCTCGACAAATGCGCTCGCCCGCGGGCGAGTTGATTTTAGCAGCTGGCGAGGTGGCGGCAGAAGAGGAGGACTGAAGACCCCAGGAGCGGAGCGGCACCGGAGGAAGACGGTGGGAGAAGAGGACCAAGGACCACCGTGTCAGCGGAGTAGGGCAGCAAAGGCGTTAGACAGCGGGCGGCGGGCGGGCGACAGCAGCAGGAAAAGAGCAGTGGCAGCACAGGAGGATGGCCGGGTAGGAACGCGTCCAAGCGGTCCGACCTGGAAGTCTTCTTGTGACATCTGGTGTCTGCCGCTGCTACAGCGCAGCTCCTCCCCGGCCGTTCTCCCGTTCATCATAGAGTTTTTGTATTTGTCCGATTGCACTTTATCCACTCGAGTCACACGTTCGTTTCCTGTGTATTGTTACAAACTATCCAAACTATACCATGGCCTTTCCAGGCCACTTTACGTAGACCACTGGCCAAGGTACTTCCATCACATTATTGGGGATTATCCTAGACTCTGTGGCCATGGAAGCAAGTCTACCCCTGGTAAAACTTCATTGCATCCGAAATCTGGTGGAGTAATTCGGTAAGAAATGTGTTGTTAAGGCAAGAGCTCCAGTCACTCTTAGGCCAACTCAATTACGCCATGCGGATAATTCCTGAAGGGTGCTCCTTTATTTCATACCTCCCTTTCTTCCACCTCCGACTCATGCCAATTTATTCCCATACATACCTCAGCCAAGTCTGACTAATCCATGTGGGCTTCCTTCCTTAAAACACTGGAATGGTCACACGTTATTTCCCTAGGAGCATACACCTTCCCCTCTGTAAGCCTTCGCAGACCGTACCCTCTCATATGGCTACCCCACCATCTTCCAAAATGACAGGATTTTTGCCAATTGACCACCAGAATTATTTTCTCTTCACGACTTCCATAAAACCTCCGCCCTGCTTGGAATCTACCCCATGGTTGCCACTGCTTCTACGTGGGAACATACAGTTTTATACACACA
Organism: Ascaphus truei; assembly: GCF_040206685.1. Classification (NCBI taxonomy): domain Eukaryota; kingdom Metazoa; phylum Chordata; class Amphibia; order Anura; family Ascaphidae; genus Ascaphus; species Ascaphus truei. The sequence goes on from NC_134502.1 coordinate 17,430,237, forward strand.
ACAAATCCACTTCCGACAATGCAAGATCTGCTGTACCTCCCCATCAACCATGCTGTTCATGAGGAGAATGACGTGGCTATCACTATATCATAAATTCTACATCAATTGTAAATTCATCCCCGGCAACACCAATCTCGCAATTGACGCTGTTTCGTGCTTTCAATTCCAGGAATTATTTTTCCATCGTTCCACAGCGGACCCGCTCGACCTCCAGCTTTCAGCGGACTAACCTTCCCTTAAACGCATTACCCTTCCATGCACACCAATTCATCTGCAATACCACCGCTACCAGCACCAGAAAATCCTACTCCACCGCCTGGGTCAAATTCAACAACGTCTTAACTTTTGCTGAATCAGTTCCCCATCCATTATCCACAGAATTCATTTTGGCCTTCTCCACCTATTGCTTTTCAGCCCTCAGATTAATACCCAGGACCATCAAGCTTTACCTACAGTATCTGGTATCCATTTCGCAATCACTTACCGAGACCGACCTTCACTCTTACCCAACCCCTCCACCAAGCTTCTACTTAAAGAATACCGAACATTCGCTCCGCCTATTTTACATCTGCACCTTCCAATGGAAGGTCCATTGTTCTGTCAACTTCTCAACCACTTAGCTCTCATTAATGCAGCAATTCATTCAGAGGTCTACGGTTTCTTAAGACTTGGACAGCCTCACTCCCTATAAGTTCATCCCCTATAATATCTCACCCTATAATTTCACACCCTATAAGATCTCACCCTATTAGCTCACATCCTGTAAGATCTCCCCCTACAACCAGGAGTACAATTTTGGGCACCACTCCTTAGAAAAGACATTATGGAACTAGAGAAAGTGCAGAGAAGAGCCAACAGATTAATAAAGGGAATGGACAATCTATCTTATGTGGAGAGGCTAGCTAAATTAGATTTATTTACATTAGAAAAGAGGCATCTAAGAGGGGATAACTATATACAAATATATTCGGGGACAATACAAGGAGGTTTCAAAAGAACTATTCATCCCACGGGCAGTACAAAGGACTCGGCCATACCTTAAGGTTGGAGGAAAGGAGATTTCACCAGCAACAAAGGAAAGGGTTCTTTACAGTAAGGGCAGTTACAATGTGGAATTCATTACCCATGGGACTGTGATGGCAGATACAATAAATATCTTCCAAATTAGAAAGGAAAGGTATACAGGGATATACCAAATAAGTAAACATGGGAAGAATGTTGATCCAGGGAGTAATCTCATTGCCAATTCTCCAGCTCCAGAACCTGACAAAGCTTACGAGCGAAACGCGTTGTTCTGAGGAGGATTTTTGGACATCACACACCAACGCAGTTTCACCTGGATTGCCGTTCGCCGCCAGACTTTTCGGACGCGGAAGTCAGGGTACAACGCCGATCGCGCCATACAGGAGAGCTGCCGTGAGTTCTGGGACATTTCCAATCGGACATTTTACCTTTTTATTCATTAAAGTTCTGTTTTTTACCTGGCTTACCTTGCCTGTGATTTACCAAGGAGGATTGGGCTCCGCTTATAAGGCTGGGATTATCTCTGAGTGTCTACACTCACATATGGCCATGTGAGTGGTTTTTATATCTATTTTATCCACCCCTCCATTTATTGTCACTTAACAGTGACATACACCTATTGCTGTTCTCCCCTCCTTCTCTCCTGAGATCTCCGTCAGGACCAGTGATCCATGAAGCAAGCCTATGCTAAAGCCACCTATGGTGTGATGTGTATACACTCACACATGGCCGTGTGAGTGATTTTGTATTACTTCCTTCCATCCTAAATCCCCTCCCTCCACCCATTCAATTTTTAGCAATTTAGGCTATTGTGCGACTTACATCTTGCTGTTTCTGTTCTTGTTTTTTTCTGGATCAATATCAATACACATCACTGCGAAATGCTCAAAGAACTAGATTGGTCATCACTAGATTCTAGGCGCAAAGTTCACCTTTCCTGTCTTGCCTTTAAATACTTTATGGGCAAGCTACCCAGCTACCTGAACAAGCTCCTCACCCCTACCACATGCAGCACTTATCACCTGCGATCAGGCTCCAAAAGACTGTTCATGGTCCCAAGGCTCAACAAAGTATCCGGCCGCTTCTCCTTCTCTTACCGTGCTCCCCAAAACTGGAACAACCTACCAGAGACTCTCACATCCACCACCAGTTTAAGTTCTTTCAAATCTAAGGCTGTCTCACATTTTAATCTGGTCTGTAACTGTTTCATACGCCCATAACATATATTTTCTTTAACTGTGCATGCAATGTCCTGTATATAATGTATACCCAGTTCATTTATACAACTGTATTTGTAACCTTGTATTATTTGTCTTAACTCTGTGCCCAGGACATACTTGAAAACGAGAGGTAACTCTCAATGTATTACTTCCTGGTAAAATATTTTATAAATAAATAAAATATACTGTCGTCTAAATTTAGCATCGGTTGAACTTGATGGACGTACGTCTTTTTTCAACCTCATCTACTATATAACTATGTAACTATGTAACTATGTAAATAAGGACAAACAACTGCAAACAGATACAAGAGATAATGAGGGCCCTGTGTAACGGAGTGCCCACCACAAACAAGGCGTGACCGCGAGGCCGAGGTGGGGATTTGATATAACACCAACCCACAGCCGCGTGGGCGCGTCTGGAGTGTAGATTGGTCGAGTTAGCCGGATCGGGGTAGGAGAGGTTTGGATGGTCAGTAATACTTGCCGAAGTCGGTGTTGGAGAGTAGCGGATCGTAGGGGTACTTAGCCGTGGCCTGGTTTGGAGAGAGGCGGATCGTTGCGGTACTTTGCCGAGGTCAGTATTGGAGAGGTGCGGATGGTCGTACATAGCCGAGGTCAGGAGAACAGAAGAGCGGAATCGGGAAGAGTAGCCAAGGTCAGGAACAAGGAACAAGGAGCAGGACGAGACTGTGGAGGCAGTGAACACTTCGCTAGCAGGAAGGTTTATGGGCAGCCAAATTGCCAGTCTGGCAGCTGAGCATATAAAGGGAGATTGTCCAATGCGGAGGATGCATACTCCTGAGTAAGCTGGACTGTGGTTGGCTGCTGGAAACAGCACAGGTGAATACTCAGGCAGAGGAATCAGCAACAGGTGTAGTAAAGGCAGAGGAGCAAGGAAGGTTCTGCGCATGTGCGAGTGCCGCGCATAGCGGCTGTGCGTTGCGTGACGGTGGCGTCACCGTGCGAGCGCAGCCTGGAGGCGGGGCCAGCGGGGACGGCATTTAGTGCAGAGTGTGGTCCGTGTGCGCCCCTAGATGGGATGCTGGTATTCGCCGGCAGGCGAGATGTGCTGCAGGAGGCAGGAGAAGCGGAACACCCGGCCGCGGGTTGGGGTAAGTGAGGAGCGCGCAGGTGATCACGGCGCCTTACACCCTGCTCCTGAGAGTTAACAATCTAGAGGGAATAAGGGCAATGCTATAACAAAAGGTAAGGTGGCAACTCGTTGTGAGACGAAGTATACATCAGGATGGTCCAGTCGCATAGCACGTCCCGTTAGGGGGTGTGGAATATAGCATATAGATAGCATGGAGTTTGGTCCAGCTGCATAGCTGGTCCCAATAAGGATTGGGGGGAGTGGAGCGGCAGGAGATGGATATTAGAGGTATGCCAGATAGGCTTCCTTGAAAAGGTGAGTTTCAGGGAGATATTCAACATCTGAAAGCTTGGGGGAGAGCCTGACGGTGCGTGGTAGGGAATTCCAGAGAGAGGGGGCAGCACAGGAGAAGTCTTGGAGGCGGGAGTGAGAGGAGATGATGAGGTAAGATGAAAGGTAGATGTCGTGGGCAGAACATCATTAAGAAATTCGGCAGATGGCAGTTCCTCCTACTACGAAACATAGATCCCCAATACTCCATTTGCCCCTCGTGCCAGGAGAGAACGCTTGTCCCTCAGCCATGGATCTCCAGAGGTTTACCTCACAGGTTTTTCTCTCCTCTCCAGAGTGTGAAGGATTGACTCTTCGCTAGTCCCATAATCCCGAATCGCAGCCAATCCGTCCAAGCGGCTCTTCCCCCCCCCACCTACTGCCAGCCACGCACACAATTACAAAAAAGGGGCCTGCGATTGTGGGGGCAGCTGTGGGCCCCACTCCCAATCGCATAATAAGTAGGGGAGCTTCACTCTCACTCCCCCTTGATGCCGCAAGCCTCCTCCTCCCTCTCCCCATCCCTATTCTATAGTATCTCATCCCAGGTTGGGCCTTTTCAGAATGGCACGTTTGTCCATGACCGAAATGCCGCTAGCGTTCCGCCACCTGGCGCACGTCGCTGTTGGGCAGCTCGCCACTCGACATATTGCCGCGTGCCCGACCTGACAAGCCAGGTCGGCCGCGCCGATCGCCCGTGCGAGACATTTAAAGATGGCGCGATGGAGGCCATTTTTTTTGCGGCCAAATGTCCCAGACCACTCTATTTAGGTCTAACCCGTACCTACCCCAGGCCAAAGTCACACACATACATCGGGTTACAATCTTATCCTCACAAGACTTTTTTTCATCTAATGGACTTTATAGATGTTGATCTCTAATAGTTTTATATTGTGGATTTAGTATTTTGGTTTATATGTGATTTTGTTTTTTTTAAGATGATTCACATATATTTTTTTACAGGAGATTTCTTATCTCTAAAACACTTCAACATCATACAGTTTATATCACATTTTGCAGTGCATTATACTTTTGTTCACATACATAGGGTTGCACACATACATAGAGACACACACACACACACACACACACACATAGGGGTTCTCACACACACACACAATGTTACACACTCACATAGGGTTTCTCACACACAGAGTTACACACATACAGTACATATGGTTTCTCTCTCTCACACACACACAGAGATTCACATACACCGACACACACAAATACAGGATTACTCACACATACACAAACACTATTACACACTCACATAGGGTTTTTCACACACAGCTACACACACCTATAGGGTTTCTCACACACAGCATTACACACACACACGCACACAAACACACATATAAGGTAACACACACAGGGTTACACACACACACACACACAGTTACACACTCACATAGGGTTTCTCACACATGCACACATATACTCACATAGGGATTCACATACACCGACACACACAAATATAGGGTTACACACGCACAGACAGGATACTGTCATAGGGTTTCACACACACACACACACACACACACACACACACATACACACACACACACACACACACACACACACAATTACACAAATACTGTACACTATGTATAAAGCGCCGCTAAAAGCAAATTAGCAGTTGAGTAACAAAGTCACAGTTGCGCCTATGTATAAGACCCATTTTTGATGTGTTGTGCAACATGTGCACTCACTTTATTTTTTAACTAAGAAAAAATGGGTGCAAGGGCTGGAGTTAGAGGCAGAGTTCAGAGGCTGTTAGCGGCGCACATATGCAAATGTTGATTAGAAAGATTGCGCGCATGCGCCAGAAACGCGGCACAATTGTCCAGGAACTTTTCCATGGCGTAAAAGACAATAGACACAATTATTTCATATGTATGAACATGACGCATGCCGTACATACACTTAGAAAACGTGAGCACAAATCTAAGGACATGATTAATGACGCACAGTATCAACATATTGATCCGCTATTGATTTTAGGTGAGAAATAGATTTTTTGACACACACTGGGCTACCCACCTACACACACATAGGGTTACACACACAGGGTGACACAAACACACAGGGTTACTCACACACAGCACACACTGGGTTACACACCTATACACACATAGGGTTACACACACAGGGTTACACAAACACAGGGTTACTCTCTCACACACACTTGGTTACACACCTATACACACATAGGGTTACACACACAGGGTGACACAAACACACAGGGTTACTCACACACAGCACACACTGGGTTACACACCTACACACACATAGGGTTACACACACAGGGTTACACAAACAGGGTTACTCTCTCACACACACTTGGTTACACACCTATACACACATAGGGTTACACACACAGGGTTACACAAACACAGGGTTACTCTCTCACACACACTGGGTTACACACCTATACACACATAGGGTCACACACAGGGTTACACAAACACACAGGTTTACTCTCTCACACACATACTGGGTTACACACATAGGTTAACACACACAGGGTTACACAAACACACAGGTTTACTCACATAAACACACATACATTTAGGGTTACACACACACATTGTGTTACCGGTTGCGTTGTATCCGGGGGAGGAGGGACTGAACCCTACAGACTCTGTGATCAGCGTGTTATACGGGCTGGTGCCCACGCGGCTCTGCAGCACGGGATTGGTCAGGAGGTGGTTACCCATAGTTCCTTTGGGGGAGAAGAAAGGCGAGAATCAGTCTGTGTGTATAAACTATACACACACACATAAAGGTATATATATCTGGGGGTATACACCTCTATTCAGAGTGATTGAGCTGTGACTTGGGGATACACACTTCTGTTCAGAGTTGGTGGATCCTGTGATATTGGGAGTACATACGTCTGTTCACTCGGGTGCTGTGATTTGGGGTACACAACTCTGTTCAGAGATGGGTGCTGATTATTGGGATACACAACTCTGTTCAGAGTCGGGGTGCCGTGATTTTGCGGTACACACCACTTATCAGAGTCGGGGTGCTGATTATTGGGGTACACACCTCTGTACAGAGTTGAGGTGCAGGGATTTTGGGGTACACATCTCTGTTCAGAGTAGGGGTGCTGTGATTTGGGGTACACACCTCTGTTCAGAGTCGGGGTGCTGATTATTGGAGTACACACCTCTGTTCAGAGTTGGGGTGCCGAGATTTGGGGTACACACCTCTGTTCAGAGTCGGGATGCAGTGATTTGGGGTACACAACTCTGTACAGAGTCAGGGTGCTGGAATTTGGGGTACACAACTCTGTTCAAAGTCAAGATGCTGCTTATTGTGGTACACATCTCTATTCAGAGTCAGGGTGCTGTGATTTGGGGTACACATCTCTATTCAGAGTTAGGGTACTGTGATTTGGGGTACACATCTCTATTCAGAGTTAGGGTGCTGTGATTTGGGGTGCATATCTCTATTCAGAGTCAGGGTGCTGTGATTTGGGGTGCATATCTCTATTCAGAGTCAAGGTGCTGTGATTTGGGGTACACATCTCTATTCAGCGTTAGGGTGCTGTGATTTGGGGGAAGACACCTCTGTTCAGAGTAGTGGTGCTGATTATTGGGGTACACAACTCTGTACAGTCAGGGTGCTGTGATTTGGGGTACACAACTTGTTCAGAGTCGGGGTTCTGATTATTGGGGTACACAACTCTGTTCAGAGTAGGGGTTCTGATTATTGGGGTACACACCTCTGTTCAGAGTTGGGGTGCTAATTATTGGGGTACACACCTCTGTTCAGAGTTAGGGTGCTGTAATTTGGGAGTACACACCTCTGTTTAGATGTGGGTGCTGATTATTGGGGCACACACCTCGTTCAGATTCAGGGGTTTTTGTGATAAGGGGGTACACACCTCTGTTCAGAGTCAGGGTGCTGATTATTGGGGTACACACCTCTGTTCAGATGGGGTTGCTGATTATTGGGGTACACACCACTGTTCAGATTCAGGGGGTTCTGTGATTTTGGGGGTACACACCCCTGTTCAGTGTCAGGGTGCTGTGATTTGTGGGTAAACAACTCTGTTCAGAGTAGGTGTGCTGATTATAGGGGTACACACCACTGTTCAGAGTCGACAAGTTCTGTGATTATGCGGTACACACCTCAGTTCAGAGTTGGGGGTGTTGTGATTTGGGGGTACACACCTCTGTTCAAAGTCGGGGTGAAGTTATTTGGGGGTACAAATCCCTGTTCAGAGTTGGGTACAGATTATTGTGGTACACACCTCTGTTAAGAGTAGGGGTGCTGATTATTGGGGTACACGACTGTTCAGAGTTGGGGTGCTGTGATTTGGTGGTGCACACCTTTGTTCAGAGACGGGATGCTGTAATTTGGGAGTACATATCTCTGTTCATAGTTGGGGTGCTGATTATTGGGGTACACATCTGTACAGATTCAGGGGGTTCTACGGTTTGGGGTACACACCTCTGTTCAGAGTCGAGGTGCTGTGACTTGAGGGTAAACACCTCTGTTCAAAGTAGGGGTGCTGATTGTTGGGGTACACACCTCTGTTCAGATTCAGGGGGTTCTGTGATTTGGGGGTACACACCTCTGTTCATATGGGGTGCTGATTATTGGGGGACACACCTCTGTTCATATTCAGGGGGTTCTGTGATTTGGGGCTACACACCTCTGTTTAGATGGGAGTACTGATTATTGGGGTAAACACCTCTGTTCAGATTCAGGGGGTTCTGTGATTTGGGGGTAAGCACCTCTGTTCAGAGTAGGGGTGATGATTATTGGGGTACACACCTCTGTTCAGAATCAGGGTGCTGTGATTTGGGGGTAAACTCCTCTGTTCAGAGTAGGGGTAATGATTATTGGGGTACACACCTCTGTTCAGAGTCAGGGTGCTGTGATTTGGGGTTACACACCTCCGTTCAGAGTCGGGGGTGCTGTGATTAAGGGGGTACACACCTCTGTTCAGGGTAGGGGTGCTGTTGAGGTCACCCGCAATGAAGGAGGACTCTGTCTGCTTCCTGACCGTGTCGTTCCACATCCGGCGGATCCGGCTCTGCGTGTAGTAGCGGCTGTTGACGGTGGATTTCAGGGTCCCGTGTTCGGCTCCGGGGCCCCGCACACAGCAGTACGAGTGTCGCAGGCACTTACTGTACTCCTTGTGCACCTGTGGGGGTGGAGGGGAGAGAGGGACAGGGTGGGCGAGGGAGAGACGCTCTGCAGAGTGGGAGAGGCGAGGAGGTGGCAGAGTGATGCCATAATGGAGAGGGAGGGGAAGAGCAACGGGCTGAAGGGCGGGCTGTTGGGATGTCTAGTAGGGAAAGGGTTAATGGGCCGATGCTCTGCAGGCTCACCTTCTTCTGCAAAGCGCAGTGGAAGATGAAGATGAAGAGACCCTGCAGAGCGTTGAACGTGGTGAAGAGATACGCCAGGACCAGAGACTCCTTGTTAATGAATAGGAGGCCGAAGGCCCACGTGAGACCGAGGAGGAAGAGGAGCGTGACAGCTCCGAGGGCCCAGGACCTGAGGAAGAGAGAGAGAAGGGGAGGGAGGAGAAAGTGGGGGAGGGAGGAGAGAGACGAGAAAATGCATAAAAGATGGAGCAAAGGCTGCTGGGGGAGTGTGGTAGTATGGGAATTTGTAGAGGTGGTGCATGGAGATAGGGGTAGTTAGGGTAAGAAGGGGGAGCAGTGTAAGGGTTGTAATAGGCGACATTGATAATTAGGGGGTACTATGGGGTATTTAGGTGTTGGTGTGGGGTTAAATGGGGGTAGTGTAAGGGTAGTTAGGGGGTAGTGAGGGTTATTATAGGGTATTGTATTGTTTATTGAGATAGGGGGAGCAAACAGGGCTTCCCTATAAATGTCTCAGCCCAGACTGCTGCGACTCCCACTGCCAGCCTCAGCCTTTCTGTTCATTATACTTTTCTTTGTACTTTCTCTTGTACTGTGTGTTACCACCAGGGGGGGCTAGAGCGGCCTGCCTGGTTTTGTGCTCTCTGCCGGCAAGGAGGCTGGGGAACTGGGACGGCCTTCCCACCTCGATCACCAGTTCCAGCTTCACACCTGGCTCCTCCCTGTTTGGGGGGGACATGTTCAAACTAGTGGATGCCGATTGGTCGATTTGTAATCTGAAGCTCGACTTGACTGGCTGGCTGGAAACCTGGGCTCAACCTTTCTCGCTGCTCTTTAAACCGGAGCTCACCCGATTGGCCGGTTCGTAGTCCCTATGTGGTGGGCTAGTTTGACTCAACCTTGGGTGGGAACCTGCGTACGCCACCAGCATGGGTTTGGCAACTTCTGGTTTAACAGTCCAGCCCTTTGCTCCACAGAAGACGGCCTGGTATAACTAACCGAACTTGGCCTGCATTCTGTAGACTCGCTTGGGGGGGAGGTAAGCTCAGCACTACCACGAGCCTCAACCTCGGAGCTTAATAACTTGATTTGCTGAAACCCGGGACTTTGCCACTAAGGCCGCGCTTATAGTCCCGGCGACGTCCTGTCAAAACAAGTGTATTGAATCTGTCGCGTTCACCTATAGTAGGAGCGACACGACGGCGCGATGGAGCGACTGCTTAGTCGCGATCACTGGAAGTCAATAAAAATTGATTTTTCAGCGACCGCAGCGTGACGTCAGCGGCCACGTGAGCGGTTCAGCCAACGAGGGTGAACCACTCACGGCCACGCCCCCGCTACGCCCCCCCGGTCGCCATCTCCTGTCTCTAACGCTATAAGCTAAAATCGCTGCTACAACGGCGACGGATGACGTCACGCCATCACGTCGCCGTAGCCAGGACAATAAGCGCGGCCTAAGGATTCTCCCTCTGCTCCGTGGACCTTCTCCCGGGACCCCACAGCTCTTCAGCCTCGGCTCTGAGTCAGCCAAGCTTACTGCAGCCAGCCTCCCGGTAAGTTTTAGGCTTTGGGTAACCTTCCTGTGTTGTCTATTGCTATTTTTAGGGTACCGTACCTTTTCATATTAAAACGTATTAAATAGCTCTCTCTACTGCACCGATTGCAAGCTCACGTGCTCTGTATAACTCTACCCCGTCTTTTTAGGGTTCTATATTTGGTGTCCTTTCTGGGACCTCTGTAGCTTGATAGTGTCCCCAGACACCACCGTACATTTTGCAGTTAGTCACAGCTCTTGCCTGCGCACTCCCGGTAACGGGTGCTGTAGCTTGTGGAGGGAGCAGCCTGAGCAGTCCCCTTGGCTGTCTCCATTGGCCGTTTCGAGTGGTGGCTGTGATGTTAGGGGTTAATATGGCTGCTGCTAATAAAGGTTAAGCCCCGCCATTACCCCTACCTGTCAGTAATACAGTGTATTATGCTATGTGGTTTATACTGTATATGTTATGTATATCTGTATTATGTCTTTTGCTTGGTTCCAGCACCTCAGGAATCAGGGGTTAACTGTATTGCAGGAGAATTGTTGCAAATCGGTCTGTGACCTTTCCCTGTTCTCAGTGTATGTTGCAAATGTTATGTTGCAATCCTACCCACCAATCAGGGCCTGGGCATGTAGGCAGCACCTGGCCCTGAGTGTTGCCATATTATGTTTTTACGTGTATAAAAAGGTGGGCAGGGAGAACCTCAAGTTAGCTCAAGCTCCAGTTCTGGTGGTGATTGCCAGCTGCATATACAGAGCTCCAGTGCTGGTGGTGATTGCCAGCTGCATATACAGAGCTCCAGTGCTGGTCTCAGGCCTGACAAGTAGGCCCTGTGCAGGAAGCAGCACAGAAGAAATCTCTGCAAGAAGATCCCTGCAACTAGGGGTGCAGGGTATCCCAAGTTACGTGTGTGTGTTGTCTGTGTATTTGTGTTGTTGTGGATACGCTTTTCCAATAAATTAATTTGATAAACTCTGTCTGGCGATCTTGATCCCTGGTATTAGTCCTGGTCTCCCGTGGCAGTGGCATTCCTGGTATCAGTCCTGGTCTCCCGTGACAGTGGCATCCCTGGTATCAGTCCTGGTCTCCCGTGGCAGTGGCATCCCTGGTATCAGTCCTGGTCCCCCGTGGCAGTGGCATCCCTGGTATCAGTCCTGGTCCCCCGTGGCAGTGGCATCCCTGGTATCAGTCCTGGTCCTCCGTGAGAGCAGCATGCTACCCGTCTTGGTGCAGAGAGAGGAATTCCCTTGCGACCTGAGGAGCAAAGTACTGCCCCGGCTGGTGGAGTTTTGGTAGGACTTGTTTTTGCCCAATTACCTACTTGAGAGCCGCTGGTCAAAGGTTGTTTTATGACAAGGTAATTAAGGGATGGTGTTGGGGTACCCGGGAGGTGGAGGGTTGGGAGGTGGAGGGTTGGGGGTGGGGGGGGTGGTAGTGTGTGGGTAATTAAGGGGAAAATAGCAGGTAGTGTTCTCACTTGAGGTTCTCCAGGCGACTGGAGTCCGGTTTTAGCACCGAGGAGGAGCGGAGCATCTTATGGAGAGTAACCAGGAGTATAAGGAGGTTTACCTAGAGAGAGCGGGTGAGAGGAGAGAGAATGTGAAAAAGTGAGACCGTGTAAGAATGAGTGAGAGAAAGAGGGAGTTAGAGAGTGGGATAAAGAGAGGGGAGGAAGGGACAGAGAGAGGAGGGAGGGACAGAGAGAGGGAGGTGGCATAATAGAGAGGAGACAAGTGAGTTTGAAGGAGAGGGGGAATGGGGGTGGATAGGAGAGGAGATGTGGCCCTTTACTCACCACGATGACAAGAGAGACAGGTCCAATGAAACTCCAGATAAAGTAATTATCCACTCGTAGCCAGCAGCTGTGAGACAGAGACAGCCAATAAGAGACAGCCAGAGAGAGAGAGGCAGCCAATAAGAAAGACAGAGAGAGAGGGGCAGCCAGGGAGAAAGAGAGAGCATGTCACACATTCCTAATCACTGTGTCACTCACACTTCATCTGTCCCACAGCTGTATGTGTGTCACTGTGTCATTTGTCACTCATGCCTTGTCTGTCCCACAGCTCTGTGTGTTACTGTGTCACTGTGTTACTCATGCCTTGTCTATCCCCTAGCTGTGTCTGTCACTGTGTCACTAACATCCCGTCTATCCCCTAGCTGTGTGTGTTACTGTGTCACTCACGCCTTATCTATCCCCTAGCTGTGTGTGTTACTGTGTCACTGTGTCACTCACGCCTTGTCTATCCCCTAGCTGTGTGTGTTACTGTGTCACTCACGCCTTGTCTATCCCCTAGCTGTATGTTACTGTGTCACTCACGCCTTGTCTATCCCCTAGCTGTGTGTTACTGTGTCACTGTGTCACTCACTCCTTGTCTATCCCCTAGCTGTGTGTGTTACTGTGTCACTGTGTCACTCACGCCTTGTCTATCGACTAGCTGTGTGTGTTACTGTGTCACTCACGCCTTGTCTATCCCCTAGCTGTGTGTTACTGTGTCACTGTGTCACTCACTCCTTGTCTATCCCCTAGCTGTGTGTGTTACTATGTCACTGTGTCACTCACACCTTGTCTATCCCCTAGCTGTGTGTGTTACTGTGTCACCCACGCCCTGTCTATCCTCTAGCTGTGTGTTACTGTGTCACTCACATCCCGTCTATCCCCTAGCTGTGTGTGTTACTGTGTCACTGTGTCACTCACGCCTTGTCTATACCCTAGCTGTGTGTGTTACTATGTCACTGTGTCACTCACGCCTTGTCTATCCCCTAGCTGTGTGTGTTACTATGTCACTGTGTCACTCACGCCTTGTCTATCCCCTAGCTGTATGTTACTGTGTCACTCACGCCTTGTCTATCCCCTAGCTGTGTGTTACTGTGTCACTGTGTCACTCACTCCTTGTCTATCCCCTAGCTGTGTGTGTTACTGTGTCACTGTGTCACTCACGCCTTGTCTATCGACTAGCTGTGTGTGTTACTGTGTCACTCACGCCTTGTCTATCCCCTAGCTGTGTGTTACTGTGTCACTGTGTCACTCACTCCTTGTCTATCCCCTAGCTGTGTGTGTTACTATGTCACTGTGTCACTCACACCTTGTCTATCCCCTAGCTGTGTGTGTTACTGTGTCACCCACGCCCTGTCTATCCTCTAGCTGTGTGTTACTGTGTCACTCACATCCCGTCTATCCCCTAGCTGTGTGTGTTACTGTGTCACTGTGTCACTCACGCCTTGTCTATACCCTAGCTGTGTGTGTTACTATGTCACTGTGTCACTCACGCCTTGTCTATCCCCTAGCTGTGTGTGTTACTATGTCACTGTGTCACTCACGCCTTGTCTATCCCCTAGCTGTGTGTGTAACTGTGTCACTGCACTCATGGCTATTGTCCCACACTCAGTCCCTCCTACCACTCATTGTGACCAAGCACTGCCATCTACAGCACTTATTCCCTCACCTGCTGTCTCTGTAACTTCCCCATCAAACCTCTTAAGAGTGTAAGCTCTTCGGGGCAGGGATTTCCTTTCTTATTGTCTGATTTTGCTGCGCTTATTGTATTATTATAATTCCCTGTACTGTATTCTTTGTGAAGCGTTGAGTACACTTTTGGCGCTATATAAAGACATACAATACAATACTCACGCCTTGTCTATCCCCTATCTGTGTGTGTGTTACTATGTCACTGTGTCACTCACATCCCATCTATCCCCTAACTGTGTTTGTGTTACTGTGTCACCCACGCCTTGTCTATCCCCTAGCTGTGTGTGTTACTATGTTACTGTGTCTCTCACGTCCCGTCCATCCCCTAGCTGTGTGTTACTGTGTCACTGTCACACACATCCCATCTATCCCCTAGCTGTGTGTCTTACTGTGTCACTGTCACACACATCCCATCTATCCCCTAGCTGTGTGTGTTACTGTGTCACTGTCACACACATCCCATCTATCCCCTAGCTGTGTGTATTACTGTGTCACTGTGTCACTGACGTTCCGTCTATCCCCTAGCTGTGTGTGTTACTGTGTCACTGTGTCACTCACACCTTGTGTATCCCCTAGCTGTGTGTGTTACTGTGTCACTGTGTCACCCACGCCTTGTCCATCCTCTAGCTGTGTTTTACTGTGTCACTGTGTCACTCACATCCCGTCTATCCCCTAGCTGTGTGTGTTACTGTGTCACTGTGTCACTCACATCCCATCTATCCCCTAGCTGTGTGTTACTATGTCACTCACATCCCGTCTATCCCCTAGCTGTGTGTGTTACTATGTTACTGTGTCACTCACGTCCCGTCCATCCCCTAGCTGTGTGTGTTACTGTGTCACTGTCACACACATCCCATCTATCCCCTAGCTTTGTGTTACTGTGTCACTGTCACACACATCCCATCTATCCCCTAGCTGTGTGTATTACTGTGTCACTTTGTCACTGTTGTTCCGTCTAATCCCTAGCTGTGTGTGTTACTATGTCACTCACATCCCGTCTATCCCCTAGCTGTGTGTGTTACTGTGTCACTGTGTCACTCACACCTTGTCTATCCCCTAGCTGTGTGTGTTACTGTGTCACCGACGCCTTGTCTATCTTCTAGCTGTGTTTTACTGTATCACTGTGTCACTCACATCCGTCTATCCCCTAGCTGTGTGTGTTACTGTGTCACTGTGTCACTCACATCCCGTCTATCCCCTAGCTGTGTGTGTTACTGTGTCACTCACATCCCGTCTATCCCCTAGCTGTATGTGTTACTGTGTCACTGTGTCACTCACGCCTTGTCTATCCTCTAGCTGTGTGTTACTGTGTCACTCACATCCCGTCTATCCCCTAGCTGTGTGTGTTACTGTGTCACTGTGTCACTCACGACCTGTCTATCCCCTAGCTGTGTGTTACTATGTCACTGTGTCACTCACATCCCGTCTATCCCCTAGCTGTGTGTGTTACAATGTCACTGTCACTCACGCCTTGTCTATCCCCTATCTGTGTGTGTTACTATGTTACTGTGTCACTCACGCCTTGTCTATCCCCTAGCTCTATGTGTGTCACTGTGTCATTTGTCACTCACGCCTTGTCTATCCCCTAGCTGTGTGTGTTACTGTGTCACTGCACTCATGGCTATTGTCCCACACTCAGTCCCTCCTACCACTCATTGTGACCAAGCACTGCCATCTACAGCACTTATTCCCTCACCTGCTGTCTCTGTAACTTCCCCATCAAACCTCTTAGATTATAAGCTCTTCGGGGCAGGGATTTCCTTTCTTATTGTCTGATTTTGCTGCACTTATTGTATTATTATAATTCCCTGTACTGTAGTACTGAGTACACTTTTGGCGCTATATAAAGACATACAATACATACAATACTCACGCCTTGTCTATCCCCTAGCTGTGTGTGTTACTATGTCACTGTGTCACTCACATCCCATCTATCCCCTAACTGTGTTTGTGTTACTGTGTTACTGTGTCACCCACGCCTTGTCTATCCCCTATCTGTGTGTATTACTGTGTTACTGTGTCACTCACGTCCCGTCCATCCCCTAGCTGTGTGTATTAGGCCCAGTCCATACAAGGACAGGCTGCGCTGAGCCGTGCGGACGCTCAGCGCTGAGCCCCTGCATCCTCAATGAGGATGCCTTGAGAGGGGGCTCACGCGAGCGTCCGCAGGCGTGCTGACGAGTTGGAGTTTTCAGCCGAGCGCCAAGCTGTTTTTCAGTGCGCTGTCAGCTGAAAACCTCCAATCACAGCAGTGTCAACGTCACGGCGCCGTGACGTCGACGTCAGTGCGTCGCGGGTGATTGGCCCAGTGACGTCACTGCCCCGCCTCCAACCACCTCCCCCCGGCTCTGATCGCGCCCGCTGGCTCGCCTGTATGGGCATGAAATCGCCCAGATTTCAGCAGGCGAGCCTCAGCGTCAGCGCGGCTCGGATCTCCTCACCCCTCTATGGCCCGGGCCTTACTGTGTCACTGTCACACACATCCCATCTATCCCCTAGCTGTGTGTGTTACTGTGTCACTCACTCCTTGTCTATCCCCTAGCTGTGTGTGTTACTGTGTCACTGTGTCACTCACTCCTTGTCTATCCCCTAGCTGTGTGTGTTACTGTGTCACTGTCACACACATCCCATCTATCCCCTAGCTGTGTGTGTTACTGTGTCACTGTGTCACTCACTCCTTGTGTATCCCCTAGCTGTGTGTGTTACTGTGTCACTGTGTCACTCACTCCTTGTCTATCCCCTAGCTGTGTGAGTTACTGTGTCACTGTGTCACTCACATCCCGTCTATCCCCTAGCTGTGTGTGTTACTGTGTCACTGTGTCACTCACTCCTTGTCTATCCCCTAGCTGTGTGGGTTACTGTGTCACTGTGTCACTCACTCCTTGTCTATCCCCTAGCTGTGTGGGTTACTGTGTCACTGTGTCACTCACATCCCGTCTATCCCCTAGCTGTGTGTGTTACTGTGTCACTCACTCCTTGTCTATCCCCTAGCTGTGTGTGTTACTGTGTCACTGTCACACACATCCCATCTATCCCCTAGCTGTGTGTGTTACTGTGTCACTGTCACACACATCCCATCTATCCCCTAGCTGTGTGTGTTACTGTGTCACTGTGTCACTCACTCCTTGTCTATCCCCTAGCTGTATGTGTTATTGTGTCACTGTGTCACCCACGCCTTGTCTATCCCCTAGCTGTGTGGTTTACTGTGTCACTGTGTCACTCACTCCTTGTCTATCCCCTAGCTGTGTGTGTTACTGTGTCACTCACTCCTTGTCTATCCCCTAGCTGTGTGGGTTACTGTGTCACTGTGTCACTCACTCCTTGTCTATCCCCTAGCTGTGTGGGTTACTGTGTCACTCACGTCCCGTCCATCCCCTAGCTGTGTGTGCTACTGTGTCACTGTGTCACTCACTCCTTGTCTATCCCCTAGCTTTGTGTGTTACTGTGTCACTCACTCCTTGTCTATCCCCTAGCTGTGTGTGTTACTATGTCACTGTGTCACTCACTCCTTGTCTATCCCCTAGCTGTGTGGGTTACTGTGTCACTGTGTCACTCACGCCTTGTCTATCCCCTAGCTGTGTATGTTACTGTGTCACTCACACCTTGTCTATTCCCTAGCTGTGTGTGTTACTGTGTCACTGTGTCACTCACACCTTGTCTATCCCCTAGCTGTGTGTGTTACTGTGTCACCCACGCCTTGTCTATCCCCTAGCTGTGTGTGTTACTATGTTACTGTGTCACTCACATCCCGTCTATCCCCTAGCTGTGTGTGTTACTTTGTCACTGTGTCACACACATCCCATCTATCCTCTAGCTGTGTGTGTTACTATGTCACTGTGTCACTCATGTCCCGTCTATCCTGTGTGTGTTACTGTGTCACTGTGTCACTCACGCCTTGTCTTTCCCCTAGCTGTGGATTTTACTATGTCACTGTCACTCACGCCTTGTCTATCCCCTAGCTGTGTGTGTTACTACAGTATGTCACTGTGTCACCCACGCTTTGTCTATCCCCTAGCTGTGTGTGTTACTGTGTCACTGTGTCGCTCACGCTTTATCTATCCCCTAGCTGTGTCTGTTACTGTGTCACTATGTCACTCACGCCTTGTCTATCCCCTAGCTGTGTGTGTTACTATGTCACTGTGTCACTCACATCCTATCTATCCCCTAGCTGTGTGTGTTACTGTGTCACTCACATCCCATCTATCCCCTAGCTGTGTGTGTTACTGTGTCACTCACGCTTTGTCTATCCCTTAGCTGTGTGTATTACTGTCACTGTGTCACACCTTGTCTATCCCCTAGTTGTGTGTGTTACTGTGTCACTGTCACTCACGCTTTGTCTATCCCCTAGTAGTGTGTATTACTGTCACTGTGTCACACCTTGTCTATCCCCTAGCTGTGTGTGTTACTGTGTCACTGTCACTCACGCTTTGTCTATCCCCTAGTAGTGTGTATTACTGTCACTGTGTCACACCTTGTCTATCCCCTAGCTGTGTGTGTTACTGTGTCACTGTCACTCACGCTTTGTCTATCCCCTAGCTGTGTGTATTACTGTCACTGTGTCACTCACGTCCCGCCTGTCCCCTAGCTGTGTGTCGTCACTGTGTATATGTCACTGTCATGAATCAAGACCTAAATCCACGTATCGCTGACTTGTCCAGGGGGAAGATCTTCACGTGTACAATACTATTCCAGTGTAATAATATTTATTTGCATTAAGTTTGGGAGATACTTTGATTTCGAGATTCCCCGCCATTGATAAATGAGATTAATTCTACATTTTATTGAGCTTTGATGTTTGAGAAAAATATCCCCAGACTATTACTGCAACATTAAATTCAGCAGGAATGTTTATTGGAGACGTCAGATATATGTTTATTTCTCGTGGGATCCAGTTATTAGTACATATATCCTCTAGATTGTAAGATCTCACAAGCAGAGCCCTCATTACCTCTTTGTTCTCATTTGTATGTAACGGTTTATGTGAAATACATAAATCTGTGCCCCCCCATTGTACCACGCTGTGGCCTATGTTGGTGCTTTACAAATAAACGATAATCATAATAGTAATATATAGCGATATGACAGCTGTAATAGTTGGAGGTGTTTCTGTGGGTGAGACTATGTAAAATTGATGGTCTGGGTACTGGAAGTCCCACCTCCATCTCCTCAGGCACATCTATCCTGATGAAGTGGAAACACGAAATGCGTTGAGGTGACAGTCACGCTGTTCCCGACGGACAAAGCAAGAGGTGATGGTGGGACAGTTTCGATCACAGGCAGAACTACTCAGTATGCGGTTTTACCTACTGATTTGTGAGTGCATTGTATTTTATTTTCGTGCCCAGTTTGTTGGAATAAAGCACTTGATGATTACACGGGGATAACTTGTTCTCCTGTTTCTTCAAGTGCCCATCTGGATGTTCCAAGTCACAGTGTCATATGTCACTGTGTCACTACCTTGTCTGTCCTGTAGCTCTGTGTATCTCACTGTGTGTCATTCACACCTCGTCCGTCCCATAGCTCTATGTGTCACTGTACTTCACTATGTCACTCCTGCCTGGTCTGTCACATACCTGTGTGTGTGTCACTCATGTCTTTTCTGTCCTGGAGCTCTGTGTCACTGTATTTCATTGTGTCACTCACAAATTGTCTGTCCCATAGCTGTGTGTGTCACTCACACCTTGTCTGTCCCTTAGCTCGGTATCACTAACACCTTGTCTGTCCCTTAGCCATGTGTGTCACTGTATTTCACTGTCACTCATGCCTTGTCTGTACCGTAGGTCTATGTGTCACTATTTCACTGTGTCACTCACGCCTTGTCTGTCCCATAGCTCCTGTAATCCACAGCTGCAGAGATGCCCACGACCAGTGCAGGAAACACGTATCCACAGAGATAGTAGTACTTCCTACGAGAGTGCTCGGTCTCAAACACTTCCACCAGCATGAGATAGAGCTGCACCCCCTCAAGACAGAGCCAAGAGAAGGCAGAGAGGCTGAAGAAGTGCAGGAGACCAGCTAGGATGGGACACACCACCTGAGACGGAGAGGGAGCGAGAGGTTGAGAAAGATAGACAGATGAATAGAGAGAGTGAGAGAAAGGGGGAGAGGGAGCGAGTAAGAGGGGAATAGAGATGAAGGAAGAAGGGGGGTTAGAGATGTGAGTCAGTGTGTAGAAGGACAAAAGACTCAGGTGAGTGCAAAAATCCTGCGGGATGTGAGGAGTGCCGAAAGCCAGCAGGACGTGTAGTAAGTGAGCAGGGTGTGAAAGAAACAATCAGGAAGTCAGCAACAAACATGCAGAAAGCAAGTGGGAAGTTTGCAGGAAGTGAGCAAGCAACCAGCAGGAAGTAAGCAAGAAACAAGCAAGGAAAGAAAGACGCAGAAAGTGGGACGTCTGCAGGAAGTGAGGAAGAAACAAAAAGAAAGTGCAACTAAAATTAGCAGGATGCCAGATGGAAGTTTGCAGGCATGAAGCAAGAAAATGAATTGGATGTGCTCAGGAAGTGTGCTGTTGTGTGCAGGAATTGAGCAGGAAGCACATAGGAAGTGAGCAGGAAGCACAGGAATGGAGCAGGAAGCACATAGGAAGTGAGCAGGAAGCACAGAGGAAGTGAACAGGAAGCACCTACAAAGTGATCAGGAAGCACATAGAAAGTGAGCAGGAAGCACATAGAAAGTGACAAGGAAGCACAGGAATGGAGCAGGAAGCACAGGAATGGAGCAGGAAGCACATAGCAAGTGAGCAGAAAGCAAATAGGAAGTGATCAGGAAGCACCTACGAAGTGAGCAGGAAGCAAATAGAAAGTGAGCCAGAAGCACATAGAAAGTGAACAGGAAGCACCTATTAAGTGAGAAGGAATCACAGTGGAAGTAAGCAGGAAGCACCTATGAAGTGAGCAGGAATCACAAATGAAGTGAACAGAAAGCACAGAGGAATTGAGCAGAAAGCACAGAGGAAGTGAGAAGGAAAAACAGAAAGTGAGCAGGAAGCACCTAAGAAGGGAGCAGGAAGCACAAGGGAACTGAGCATTAAGCACGTCGTGTGTTGGAAGAACAGAGGAACTGAGCAGGAAGCATAGGGGAACTGAGCAGAAAGCACAGGGGAAATGAGCAGGAAGCACAGGGGTACTGAGCAGGAAGCACCTAGGAAGTGATCAGGAACCACAGGGGAACTGAGCAGGAAGCACAGGGGAAATAAGCAGGAAGCACAGGGGAAATGAGCAGGAAGCACAGGGGTACTGAGCAGGAAGCACGCAGTGTGTGTTGGAAGAACAGAGGAACTGAGCAGGAAGCATAGGGGAACTGAGCAGAAAGCACAGGGGAAATGAGCAGGAAGCACAGGGGTACTGAGCAGGAAGCACTTAGGAAGTGATCAGGAACCACAGGGGAACTGAGCAGGAAGCACAGGGGAAATAAGCAGGAACCACAGGGGAACTGAGCAGGAAGCACAGGGGTACTGAGCAGGAAGCAGGGGAAATGAGCAGGAAGCACAGGGGAAGTGAGCAGGAAGCACGCAGTGTGTGTTGGAAGCAAGCAGTGAGCGCACCTGATACTGCGTCTTGTCGATGCCAGTGAGGAAGAGCAGCTCAGCAAGGAAGAGGCTGACACACAGGTTCTTGTGGATGGTGTTTCTGTCGGTCTGGAGACCGCGCAGGAAGCAGAAGGTGGAGATACAGATCCCAAGACAGACCAGAGAGATCACAATGCCCACCCAGGAGATGACTGAGAGCAGAAGCTCGTTAATACGGCCCGGGTACTGAAAGACAGCCAAGGGCAGAGAAAGACAGTCAGGGAGAGACAGATACAGAGTGACAGCCAGGGGCAGAGAGAGAGAGAGAGACAGTTGTGGGCAGAGAGAGACAGTCAGACAGACAGAGAGAGTGATGGGGGCAAAAGGACAGCCAGAGAGAAAGATCACCAAAGGCAAAGAGTGGTACAGAGAGAGAAAGCCAGGGGTGGGGGAATAGAGAGAGCTGGGGGCAGACAGAGACAGTTATAGAGAGCCGGGGACAGAGAGACAAAGTCACAGAGAGAGACAGCCACGGGCACAGAGAGACAGTCACAGACAGAAAGAGACAGGAGTAGAGAGAGAGAGAGACTGTCAGAGACTGGAAGAGAGATGAAAGATAGCCAGGGGAAGAGAGAGAGAGAATAAAAGGCAGGAGAGACAGACACACACACACAGAGTCACAGACCACACTCTCACCATGTCCCTGTGCGCCATCAGCACAGCGAAGTTAGTGAGGTGGCTGCAGGCGCAGGTTGTGTGGGTCTTGTTGGTGTGCAGCAGGCGGCAGCCCTGGGACGACCAATATCCCAACATGGAACGCTCAGAGTAATTCCAGAACGTGCAGTTAGCATTGAAGTGATTCTTGGTCTGAGAGACAGGGAGGGGGTGGCTCAGAGACGCTCTCACCCCCAGACAGATCCCACGCTCCCCCATCAACATCTTCACCGCTCACTGTACAAGATTTACACCACTTACCGTACAATATCTGCTCCTTTCACTCTACAAGGTCTGCTCCACTTACCGTATACCCTCAAATTCATATAAAATATCACCCTGTAACCTTTAAACCTAGAAGATCTCCCCCTATAGCCTCACCCCCTATACATTCTCCCCCTGTAATTTCACACCCTGTAAGATCTCACCCTATTACCTCACATCCTGTAAGATCTCCCCCTACAACCAGGAGTACAATTTTGGGCACCACTCCTTAGAAAAGACATTATGAAACTAGAGAGAGTGCAGAGAAGAGCCACCAAATTAATAAAGGGGATGGATAATCTGATTTATGAGGAGAGGCTAGCTAAATTAGATTTATTTACATTACAAAAGAGGCATCTAAGAGGGGATATGATAACTAAATACAAATATTCACTGATGGCTCACTAAAAGTGAAATGTGTACAGTTTAGAAGGCTGTGGACGATCACCAGATCCTGGGCTGTCAGCCTCAAATAAAACCTTAACATTCTTGAATTATCACTTGTGCATCCCAGAGAGAGGTGACAATCAAGTCACCACTTAGTTGGAGGACTTTCTTAAAAAATGAGGATATCATGTGATGATACCTATTCTTAATAATAACAGGTACATATATGTCACGTTGCAATAAGACAAATGAAATCATACCATACACTGCAGGGGTAAGAAGTGCCAAAGACATATTTGTTTCTCATGCAAAAATAGATGTTAGGTTGTCAGATGTTATATGCAGGTGTGTATGTGAAGTACACAGAGATAACCATGAAGGTGGCGTCTGTCTAAGTATTAGAGAAATTAAGTTATGAGGCCTTTTATATATTGAGTCAACGTTTAAACGTCTTTTTAGAGGCCTTTTCTCGAAGTTATAAAACTCAGCCAGAGCTGGTTTACGATGGTTGGATTTTGTGTGTGTGTTCCAATGCAAGAAGGTCTGGGCATAAAGGTTGGCATGTTTGAATAGAAAATCAGAATTCAATGGAGGTGTGTTTTGGGATCCGACACGTGAGTTCTCATCTTTCCTGCGCCAGTGACCTCTCTGGGAAAAACCTATGACATGTGGTAACGTACTGAGCAGGGATTTCTGTTTGTTTTATCCTGTTATTTTAAAACGCTGTTGTGCATTTATTGTTACTGTATGTTCTTGTAACAATCTTTTTCTGTAATCTAAGCGCTGTAGTTTTGTATATGACTTTAATAAGTGATGCTTTGGGCTCTGAATGAACTGCTTGCACGCTTTGTAGAGAGTATTTACATTTTAGGACACATTTTGCTACAACAAATTTGTGTGTGTTAAAGTGCATAGTTTTTTTTCTTTAAATAAACAGAGATCAGAGGCTCTGTATGTTTTTCTAACATCTTTTACCTGTGGTGGTCGCAGCAGATAGATATGATTGCAACTGAAACTCATTGAAAGTACCTTGCGGAGGAAAAAGGTGGGTTGGCTAGAGTAGCCGTGTATATTAATCCTGGTTGCATATCTAAGTCACTTGTCCACTTGTGTGCTGTGCGTGACAGATGGAATAGTGGGACGAATTGAAGGGAGATAATTATTTGTAAGGTTTATGCGTGGAGAAAAGTGACTCGGCTAGAGAGCTGTGTGTATTCACCCTTGCCTCATATGCAGGTCATGTGCTCACAGGTGTGCCGTTGTGACAACAACCAATACACACTATGGGTAAAGCTCACTGGACTCCCCCTCATTAGGTGCAGGAAGGTGCCGAAGCGATCTTACCCTGGGTGAAGACAGTCCGAATCAAAGGGATCTATGGACCCGGATAGACTCTGCGTAGAGGAGTGCCGAGGCTAGTTGCCTCCAATAGCGTTCACAATAGAGCTAAGACCTCTCCATGGTCTCTTAGATAAGCAAACAGGGGGTCTCTGAACACAGAGGCTGACCCTCCACCACTCTGGAAATCCAGGTCAGCTCCGGGTCGTATAGTTTCCTGGTTGCCATTCAGAACCATGGAAAGCCAGGCGCTGACCAATCAGGGTTGTCCGTTTAATCTTTCCCACCAATCAGGAGGTAGTGGGCGGTAAGGAAGGACAAATCAGAGGTTGAGGCGGACCCCAGACCCCCCACAGAGTTTGGCGCCGCTATGTCGGCACAGCTTGGGGCTCCGACTTTGCAATGCAAGCTTTCCCCCACACACATACAACGCTGATCTTATCTCCTTGCATCCCAACAATGGCAAATGGCTTACAAAAGTCAACTGTAAACATTAAACACATCTAATCCCATTAGGGAAGGACCACAACCACTCGAGATGCCAGAGGGTTCCTGGTTAACCCCTTCCTATTCAAGAGGGTTTTTAACTCTTACTCTAACCTATTGACGACTAGGGGAGCCGGTGGGGCTTCACCTTTATTATAAGTGCCAGGCTGCCCCTGACATCATACCTTCCCCCCTCAAGATGAGACCTCTCGGGTGTCAGTCCCGATGTACGGGCCTCCTGGGTCAAGGCTGGTGTTTGGATTTTTGACCGGTCCAGGATCATCCTATCAGGAAAGGCTGTCGGCATTGCCCTGGTCACTGCCCTTTTAAGTTGCATTGTAAAACTACTGTTGAGGGTCCATGCTCCAACGCAGCAATTTGCCATTGTCTCCTGACACCTAGTGTAACCAGCTTAGGGGGTTATAGTCGGTTATGACTAAATTTGCATCTTTAGACATAGGGCTGTAGCTTCTGTAGGGCCCACACTATCACCAGACATTCCTTTGAGATAGTGGTGTTGGCTACCTCCCTATCCAGTAACTTTCTGCTGAGATAGAAGATGCGATGCTCGGCCCTATCATTGCCATCCCTGGCTGAGGACAGCACCGATACCGAAGGTGGAAGCATCGCTTTGGAAAAGGTAGTATGGAGCAGCTAATACAGAAGAGCTTGCCATGGCAGCCTTCAGAGCCTGGAAGGTGGCATCCAACTCAAGAGACCAGGTCACAGGGAGGTGCATCTTGGTTAGGTTGTTCAACTTAAGATAGTAGCAGGCCATCCCGAAGAAAGCCAACAATTGCTTCCGGGTGTGGGGAGTTGGCCACTACCTCCAACATGACCCAACCTACGTCCACCCGGTGCCCAAGGTAATGTACTAGACAGACCTCGGCCATGCCGAGTTGGCACTTGGTGGGTTTGAGGGTCAGACCAGCCTCCCGCTATCCAGTACAGCAGCCACATGCCCCAAGTGCTCGTCCAAAGTCCTACTAAACACGGCTAGATCATCTAGGGACTCCCGGCGTACCCCTGCATCCCTTCCAGCAACCGATTCACCAGGTGCTGGAAAGTGGCCGAAGCTTTCATCATCCCAAACGGCATTACGGTGAACTCGTACAAGCTGTTTGGGGTGATGACCGCCGCCGTTTCTCTCACCTCTGTAGTCATGGGGATTGCCCAGTACCTCATACTCAGATCTATAGTGGTAAGGTAACTATCCCCCACGAGCTCGTCTAACACCTCCATGTTGGGCATGTCAGACCAGTTCATCGGAGCCTGGCAAAAAGCTAGACCGTTTCTCTTCAATATGCATTCAGGATGCATTACCGCAAGTGTCCACCAGTCTGGAGACATTAAAAGACTACATATCCCAAATGTCTTGCAATCTAGGACTCGCCCACTTCCTGTTCTGAGGCCTATGTAAAGTCAGGAAGTTGCAACCATCAGGGCGTTGCAACTCTGCTACCAGCTTAGTTCACTTCTACTCCTGTTGCCTGTTCAAGCCAAGTATTCTGCCTGTTTCCCCTTGTGTTTGACCTTGAACTTCTTACTGGACTTTGTCTTTGCCTAACTCCTCAAGTACCTTGCTGCTACACTGTGTATGACCCTGGTTTTCCTGTCACTCTGCTCTGCCTTGTTTTTTTCCTGTGGATTTTCCTTCCGGAGTATCTATCATCCTGTCTTTTCATAGGGTATAGGGAAGGCATCCATCACATTTCAGCATGGAGCTGCCGCTAGTCAACATACAATCAGGTGGCTGTGCCCTTTTTGGGCACCAGGCTTACTGGCGAGGCCCAGCGACTCTGGGATTGAGTTATCACCCCAATATGCCAGCATCTCCTCAATCTCCTGCTCCATGCTCTGCCGCACCTCGGCAGAGACCCAGCTTGCAGACTTCCTAAGGGCCTGTTGATCCTCTGTGTTAGGTGCCTCCTTCCCAGAAACAGGTCCCTGTAACTTCTTAACATGGCTCTCATCTGTGCCCACTGGAAAAACCGTGTTCTAGGCTCCGATCGACTGAGCCTCCCTGCTGCGCTTCCTCTAGGATATCGGGCAGAGCCTGGCTTGCCTGATCCGCCTACGGGTGACGCATGATACTAGGTAGGTCCGCAGCCTCATCTGCTGCTCATCCAGATCTACCACGTAATTTGTCTCATTCACCCGCCAGATGATCGAGTACGGTCCAGCCCAGGCATCTGGTAGCTTCTTCAGGGTATCGTTGAACTGCTCACACAGTCCATTAGTTTGAGGGAGGAAAAGGGAAGTGCGGACTTGCTTAACCCTGCAGTTCGGACATCAAACATTATGATCTTCAAGATGCAAGATGCAAGAACTCCGGCAGTGAGCCTGGTGATCTCACCCCAGCCACCAGAAAGTAGGTCTGTTACGTAACAGGGTTGGACCACACAAACTTCGGGATAATATTCACTAGGCAGAACACGGGTTAATAAACGAAGTAGCTTACCCTGGGTGAAGACAGTCCGAATCAAAGAGGTCTCTCGACCCAAATAAGCTCTATGAGGAGGTCCGCCAACTGCCAAGGCTAGTTGCCTACAATAGAGTTCACAGTCCGGGGTAGAGGTAGACTCTCCGCGTCCCTTAAGCACACAGCTCTGGAAGTCCAGGTCGGAGCCAGCTTGTATGGTTTCCTGGTTGGCGTTCAGAACCATGGGCACCGAGCAATCGGTGTTGTCCCTTTAATGTTTCCCACCAATCAGGAGGTAAGGGGCGGCCAGGAAGGGCCAATCAGAGGGGGAGGCGGACATGGCTCCGAAGTACAGCCCATCAGGGCGGGAATCAGAAGCGTGGGAAAAATAAACCGACCAATCACTCCCCGGCTCCCAACAACGGCAAAGAGCCTAAGAAAGTTGACTGTAAACATTAAACACATCTAATCCCGTCAGGGAAGGGACCACAACCACTCTAGATATCAAAGGGGCCCTGGCTAACTGCTTTATATGCAAGAGGGCTGGTAACCCTACAATATCCTAACCTATTGACAACTAGGGGAGCTGCCGGGCTTCACCTTTATTATAAGTGCCATGCTGCCCCTGACGTCATACCTTCTCCCCCCCCCCCCTTCAAGATGAGACCCCTGGAGTGTCAGTCCCGATGTGCTGGCTTCCCTGGTTTTTGGATTTTTGACCTGTCCAGTGTCCTCCTATCAGGAGAAGCCATCGGCACCCCTTGCAGCACCTTAACCCAGGGGTGCTCTACTCTTGACTGATTGAGCCACCTGTGCTGAAGCTGGGATAGCCTGACTACCTGACCTGTTGTGGGGGAGCTTGAGGACTGGAGTTAAGCCCCCCTGCCTTAACCTATTGATGAATAGGGCAGCCGGCAGGTTTGATCTTTATTGTAGGTGCCAGGCTAACCCTGCCATCACACTCGCACCCTGTAAAATCTCGCCCTATATTCTCAACCCCCTATAAGATTTCCCTCTACAACCTCAACCCCTATAAGATCTCACCCTATAAGCTCACACCCATAAGATCTCCCTGCCTCACTATATAAGATCTTTTCTACTGACCTTATAGGACAGGACATTGTCTCCTGCCTGGGTCCCTTTCTCTGGCTGTCTCAGACTGTCTCGTTCCCTGTTCCTGGCTGTCTCTCTCCCCTCGGCTGTCTCTGGCCGCCTCTCCTTGCTTTAGTGGTCTCTAAAGTGGCTGTATCTCCCTGTCTCAGTATGTCTCGACTTCCTGTGCCGTGGCTGTTTATTTCATCCTTGCTGATTCTCCGTGCTGTGTTTGTGGCCGTCTGTGGCTCTCACTCCCTGGCTGTCTGTCCCTGTCCCGGCCTGTTTGTCGTGGCCGTGTCTCACCTGTAGATGTGGCAGTGTGAATATCACCGGGTCCATGAGGAAGACTCTGCTGGACTCCTTGTTGATCGAGGCCGCAATGATCTGTGAATTCACCACCAGTGAGTGGGCCGTGGAGCCACTTTCCCCACCCACACGCACGGTGGAGTTCTCCGTGGATAGGAAGAGGCCCAGGTTATTGTACAGGACGAAGACGACCTTCACCACCCCTGCAATGGGAGACAGAGACCACACGCGTAAGACATTTCATGGGACATGGAGACCTCGAACACCAGACATGGTATGGGCCAAGGGAACCACATGTGTCAGATATTACATGGGACACAAAGAGGACGAGTGTCATATTAAATAAATATGGAGACCACGAGAGTCATATATTACATGGAATATGGAGACCACGAGAGTCATATATGACATGGAATATGGAGACCACGAGAGTCATATATTGCATGGAATATGGAGACCACGAGAATCATATATTACATGGAATATGGAGACCACGAGAGTCATAAATTACATGGAATATGGAGACCACGAGAGTCATCTATTACATGGAATATGGAGACCACGAGAATCATATATTACATGGAATATGGAGACCACGAGAGTCATAAATGACATGGAATATGGAGACCACGAGAGTCATATATTACATGGAATATGGAGACCACGAGAGTCATAAATTACATGGAATATGGAGACCACGAGAGTCATTTATTACACGGAATATGGAGACCACGAGAGTCATATATTACATGGAATATGGAGACCACGAGAGTCATATATTACATGGAATATGGAGACCACGAGAATCATATATTACATGGAATATGGAGACCACGAGAGTCATATATTACATGGAATATGGAGACCACGAGATTCATATATTACATGGAATATGGAGACCACGAGAATCATATATTACATGGAATTTGGAGACCACGAGTCATATATTACATGGAATATGGAGACCACGAGAGTCATATATTACATGGAATATGGAGACCACGAGAGTCATATATTACATGGAATATGGAGACCACGAGAGTCATATATTACATGGAATATGGAGACCACGAGAGTCATATATTACATGGAATATGGAGACCACGAGAGTCATATATTACATGGGGAATGGAAACCATAAGCGCAAGATATTGTATGGGCCACGGGGCCCACAAGTGTCACATATGACATAGGACACTAAGTCCAAGAGCTTGAGACATTACATTCCCCACACTGTATACAGAGAGACACCCCATAGTGTATACAGAAGGACACCCCATGGCGTATAAAGAAGGACACCCTGCGGCGTATACAGAGAGACAGCCCGCAGTGTATGTAGAGACACACCTCGCAGTATATACAGGGAGACACCCCACGGTGTATACAGAGAGTCACCCAACACTGTATACAGAGAGACACCCCACAGTGTATAGAGGGAGATACCCTGCTGTGTATACAAAGAGACACCTTGCGGTATATACAGGGACAGTGTACAGATACACCCCGGAGTGTACACAGAGAGACACCCCGGATTGTTCACAGAGACACACCCGGCAGTGTACACAGAGACACCCCGTAGCGTATACAGAAGGACACCCTGCAGCGTTACAGAGAGACACCCGGCAGTGTACACAGAGACACCCCGTAGCGTATACAGAAGGACACCCTGCAGCGTTACAGAGAGACACCCGGCAGTGTACACAGAGAGACACCCGGCAGTGTACACAGAGAGACACCCGGCAGTGTACACAGAGAGACACCCGGCAGTGTACACAGAGAGACACCCGGCAGTGTACACAGAGAGACACCCGGCAGTGTACACAGAGAGACACCCGGCAGTGTACACAGAGAGACACCCGGCAGTGTACACAGAGAGACACCCGGCAGTGTACACAGAGAGACACCCGGCAGTGTACACAGAGAGACACCCGGCAGTGTACACAGAGAGACACCCGGCAGTGTAC
The DNA here is from genome assembly GCF_040206685.1 of Ascaphus truei. Lineage (NCBI taxonomy): Eukaryota > Metazoa > Chordata > Amphibia > Anura > Ascaphidae > Ascaphus > Ascaphus truei. The sequence continues at coordinate 17,460,743 of NC_134502.1, forward strand.
ACAGAGAGACACCCGGCAGTGTACACAGAGAGACACCCGGCAGTGTACACAGAGAGACACCCGGCAGTGTACACAGAGAGACACCCGGCAGTGTACACAGAGAGACACCCGGCAGTGTACACAGAGAGACACCCGGCAGTGTACACAGAGACACCCGGCAGTGTACACAGAGACACCCGGCAGTGTACACAGAGAGACACCCGGCAGTGTACACAGAGACACCCGGCAGTGTACACAGAGACACCCGGCAGTGTACACAGAGACACCCGGCAGTGTACACACAGAGACACCCGTCAGTGTACACAGAGACACCCGGCAGTGTACACAGAGAGACACCCCGTGGCGTATACAGAAGGGCACCGCGCAGTGTATACTGGGAGACACCCCGGAGTGTACACAGAGAGACACCCAGCAGTGTACACAGAGAGACACCGCGTGGCGTATACAGAAGAACACCCTGCAGTGTATACTGACAGACACCCCGGCGTGTATACAGAGAGACATCCTGCAGTGTATACAGAGAGACATCCTGCAGTGTATACAGAGAGACACCCCAGTGTACTGTATAAAGAGAGACACCCCGTGGTTTATACAAAGAGTCACCCCGCAGTGTATACAGACACCCCACAGTGTATACAGAAAGACACCCAGCGTTGTATACAGAGAGACACCCAGCGTTGTATACAGAGACACCCAGTGTTGTATACAGAGAGACACCCAGTGTTGTATACAGAGACACCCAGTGTTGTATACAGAGAGACACCCAGTGTTGTATACAGAGAGATACCCAGCGTTGTATACAGAGAGACACCCAGCGTTGTATACAGAGAGACACCCAGCGTTGTATACAGAGAGACACGCAGCGTTGTATACAGAGAGACACCCAGCATTGTATACAGAGAGACACCCTGCACACTGAGAGATACTCAGCGTTGTATACAGAGACACCCAGCGTTGTATACAGAGAGACACCCTGCACACTGAGAGACACTCAGCTGTGTATACAGATAGATGCCCTGCAATGTATATATAGAGAGACACCCCATGGTATATATACAGAGCTACACGTAACGGTATATACGTGTACAAAAAAAATATAGAGACACCCTGTACACAGAGAGACAACTTGTATAAAGAGACACCCCACTGTCTCACCATTGCGACTGTTCTGTTTGATGGAGTTGGCAGAGAGCTGGATGGAGCTGAGACTGAGATTGTCTTGAGGGAAGATCAACTCCGTGACGAGACCCTCTGTATTCACCACAGAGACATCCAGCACTGAGAAATAGAGTGCAGGAGGGAGGGAAAGCCAGCACAGGAAGGAGAGAGTGCAAGGGATAAAGAAGGTGCAGGGGAGAGACAGCGAACAAGGAGGGGATATAGAGAGGGGCAAGGGCAGGAAGAGAAACAGAGAGCAAGGAGAGAGAGTGAGTGTGCAGGGAGCAGAGAGAAGGAGCAGGGGAGAGAGAGCAGAGGGGGGGAGATAAATACCGAGCAAGATGGAGGAGAGAGAAAGAGTGCAGAGGGGATGAAAGAGAGTGCAGAGAGGAGAGAGAAAGAGAGTGCAGAGGGGAGAGAGAAAGAGCAGGGAGGAGAGCGAGAGAGTGCAGGGGAAAAGAGTGCAGAGAGGAGAGAGAAATAGAGTGCAGAGGGGAGAGAGAGAGTGCAGGGGGGAGAGAGAGCAGGGAGGGGAGAGAGAGAGCAGGGAGGGGAGAGAGAGTGCAGAGAGGAGAGAGAAAGAGAGAGCAGGGAGGGGAAAGAGAGATCAGATAGGGGAGACAGAGTGCAGGGGTGAGAGTGCAAGGGGGAGAGAGAGAGAGTGCAGAGGGGAGAGAGAGAGTGCAGGGGGGAGAGAGAGCAGGGAGGGGAGAGAGAGAGCAGGGAGGGGAGAGAGAGAGCAGGGAGGGGAGAGAGTGCAGAGAGGGGAGAGAGTGCAGAGAGGAGAGAGAAAGAGAGAGCAGGGAGGGGAAAGAGAGAGCAGATAGGGGAGACAGAGTGCAGGGGTGAGAGTGCAGGGGGGAGAGAGAGTGCAGAAGGGAGAGAGAGAGTACAGGGGGGAGAGAGAGTGCAGGGGGAGAGAGTGCAGGGGGAGAGAGAGTGCAGGGAGGGGAGAGAGAGCAGGCATGGGAGAGAGAGAGCAGGGGGAGAGAGTCAAGAGAGGAGAGAGAAAGTGTGTGCAGAGGGAGAGAGAAAGAGCAGGGAGGGGAGAGAGTGCAGGGGTAGAGAGAGAGAGTGCAGGGGGGAGATAGAGAGTGCAGTAGGGAGAGAGAGTGCAGAGAGGAGGGAGAAAGAGTGCAGAGGGGAGAGTGAAAGAGCAGGGAGGGGAGATAGAGAGGGAGCAGGAGATGGGGAAATAATCAATATATACCATCACCCTACTGCTCACTCACCCACATTATTCCTAGCGGTAAGTCCTAGATGTCACTTACCCACATTAGTCATAGTGGTGATGTGTCCATGTCAGTCCTAGCAGTCTGGATCAGAATGGGCTGCTCCCAATTAGTCCTAGCAGTGTGGAGGTGGGCGGCCTCCTCTCTATCAGTCACTGTGGTCACTCCCCCATGTTAGTCCTAGCAGTCCGGTTGTTGGACAGGGTCCTCTCGATCAATCCTGGTGGTCACTCACCGTTTGTTAGACCTTGTGGTCACCCAACCACATTAGCCCTTGGACTCTAGAAGCAGGATGGGCTCCTTCCTATCAGTCATAGTGGTCACTCCCTGAGGTTAGTCCTAGTGGTCTGGAAGTAGGGTAGGCTCCTCTCTATTATTCCTAGCGACCCCCATGTTAGTCCTAGCAGTCGAGAGGCAGGACGGCACCTTCCCATCAGTACAACGGTCACTCACCCACGTTAGTTTTTGCAGTCTGGAAGCGGGTGGGCTCCTTCACATTGTCGGCCAGTAGGAAGGCCCCTTCCTCCAGGATGTCCAGTAACATGGTGGCCGCGTGTTCCTGCTCCGTGACATTCATGTCCCTCCACGAGGGCAGAGCATCTGGCCGCAGGAGGTTATCCACAGTCTCCACCACCGCCTGTGACACACACACACGCAGAGCGTTATCCACAGTCTCCACCACCGCCTGTGACACACACACGCAGAGCGTTATCCACAGTCTCCACCACCGCCTGTGACACACACACACGCAGAGCGTTATCCACAGTCTCCACCACCGCCTGTGACACACACACACGCAGAGCGTTATCCACAGTCTCCACCACCGCCTGTGACACACGCACACGTAGAGCGTTATCCACAGTCTCCACCACCGCCTGTGACACACACACACGCAGAGCGTTATACACAGTCTCTACCACCGCCTGTGACACACACAGGGCGTTATCCACAGTGTCCACAACCGCCTGTGACACACACACACAGGGCATTATGCACAGTGTCCACAACCGCCTGTGACACACACACGCATGCAGAGCATTATCCACAGTCTCCACCACCGCCTGTGACACACACACGCAGAGCGTTATCCACAGTCTCCACCACCGCCTGTGTCACACACACACAGGGCATTATCCACAGTGTCCACAACCGCCTGTGACACACACAGGGTGTTATCCACAGTCTCCACAACCGCCTGTGACACACACACAAGGCGTTATCCAGTCTCCACAACCGCCTATGACACACACACACAGGGCGTTATCCACAGTGCCACCACCGCCTGTGACACACACGGGGCGTTATCTACTGTCTGTACCACCGCCTGTGACACACACACACACACACATAGGGCATTATCCAGTCTCCACCACCGCCTGTGACATATACACACACACACAAACACTCTCTATCTCTGCTGTTCCTGGATGCACACACACACACACTCTGCTATTCCTGCATACACACTCACACTCTGCTGTTCCTGCATATACACACACACACACACTCTCTCTCTGCTGTTCCTGCACACACACACACTGCTGTTCCGGCACACACACACACACGCTCTGCTGTTCATGCATACACACACACACTCTGCTGTTTCTGCACACACACACACACGCTCTGCTGTTCATGCATACACACACACACGGCTGTTCCGGCACACACACACACACACGCTCTGCTGTTCATGCACACACACACGCTCTGCTGTTCCTGCACACACACGCTCTGCTGTTCCTGCACACACACACTGCTGTTCCGGCACACACACACACACACACACACACACACTCTGCTGTTTCTGCATACACACACACACTCTGCTGTTTCTGCACACACACACACACACACGCTCTGCTGTTCCTGCACACACACACACACACTGCTGTTCCGGCACACACACACACACACACACACACACACTCTGCTGTTTCTGCATACACACACACACTCTGCTGTTTCTGCACACACACACACACACACGCTCTGCTGTTCCTGCACACACACACACACACTGCTGTTCCGGCACACACACACACACACACACACACACACACACACACACACACACACACACACACACACACACACACACACACACACACACACTCTGCTGTTTCTGCATACACACACACACACACTGCTGTTCGGGCACACACACACACACACACACGCTCTGCTGTTCATGCATACACACACACCCTCTGCTGTTTCTGCACACTTTTCCTGCTCTCACCTTGATGTAGTCCTTGCAGGTTCTCTCTCTTTTGTGCATCTGTAACACAAACATACAGTGTGACACAGGGTGACAAAAAGACAGCGTGAATGAATAAGAGAGGGCTGGGAGGTGACACGGTGCATGCTTATGAGGAGTGGGAAGCATTTGACACGGGGTGACACATGGTGACATGGTGAGAAGGGATAGACCCGGTGAAAAGGGGACAGATCACACAGGCTCAAAGGACATGAAGGTTGAGGAGTCTGTGACACAGGGTGACAGCAACACAGAGCTTGACCATGTGAGAGGAGGTGACACAGAATGAGAGGAGGTGACAGAATGAGAGGAGGTGACAGAATGAGAGGAGGTGACAGAATGAGAGGAGGTGACAGAATGAGAGGAGGTGACACAGAATGAGAGGAGGTGACAGAATGAGAGGAGGTGACAGAATGAGAGGAGGTGACACAGAATGAGAGGAGGTGACAGAATGAGAGGAGGTGACAGAATGAGAGGAGGTGACACAGAATGAGAGGAAGTGACAGAATGAGAGGAGGTGACACAGAATGAGAGGAGGTGACACAGAATGAGAGGAGGTGACACAGAATGAGAGGAGGTGACACAGAATGAGAGGAGGTGACACAGAATGAGAGGAGGTGACACAGAATGAGAGAAGGTGACAGAATGAGAGAAGGTGACACAGAATAAGAGAAGGTGACAGAATGAGAGGAGGTGACACAGAATGAGGGGAGGTGACAGAATGAGAGGCGGTGACACAGAATGAGAGCATGTGAAGGTTTAGGAGTTGGTGACATTCAGTGAAATGGGGGTGACACAGACTGCTAGGGCATGTAGGTTAGGGAGTAGGTGACGCTTGGCGACAGGGCGAGAATGGTTAGGAATCGGCGAGCCTCAGTGATAGCATGTGAAGGGTTAGGAGATTGGTGACATTTGGTCACACAGAGTGACACTTGGTGACAGAGTCTGAATGGTTAGGAGAAGCCACTTAGTTGCCCTGAGTGGTGGGTGGCACTTAGTGACAGGGAGTGAAAGGGGCACTTAGTGGCAATGGGTGACAGGGTGGGAAGGGTGGCACTTGGTGACAGTGAGTGAAGGGTGGGACTTAGTGACAATGGGTGACAGGGAGTGAAGGGTGGCACTTGGTGACAGTAGGTGATAGGTAGTGAAGGATGGCACTTGGTGACAGTGGGTGATAGGCAGTGAAGGGTGACACTTGGTGACAGTGGGTGATAGGCAGTGAAGGGTGACATTTGGTGACAGTCTTTGACAGGGAGTGAAGGGGGCACTTGGTGCCAGTGGGTGATAGGGAGTGAATGAGGGGACTTAGTGACAGTGGGTGACAGGGAGTGGACGGGGGGACTTGGTGACAGTGGGTGACAGGGAGTGGACGGGGGGACTTGGTGACAGTGGATGACAGGGAGTGAAGGATGACACTTGGTAATAGTGGGTGACAGGAAGTGAAGGCTGGCACTTGGTGTAAGTGGGTGACACTTGGTGACAGTGGGTGATAGGGAGTGAAAGAGGGGACTTGGTGACAGTGGGTGACAGGGAGTGGACGGCGGGACTTGGTGACAGTGGGTGACAGGGAGTGAAGGATGACACTTGGTGTAAGTGGGTGACAGGAAGTGAAGGCTGGCACTTGGTGTAAGTGGGTGACACTTGGTGACAGTGGGTGACAGGAAGTGAAGGATGACACTTGGTGACAGTGGGTGACAGGAAGTGAAGGCTGGCACTTGGTGTAAGTGGGTGACACTTGGTAACAGTGGGTGACAGGAAGTGAAGGCTGGCACTTGGTGTAAGTGGATGACACTTGGTAACAGTGGGTGACAGGAAGTGAAGGCTGGCACTTGGTGACAGTGGGTGACAGGAAGTGAAGGATGACACTTGATGTAAGTGGGTGACAGGAAGTGAAGGATGACACTTGGTGACAGTGGGTGACAGGAAGTGAAGGATGAAACTTGGTGACAGTGGGTGACAGGAAGTGAAGGCTGGCATGTTGTGTAAGTGGGTGACACTTGGTAACAGTGGGTGACAGGAAGTGAATGCTGGCACTTGGTGTAAGTGGGTGACAGGAAATGAAGGATGACACTTGGTGACAGTGGGTGACAGGAAGTGAAGGCTGGCACTTGGTGTAAGTGGGTGACAGGAAATGAAGGATGACACTTGGTGACAGTGGGTGACAGGAAGTGATGGCTGGCACTTGGTGTAAGTGGGTGACAGGAAATGAAGGATGACACTTGGTGACTGTGGGTGGCAGGAAGTGAAGGCTGGCACTTGGTGTAAGTGGGTGACAGGAAATGAAGGATGACACTTGGTGACAGTGGGTGACAGGAAGTGAAGGCTGGCACTTGGTGTAAGTGGGTGACACTTGGTGACAGTGGGTGGTCTAACCTTGTTGTAGTTCTTGCCCGCGCTCTCTCTCTCCACCGGTCTTAGCGCTTGCAGCTGGGCGTCCAGGATATCCAGGAGCTGCTCCAGGAGACGCACGGACGAAGTGACGTCACCAGCATAGATCTGTCCCCGAGTGTGACGGGCCAACTCCCCAGCAATGTTAGCAGCGTTCTCCCCACTTTTAATCTGAGAGAGAGAGGGGGGGGGGGGGAGGGAGAAGAGGTGAGAGAGAGGAAGGGACAGAGTGAGGTGGGGGGGGGGGGGGTGGTGAGAGAGGTAGGGACAGAGCGAGGTAGAGGGGGGAGGTGAGAGAGAGAGGTAGGGACAGAGTGAGGTAGAGGGGGGGAGGTGAGAGAGAGGTAGGGACAGAGCGAGGTAGAGGGGGGAGGTGAGAGAGGTAGGGACAGAGTGAGGTAGAGGGGGGAGGTAGGGACAGAGTGAGGTAGAGGGGGGGAGGTGAGAGAGAGGTAGGGACAGAGTGAGGTAGAGGGGGGAGGTGAGCGAGAGATAGGGACAGAGTGAGGTAGAGGGGGGGAGGTGAGAGAGAGGTGAGGTGAGAGAGAGAGGTAGGAACAGAGTGAGGTAGAGGGGTGGAGGTGAGAGAGGGTTAGGGACAGAGTGAGGTAGAGGGGGGAGGTAGGGACAGAGTGAGGTAGATGGGGGGGGGAGGTGAGAGAGAGGTAGGGACAGAGTGAGGTAGATGGGAGAAGTGAGAGAGAGGTAGGGACAGAGTGAGGTAGATGGGAGAGGTGAGAGAGGTAGGGACAGAGTGAGGTAGAGGGGGGAGGTGAGAGAGAGGAAGGGACAGAGTGAGGTAGATGGGGAGGTGAGAGAGAGGAAGGGACAGAGTGAGGTAGAGGGGGGAGGTGAGAGAGAGGTAGGGACAGAGTGAGGTAGAGGGGGGGAGGTGAGAGAGAGGTAGGGACAGAGCGAGGTAGAGGGGGGAGGTGAGAGAGAGGTAGGGACAGAGTGAGGTAGAGGGGGGGAGGTGAGAGAGAGGTAGGGACAGAGTGAGGTAGAGGGGGGGAGGTGAGAGAGAGGTAGGGACAGAGTGAGGTAGAGGGGGGGAGGTGAGAGAGAGGTAGGGACAGAGTGAGGTAGATGGGGGAGGTGAGAGAGGTAGGGACAGAGTGAGGTAGAGGGGGGAGGTGAGAGAGAGGTAGGGACAGAGTGAAGTAGAGAGGTGGGTGATAGAGAGGGGAGGTGAGAGAGGTAGGCACAGAGTGACAGAGAGGGGAGGTGAGAGAGATAGGCACAGAGTGACAGAGAGGGGAGGTGAGAGAGATAGGCACAGAGTGACATAGAGAGGGGAGGTGAGAGAGATAGGCACAGAGTGACATAGAGAGGGGAGGTGAGAGAGATAGGCACAGAGTGACATAGAGAGGGGAGGTGAGAGAGATAGGCACAGAGTGACATAGAGAGGAGAGGTGAGAGAGATAGGCACAGAGTGACATTGAGTGGGGAGGTGAGAGAGATAGGCACAGAGTGACATAGAGAGGGGAGGTGAGAGAGGTAGGCACAGAGTGACATAGAGTGGGGAGGTGAGAGAGGTTGGCACAGAGTGACATAGAGTGGGGAGGTGAGAGAGGTAGGCACAGAGTGACATAGAGAGGGGAGGTGAGAGAGGTAGGCACAGAGTGACGGGGGGGGGAGGTGAGAGAGATAGGCACAGAGTGACATAGAGAGGGGAGGTGAGAGAGGTAGGCACAGAGTGACATAGAGTGGGGAGGTGAGAGAGGTTGGCACAGAGTGACATAGAGTGGGGAGGTGAGAGAGGTTGGCACAGAGTGACATAGAGAGGGGAGGTGAGAGAGATAGGCACAGAGTGACATAGAGAGGAGAGGTGAGAGAGATAGGCACAGAGTGACATAGAGTGGGGAGGTGAGAGAGATAGGCACAGAGTGACATAGAGAGGAGAGGTGAGAGAGATAGGCACAGAGTGACGTAGAGTGGGGAGGTGAGAGAGATAGGCACAGAGTGACATAGAGTGGGGAGGTGAGAGAGATAGGCACAGAGTGACAGAGAGGGGAGGTGAGAGAGATAGGCACAGAGTGACATAGAGAGGGGAGGTGAGAGAGATAGGCACAGAGTGACATAGAGTGGGGAGGTGAGAGAGATAGGCACAGAGTGACATAGAGAGGGGAGGTGAGAGAGATAGGCACAGAGTGGCATAGAGTGGTGGAGGTGAGAGAGGTAGGCACAGAGTGACATAGAGAGGGGAGGTGAGAGAGATAGGCACAGAGTGACATAAAGAGGGGAGGTGAAAGAGATAGGCACAGAGTGGCATAGAGAGGGGAGGTGAGAGAGATAGGCACAGAGTGACATATAGTGGGGAGGTGAGAGAGATAGGCACAGAGTGACATAGAGAGGGGAGGTGAGAAAGATAGGCACAGAGTGGCATAGAGTGGTGGAGGTGAGAGAGGTTGGCACAGAGTGACATAGAGAGGGGAGGTGAGAGAGATAGGCACAGAGTGACGTAGAGGGGGTGGTGAAAGGTAGGGACAGAGTGAGGTAGAAGGGGGGGTGAGAGGTAGGGACAGAGTGAGGTAGAGGGGGGAGGTGAGAGGTAGGGACAGAGTGAGGTAGAGGGGGGGGTGAGAGGTAGGGACAGAGTGAAGTAGAGGGGTGGGTGATAGAGAGGGGAGGTGAGAGAGGTTGGCACAGAGTGACATAGAGAGGGGAGGTGAGAGAGAGGTAGGCACAGAGTGACGTAGAGTGGTGGAGGTGAGAGAGGTTGGCACAGAGTGACATGGGGGGGGGGGGTCAGAGAGACGTAGGGATAGAGTGAGGTAGAAAAGGGGGTTAGGATGAGAGGATGGAAAGAGGTAAGGAAGGGAATAGAGAGGGAGTACGGGAAAGAGAGGGCACACACAGCTCTCACACCGGCAATGCCAGCCTCCCCTTTACATTGACACACAGCGGCAGCCTCCCCCTCATACACAGCGGCGGCCTCCCCCTCATACACAGCGGCAGTGCCAGACTCCCCTTTACATTGACACACAGCGGCAGCCTCCCCCTCATACACAGCGGCGGTACCAGACTCCGCCTTACGCACACACACACAGGAGTGCTGGCCTCCACCTCACACACAGCGACAGTGCCAGCCTCCCCTTCATATACACACACACAGCGGCAGAGCCAGCCTCCTCTTCACACACACAGCGACAGTGCCAGCCTCCCCTTCATATACACACACACAGCGGCAGAGCCAGCCTCCTCTTCACACACACAGCGACAGTGCCAGCCTCCCCTTCATATACATACACACACAGCGGCAGAGCCAGCCTCCTCTTCACACACACACAGCGGCAGTGCCAGCCTCCTCTTCACACACACACAGCGGCAGTGCCAGCCTCCTCTTCACACACACACACACACACACACACACACACACACACACACACACACACACACACACACACACACACACACACACACACACACAGCGGCAGTGCCAGCCTCCCCTTCACACACACACAGCTGCAGTACCAGCCACCCCTTCACACACACACACACACACACACACACAAACACAAACACACAGCGGCAGTGCCAGCCTCCCCCTTCCCACAGAGTGGCAGTGACAGCCTCCCCTTTACACACACAGTGGCAGTGCCAGCCTCCCCTACACACACACACACACACACTGGCAGTACCAGCCACCCCTTCACACACACACACAGCGGCAGTGCCAGCCTCCCCCTTCACATAGAGTGACAGTGCAGCCTCCTCTTCACACAGAGCGGCAGTGCCAGCCTCCCCTTCACACACACACACAGCGGCTGAGCCAGCCTCCTCTTCAAGCACACACACAGTGGCAGTGCCAGTCTCCTCTTCACACACAGACACAACAGCAGTGCCAGTATCCTCTTCACACACACACAACAGCAGTGCCAGTATCCTCTTCACACACACATAGCGGCAGTGCCAGCCTCCCCCTTCACACACACACACACACACAGTGGCAGTGCCAGCCTCCCCCTTCACACACACACACACAGTGGCAGTGCCAACGTCCCTTTCACACACAGACAGCGGCAGTGCCAGCCTCCCCCTTCACTCACAGGAAGGGGGAGAGGCTAAGAAGCCAGATGGCTGCTGATCCTATTGGCATGAGAGGAGTTCTAGGTAAAGTTGAATATTGAGGGGATGCCCGGGGAACCCAAGGGTTCCTAGGGACCTCTGTTGAAAAAACACTGCTCTGAGCTATGATGGCTGCTGGCCTCATGGGAGATTCTAGTTCCTACCAGCTCTGGGTCTGACCTAGACTTCTCTGTGCACCCCTACAGGTCTACGGGGAGTATTGACAGATCTATGAAGAGGATTCCCCAAGCACTCCTATAAAAAAAACCAACAAATAAACAATGGCCGGGGCTCCAACTCAAAAAGGACCCTCCCGAGGACCCCCCAATAAGGCATAGTATGAGTAAAGACCAAAGAGGAGGGCACAACGGACTTACAGCATGCAAACGACTTTAATGGCCCAAACCCCCACGTTCCGGTTGATCCACGCGAACCTTTATCAAGGTGAGGCCCGGGCAATTAACGTCGTTTGCCCAAATCCATTGTGCCTTTCTCGTACTTCCTTAGGCTACGGCTATAGTCAGCCAGACGGAGCGGCCGAGTCGCGCACACGCTGCACGTACACATCTATGATCCTCTTCGAGGATGTCTATAGATGGCGCTAGTGCGCACGTCAGACGGAGCTGGCAACGGCGCGAAATTGAAGGAGACAGAGCCAAGTGATTTTTGGCGCGATGGCATAATCACATGACCTGTCTTCTCCAATCAAAGCGAAGTTACATTTTCAAAGTTACACCACTTTTCTTTTTTGTATGCCGGTGGTAAACACACACAACACAAACAACACACGCAACACACACAAAATGAAAGTTAATTTCCAGACCACCACAGTGCTTCAGATGCTGCATCTGAAAAAATGCCGGTGGATCGGGATGTGAGGTAGTGGAACTGACGTCCGCGCCGGAACGTCATTGCCACGCCTCCAAACATACGTCGTACTTCATTGCCACGCCCCCAAATCGCGCCCACTGCATACCCTGCAAAGTCACAAAAAAGCTCAGGCTTCAGCAAGAGGATTGCAGAGTGTGTGCGCCTCCGCTCCGTCTGGCTGACTATAGCCGTAGCCTTACCCTTACATATGACGCATCTCTGCACCGGAAAAAAAATGAGGCAGTGCGTCGAGATACACTCCAACCCCCCCCCCTCCCCGCGTTGATACGTAAAACCCAATGGTTTTAATTCTGCATATGCCGGGGATTTAAAAAAAAATGCAAGAAATGTCATTGGGCCTGTGGTTTATTGGAGATCCAGGCAAAGTTCTGGAAAGAACCTTTAAAAAGTATCACTGGACTTACGGACCCTGGAGTGTATGCTCTGTTACATGCGCCCAACACCAACCAAGTTGCGCCCAACTTTTTGAAGTAAGTTTCTAAATACCAGAAGGGATTGAACAGTTCTGGCAAGTGAGATACTGTAGAGGCCAGAATGTCTTTCAGGTCTCGGAGCCAGAAATTCTGCTTTCACATTGTGTCTTTGACACAGAGACAATGGCTTTGGAAGATATTTTCTTTTGGCTGAGCAGACTAGGGGGAGAATGTACAAGGCCCTGCCACCATGATCGAGCGAGTATGGAAAAGGAATTGTGACTTACGGTAAGAAGGTGGGATGCGTTCCAGGAGAACTACAATAGATGGGGGTTAGTGTTGAAGCAGGAGCTTGAGCTTTACACTGGCTGGTTTGGAGGGCTAAGAGGCCTATTTCGGAGGTTAGATGGTCTGCTGAGCCTTGGCTTCTGGAAATGGGAGACTGGCTGAGCTAGTAAGGTATATGAAAGTAGAAAGGTATCTCAGGGTATGACGGGACAACTAGGAAGGCCGGTAGATGGGAGGCTGAAAAAAAATCAAATTGGATCCAGCTGATGTATGAGTAGCTGCAGGGATGGAGCAGATCAAATGGATGATTAACAGAGGGTATTATGGGGATTATGAGGACTACTTAAGAGACACTACATGTTGTTTATCACATGCCACTTTCTCACTCGATAAAGACCACTTCAGGTCGAAACGTTGCTTTAAACATTGGCTAATAAATACAGCTCAACCCCCTTATAACGCTGTGCTGGGGGTCCAAAGAATCACATCGCGTTATCAGCGGATCGCGTTAGAAATAATGTACAATTGTATGCATTGTACAATAAAGTATTTAAAATACTTGTGACAGGGTGAATGAACATCACCAGCCATATACCTGGCAAACCTATGTTTAGGCTTGCAGTGCAGCAGTGATGAGGTTAAGTTTCAGTTGAGAAGGGCTGCTTAATTAGTCTGACCCCAGCTGCATAATCAAGGTGTTTTAAAACCCCCAGGCTGTACACATATGCAAGCTAGCTGGTCAGGAGACAGGACTGAAATACTGAAAAGATTACTGCTATAAGGTCTGTTTTTCAAAGTACATGTGTGATGAACTGTCTGTGTCCTGCATGCTGAAGAGAAGCTGCCCTGTTTTCTATGCTGAAGAGAAGCTATTTTGTTTTTGTATGCTGAAGAGAAGCTATTTTGTTTTGTGTGCTGTATGTTTTTAAGGCTCAATAAAGAAGCCTTATCAAGAGAACCCGCGTGTGTGGTTGCATGTACCCTGCAACATATGGTGTCAGAAGTGCCGGGATTTTGAGAGGCCCTGCAGTTGAAGGGCCACACACACACATACACACACAAAAATTAGAAAAATGGAAGAATTTTTAAAAGAGTTTCTGTGCGAGCAGACCAGACAGCAGGGACTGTTAATGCAGGAGCAGACCAAACAACAGGGACTGTTAATGCAGGAGCAGGCCCAACTACTATTGCAGCAGCAAACCCAGCTCCTAACCCAGCAGCAGACAGCACAGGATGAGCAGATGGCCAAGCTGCTGACCCAATTCCTGGGGTCTGCCAGTCGAGAACTTGCGAACAAACCCTCGTCCTCCTGAGGAAAATGGCTCCGAACGAGGATCCAGAGACTTTTCTACTGACATTTGAAAGGGTTGCCGAAGCTCAGGGCTGGGCTGCAGATCGCTGGGCAACTGCTTTGGCCCCGCTCCTCATAGGAGAAGCCCAGGCCTCATATCAGGGCCTCCCAGCAGATCAGGCAATGGACTACCAACAAGTAAAAGCCGCCATACTGGATCGCTTAGGTCTGACCCCAGAGACCTACCGGCAGCAGTTCCGGAACCTGAAGTACACCACTAAGATGAGACCCCGGGTCCTCGCTCAGCGGTTATTGGACTTGTGTACTCGCTGGATACAACCCGAGGAGCGCACAAAGGAGGCAATTCTTGAGCAAGTGGTTTTGGAACAATTCCAACAGATAATACCCCCTTCCGCACGCTCATGGGTAAAACGCCATGCTGCTGAAACCCTAGCTTTGGCGGTCCGACTCGTTGAGAACTTCCTTGGGGCCGAGGATCAGGCGAGTGCCCTGGACCTGACTGATCCAACTTCACCAGCACTTACGGAGACCCAAAGAGGGAGATTGGAACAACGGGGAAACTACGGCCCCTCCATGCGCAACCGCCAAGTGCCACGAAAGGAGTAGTCCTTCCAACAAGGAAGAAGTCAAAATGTCGGGCACCGCCGAGACCCTCATCCCCTTCCTGATGTCGGCTTGCCGCCAAATGAGAGGAACTTCCGAGGACATCGCCCACAGGACCCACCAGATGCCTGGTCTCCAGTATCCGGTCCAGCGGAGCGCTATCCACGACCCCCTCCTGCGAGGGAACCCTCTCCATGTTCCGCCGGCGGAGAACAAGGCCACCGGCATATGGACTGTCCACAGATGGATTGTTCCTTCAGCAGGACCGTCGCCTCTGCCTTCACTGGAGAAAATTACAAGCCCTGGCTACTTCCAGCCCAGGTTGGGGGAAAAAACGTAAAGGCCCTTGTAGATTCGGGCTCTGGGAAAACTATGGTCTTCCAGGAACTGTTACCGCCTAACGTGTGTTCTTTTGACTCTCCATGGAGTATAGAATGTATACACGGCGATGTAAAACAGTATCCGACGGCCAAAATCCGGCTACAGGTAAAAGGTCAGGAGGCCTACCTCGAAGTAGGAGTCGCTCCTTGGCTCCCTGCCCCCGTTGTGCTCGGCCGGGACTGGCCTTTCTTTTCGGACCTAATGGCTCCAGTCTCTCATGAGGAGTCTTATTCTATGGCTCAGGAGAACCCTGGCAAACTGTTCCCCTTCTCGGCAGACCTTTTTCCCAGTAGACACCGGGTTCCAAAGACTCGGAAGCAAAGACGCTCTGACAAACAGGACTGGTTGCAGAAATCTGGGTCTCAAGGTGACCATTCTAGTAGCCAGAAGTCACAAGTGATGGCTGGGGATGGCCAGAGGGAGGGGGATATGGGCCCTGGAGATTTACCAGACCTATACCTCCCTGATTTTCGCCAGAGGCGAAGGGAAGAACCAGTCCTTGCTAGACAGTATGATAAGGTGGTAAAAATTGATGAGCAGATATTAAATGCACAGGGGGTGATAGTATTCCCCCATTTTGAATTATCAAATGATATCCTGTATAGGGTGAATAGGCAGACACAAACATGGAGGTCACCAGCCAGATATTGGTTCCCAAGGCGTTTGTTAAATCTGTGTTCACTCTAGCCCATACTGTCCCTTGTGGTGGTCACCTTGGCAGGGATAAAACATTGGACCGTATTTCGTCCCGATTCTATTGGCCAGGGATGCACAGTGATGTTGCTAAGTTATGTGCGGCATGTCCGTAGTGCCAGCTAACTAGTCCGAAGGGACAACAACCAGCCCCTTTGGTTCCTCTACCCTTGGTGTCAGTTCCCTTTGAGAGGATTGGGGTAGACTTGGTAGGACCTCCAGAACCTTCTGCGAAAGGACACAGGTTTATTCTTGTAATAGTTGACTATGCAACACGGTATCCTGAGGTGTTCCCCCCGAGAACAGCAACGGCGAAGCAAGTAGCCAACAAGTTGTTGGAGCTGTTCTCACGGGTTGGACTTCCCCAGGTTTTGTTGACAGACCAAGGTACAAATTTTATGGCTAAACTGATGCAGGATGTCTTAAAATTACTAGAGGTCAAGTCTGTTCGGACATCGGTCTACCATCCACAGACTGACGGATTGGTGGAAAGTTTTAACCGAACTCTAAAAGGGATGCTGAGGAAATTTGTAGATTCAGAGAAGAGAGCCTGGGATGAACTTCTCCCTTCTCTCAATTTGAACTGCTGTATGGCCGCCAACCCCGGGGTATCCTAGACTTCATAAAGGAGTCCTGGGAGGAACAGCTGTCCCCTTCTAAGAATACCCTGCAATATGTATTGGACCTTAGAAAGCGCCTAGATGTGGTCGGGCATTTTGCTAGGGAGAATCTTAGATCAGCCCATGACAGTCAGGAGAGACATTACAATCAAAATGCTCGTATGAGAGTGTTTCACCCAGGAGATCAGGTGATGTTGTTGTTACCCAGTTGTGAGAGCAAACTCCTAGCCAAATGGCAGGGCCCATTCGTAGTACTCCGCCGCACGGGTGATGTGGATTACGAGATCGCTCAACCAGGGTCCAAGAAGGGTAAACAAATTTACCATGTGAACTTGCTGAAACCCTGGAAGATGCAGCGGTCTCTATTCATCCACCCGGTGGAGGAGGAAACGGACTTGGGTCCTCAGCCTCCACGGGAGAACATCGTGAGTGACGATAAAATCCCAATGGGTAAACAGTTGTCCTCTGAACAAAAAGGGGACTTGTTAGAAATAATTACACAATTCCATGATGTTTTTTCTGATTTGCCAGGGCAAACTAATTTAATTTCACATGTGATCGAGACAGCACATGGGGTAAAAGTACATTCCCGTCCTTATAGGTTGCCTGAAAGTCGTAGGGCCCTGGTAGAGAAGGAGGTACAAGAAATGTTACACTTAGGAGTGATTGAGGAATCATGCAGTGAGTGGTGTAGTCCACTAGTTATGGTCCCTAAACCCGATGGGAAGGTAAGATTTTGTGTGGACCTCCGAAAGGTCAATGCGGTATCCAAGTTTGACGCATATCCGATGCCAAGGGTGGACGAGTTAATTGACGCCCTTGGTAACGCAGAATATATATCCACGCTGGACTTAACAAAAGGATACTGGCAAATACCTTTAGAGGAAAAGTCCAAGTGCAAAACAGCCTTTGCCACTCCCATGGGTTTATACCAGTTTGTGACAATGCCATTTGGACTGCATGGAGCCCCAGCCACATTTCAGAGACTCATGGATAAAGTGCTGAGATCCCATAGGGCTTATGCCACAGCCTACCTAGATGACATTGTCATTTATAGTAAACACTGGCAGGCCCATCTAAATAGACTGAAAGCGGTCCTCAAATCTCTAAGAGATACAGGGCTCACAGCTAACCCTAAGAAATGTGCCTTAGGTAAGGCGGAAACCAAATACTTAGGGTATGCAGTGGGAGGTGGAAAAGTAAGGCCACTAGCCGACAAGGTAGTTGCCCTGAAAGAAGTTCCGACCCCCCAAACAAAAACGCAGGTACGCTCTCTGCTGGGTTTAGCAGGGTACTATCGGCGGTTCATCCCCAACTACTCGGAAGTTGCAGCCCCATTAACGGACCTCACAAAAAAGTGTGCCCCTACACAAGTGGTATGGTCAAGGGAGTGTCAGAGAGCCTTTGAGGACATAAAAAGGTGTCTGTCAGAGGGTCCCGTCCTTAGAAGCCCAGACTTCAACAGGCCTTTTGTAGTGCAAACCGATGCATCAGAGATAGGGCTAGGGGCAGTGTTGTCACAACAGTTTGAGGGAGTGGAACATCCGATCCTTTTTCTGAGTAGGAAATTATTCCTGAGGGAAAAAAACTACTCAGTGATTGAGAAGGAGTGCCTCGCAGTAAAGTGGGCAATCGAGGCTTTGAGGCATTACCTGGCAGGAGTCCATTTTACTCTGGTGACGGACCATGCTCCATTGAAGTGGTTAAATAGTATGAAGGACTCCAATGCTAGATTGACCAGGTGGTATATGGCCCTCCATCCCTTCTCATTTGAGATTCAGCACAAGCCTGGGAAAGAAAATGCAAATGCTGATTTCTTTTCTAGAGAAGGGGTGGATGGTCAGGCTTCAGCCGTGCGTGGCCCCAGCCACACCCTAACAGGGGAGGAATGTGACAGTGTGAATGAACGTCACCAGCCATATACCTGGCAAACCTATGTTTAGGCTTGCAGTGCAGCAGTGACGAGGTTAAGTTTCAGTTGAGAAGGGCTGCTTAATTAGTCTGACCCCAGCTGCATAATCAAGGTGTTTTAAATCCCCCAGGCTGTACACACATGCAAGCTAGCTGGTCAGGAGACAGGACTGAAATACTGAAAGATTACTGCTATAAGGTCTGTTTTTCAAAGTACATGTGTGATGAACTGTCTGTGTCCTGCATGCTGAAGAGAAGCTGCCTTGTTTTCTATGCTGAGAAGCTATTTTGTTTTTGTCTGCTGAAGAGAAGCTATTTTGTTTTTGTATGCTGAAGAGAAGCTATTTTGTTTTGTGTGCTGTATGTTTTTAAGGCTCAATAAAGAAGCCTTATCAAGAGAACACGCGTGTGGTTGCATGTACCTTGCAACAATACCAATAATCGTGTTGTAAAGTATTCAAAATTATGAAAATTGGGAGCCATGCTGGCATCGCGCTATAAGCGGATTCGCGTTGTAATGGATCGCGCTATAATGGGGTTGAGCTGTAGCTATAAAAATCCGAAGTGCCCTGTGATGCTTTTCTACGTTCATGTACCTTGGATCACCCACAGGCTATCCCTGTTTGTAGGAGCTCCGGTAACAATATATTTTTGACATTTTATGGTGTGCAGCAGATTTCTCTATTTTGCTAGTAAGGTATGTGACATTTTTGGAACCGTTTCTGGTGGATGTTGCAGTGGAGCTCTAGGGGGCAGGGGGGAGGGACAGGTTGAGGGACATGAAGGTGTTGTTTAGGATGGACAACATGGGGGTGGTCTCTGCTATAAACAGGCTGACGGCGAGCTCTCAGCCGATTAGAAAACTGGTTTACAGTGTCTGTCCTTCTATACTTGTTTCAGGACACATCACATCCCTGAGGTAGAACATTTTATCACTGATACTTTGTCCTGTTTTAAGGTCCTCCTATTCAAGCAGTTGGCTCCAGAAGTAGAACCAGTTGGGTGTCCTTGCCCCCGACATCTATAGCGTCTGGGGTTGGCAGAGTTATGGAGGTGGTGGAGCATCAATGCTACCTAGCAAATGGTTGTCATATGTTGGAGCAGAAAGAACTTGACAGTCATTTGTTCAAGGAGTTGGTGTTGTCCAAGGTTACAAAGACATATTGGGTGCGCTGTGGCTTTCATTGTGGAGTTGGTGGACTAAGGTTGCTCTGCTTTGGAAATTGAGGGTTAGAATGGCTGAGTTTGAGCTAGGCAGTAATAAGAAGGATAAGTAGGTTGGTCATACCCCTTTAGGGGCTATGTACCACCTTGGATTCCCAGTTATTTAGTTTTTTGTGGTCCTGTCATGGTTTTTTTTGTTCGGTGGAGGTCTCTAAAGAGTTTGGATTTGTGAAGATTCCTACGTTTATTGGGCAGAGCTCAGGCAGCAAGAAGGCCATCTAAAAAGCCGCTGGGACTCTCTGTGGACCAATTTTACATTTCTTGGTTGAGTCGGTGATACATGCAAAAGAAGCATTTCTTGCTGGAGTTGCAGATGATGGCAATGTCACATACAGCTCTTTCTGTAGTCATGTTGAGCTGAGGTACGTATTGCAAAGAGACATTGTTCAGTTGGTGTTGACCTTTAGGGTTGCCATGTTCGTTTGGTCGGAGATCGTCCTGTGCGGTGGTTGGGAGCAAGGGCATCAGAAGGCGATTGAGATGGGCCGACAGAAGTTGAATAAGACTGTATCAGATTATATGCAGCAGATAGTGGGCAAATCCTTAAGACACATGGAAATTGGAATGTGATGGCTCCAGCTAGTACAGGAAAGATGGTATTCATTTGCCGGAGATCTAGCTTGATATTTTTTATGTCCATCTCGAGGCTGGGGTGGTACAGGCCTTGGGGGATGCGGATACCCTTGCAAGTGGACAGTGAGAGGTTGGTCATATTGGTTTATGGTGCAACAGTCTGGCTTGGGGTAGCTGCACAGGGATTTTGCCAAGGAGGCAACCTCGGCCGCAGGTCCTCCTGGGATGTTGGCCCTCGGTGGCCATATGTGGTTGCCACACTACGAAGGTAACGACTGGTTAATGTTGGTTGATGTACGGTAAAAGTACCGTTAAGTGAGATTTTTTAGGGTGCAATCTGACCACAATTGTTATTTATATGTATGTGTAACCCCCTTATATTTGGCTTCTATGGATTTAATGGATCTGAGGTTGTATCCCCCAGTTAAATAATGAATGTCATCTGAGGTTTCCCTTTACATCAGCATAATATTATTACTAAGGTTAGGGACACGCTATAAAAGACCTTGAAATATGCTATACAGATGTAGCACGACTCACCATCTCCGGAGCCGTGGCTGAAAAAGCACAGAGCTTTTTGCAACATTGGTGTGGCGGGGGAGGGGGATCCAGGTTGGATTCCCCACAGTGATAATCCTCCAGCTCCGGGGCACCCGGCGCTCACGCAGCAGGCCCTCCGGTGATGGACACAGTCGGGGCTGCTACACCTGTAGTTCAGTTAGGTTTAAGATAGGTTTAAATACAGTGATGTAGTGAATAAGAGAGCTCTTCTTAATCCAAAAACCTAGGTTTCTAGTTTATTTGCTTGTTATTTTTCTTTACCGCACTCGGTTAGATATAAGGGAAAAGGATGGAGTGTATCCACGTTTGATAGTCTAGTCTAGACCAGGGGTCCACAACGCAGTGCCTGTGGGCACCATGGCACTCGTCAAGCCTTTTGTGGGGGCCCGTGACGGCAGTGCTGCCGACACCTGCTGCATGCCGGTCCGTGCCGGAAGTCGGGCCCAACATCTGTGAGCGAGACTGGCATGGCACTGGAGGTCTCCCCCCAAGGTAAGTGTATTGTGTGTTCGCACATATTGGTTGGTGCCCACCACCCTCTCCTGAATGCTCAAGTGTGCCCTTGGGCACAAAAAGTTTGGGGGGCCATGGTTCCCAACTCCAGTCCTCAAGAACCCCTAACAGGTCAGGTTTCAAGGATATCCGAGCTTCAGCACAGCTGGCTCAGTCAAAATAAGCAGAGATAGCATTAAAACCTCACCTGTTATGGAGGACTGGAGTAGGGCTAGCGGACTGTTAAGAGAGAGGAAGCAACACATCCACAAAAGCTCCTTGTCCAAAGCAACCGGATAATGATACGGCACCGCAGAGGTAGGCTTTTCTATGCTATATTTGTGCTTTGAACCTAGCTGCCCATCCTGATGTCTCTTCAGATGATGTACCTCTTCTGGCATAGACCTACTAGAGGGTGAATCTTTCCTTGCAACTTATGTACTAGTTTTAATAAATCTTGACAAAAGTCCCAGGCGCCTGGTTTTCTTCCTACCTTCATACCCGCCCAGCCAACCCAACCCATCGCCCTACGTGGAAGTTTTCCCAGGCATGCTGAGCAAGTTATTTTGTGATTCATTCGATGTGACCCTTGCAAACGGGGAAAAAAGAGGTGTTACATATGTATATCTTTATTTAATGTTGAGGAAAGATGAAACCGCTCTTGTGCTTCCAATGTTTTGTTGGTGAGTTTATTCATGCAACTTGAATCTCCATGCTGCTGTTGTGTAGGAGCACTTCATGCTGCTCAATATATCAATGAAAGGTAGTCTCCAGAAATGAGGAGAAAAAACACAAAGCGCGCCGGAGGTAAGTAAGAAGTTGTATTCGCAGATGTAAAAAAAGTATATGAACACCTACAATGAAGTAGTAGATAGTGAACAAATCTCTGCTCCTTACTTGTTGGGCCACCTGAGCATCCAGCATGGCACAACACTAAGCAGCTCCGTGTCCCGCTTGCTGGGATAGATCTTGTGCTGCAAGATTGGCGTGTGAGGCACTTCCTGGTTGTATCCACGGTTTCAAGCGCTGACGTAGTTGGCTCAGGAACAGCTGTGGAGTAACGTAACCTATACGCGTTTCGCACGGCTTGTTCTTCATCAGCTTTAACAACAGCTGTGTGAAATGGATGTTGGTGTGTTTTTCTTGGGCCACGGAGGAGGGCCGGATCTGGACATCCCATTGTCAAGTTACCTGCAAGAAGCTCATTGATATAATGCCGGGAAGGTGTCTGCTGTTGGCAGGGTTGGCTTGTAACATGGCAGGGCCTATTACCCCGCTCCGAAGCCCGTCCCCTCGTGTCATGTGCCATTGTGTTGTCACGTGATGTACCTGGAGATGCCGCCACTTACAGAGGCCCCCGTGCTCTCCCCAGGCCAACTTCCATAATCACAGTTTAAATATTGTGGTGGTTAAAGTCACAGGGGCCTCTGTAAGCGCGGGGCCAGGTGCAGCTGCAACCCTGGCACCGGCATCAAGCCGTCCCTGGTTGCTGGATGTCATGATTAGAGAAATTGAATATATGCTAATTCATATCTATGATCCCCACAAATCAAGCATCCCAATACGACATTGATTAACACACATTCCAAGCAAGCTCAAACTCCCACACCCACCACATAATGAATATATATTTATGTCAACCAGAGAGCTACTGAGCGTGGCAATGGTATACAACAAGAGACAGGGGGTGCCCAATGCTACATCCCATTGACAAAACATATATGATGAAAAGTATATGTTTTGTCAATTGGATGTAGCATTGGGCACCCCGTCTCTTGTTGTATACCATTGCCACGCTCAGTAGCTCTCTGGTTGACATAAATATATATTCATTATGTGGTGGGTGTGGGAGTTTGAGCTTGCTTGGAATGTGTGTTAATCAATGTCTGACTGGTAGCAGTCAATTGGAGGCTGTGGCACCTCCCCCCAGAGCTCACTCCTCCTCCTTCACCTTTTTAACTTGGGAGGTCATTTCACTTGCTGCAGGAACAAGACCTATAATGGTTCTTCCCCTCTTACAGAGGTAAAAGGAAGGGTTTACAGTGTAGTGTAGGACCTGCATTATTTTGGTTATACCTTGACGTTGGTATGCAGGCTTATGACGCCTTTGGCCAAAGAGTTAACTAAATAACCAAGTATTTAATATTATTATTATTGAAGTATTTTACTTTATACTTTTCATCATATGTTTTGTCAATTGGATGTAGAATTGGGCACCCCCTGTCTCTTCAAGCATCCCAATAGCCGGCACTCATGGCTATTGTCCCACACTCAGTCACTCCTACCACCCATTGTGACCAAGCACTGACATCTACAGCACTTACACCCTCACCTGCTGTCTCTGTAAGTTTCCCATTAAACCTCTTAAATTGTAATCTCTTTGGGGCAGGGATTTCCTTTCCTATTGTCTGATTTTGCTGCACTTATTGTATAATTATAATTCCCTGTACTGTATTCTTTGTGAAGCGCTGAGTACACTTTTGGCGCTATATAAATAAAGACATACAAAACAATGATCCGCAGAGTAGAACAGAAAGGAAATATCTGTTTTCTGTTGAGAAACTATATTTGTATACTGCCAAAATCGCAGTATTTAGAGGAAATTTTAATGGCGTGTTATATGTTTAGGACAGGGGTAATGGCAGAGGCAGTCATACAGCATGGTTTACAGTTCTTAAATAACGTGTACATTATTATATATATTCCATTTAGAAAAGTAAGTTAGAAATATTACAAAATTGCGTGAACTAAGCTGTTTGATGGACAAGATAGTTTTTTTTTTTAAACTTATATGTTAATGTGACATTCATTCTATACTTGTAACTTATGTCACACATTATTGTATTCGTGTGTATATATGCCTTATAATATGTTCACATGCAATACAGAAACGTATTAAAAAATATTGTGAACTCAAGCTGACTTGATAGATGTTTTTAAAACACAGAACCTCGCCAAACCAGGTTATACATATTTCAATTATAGCCTCTTTGTTTGCACCATTGCATCTAGAAGAGTCAGTGTTTTTGGATGTAACATAGAATCTAGAAGAGTCAGCCTCTTTGGTTATAACATGGAATCTAGAAAAATAAGTCTCTTTGGTTGTAACATTGAATTTAGAAGAGTCAGCCCCTTTGGTGTATCATTGAATCTAGAATAGTCAGCCCTTTTCGCTGTAACATTGAATCTAGAAGAATCAGTCTCTTTGGTTATAACATGGAATCTAGAAAAGTCGGACTCTTGGGTTGTACCATTGAATCTAGAAGAGTCAGCCTCTTTGGTTGTGCCATGATAATGTCATGAGATATTGTGTATTTTCATCCATCTGGTGCTTCAGGGGTTAATGAGCTACCGTTGGAAGTTAAAAATACAATATATTTTGGGTTTATGACAAGCCCAGGCTTGTCACGGGTGGGCTATCCTGCATGGCTCACTTAAAAGGGCCAGATGGGTTGCATGTTGCTGATAGTCTCCGGATAAAGGCAGATGTGGGAATAAAATATGGCCCCTGTGACAACTGTCTATAAACCTGTTTTTTTTAGAGCGAGCTTCAAAGCATTCTCTGGAAGAGGTTTATGGATAACAGGGGTGTGGCTAAGAAAGTACTCAACATGAGAATGACTTTATTAAAAATGAGAATATCCTGTGATGTCATCTCCTCTGCCTAATAAGTGTAACAAATCAGTAATTGTGTCACCGAAGGGCACACTCTGAAATCACACACTGTATGTTTAAGAGGTAAAAAGGGACAGATATTAATTTGTCACTTAAATTTAGGATTAAGATATTCATATTTAGTCTCATTGTATCTGTGATGAGTGCCTGAATGTATTGATGTGACTCACGTGTGTGTAAGTGTTAGGTAAGCAAAGCTATGAGTACATTTAGATATTGAAACAAGATTCAAACGCCGTTTGTACTAGATTTTTTTCATCTATCGTAAAACCATCAATCTCACAGCTGATTTACGACAGGGGGCGAGTTTATGTGGTTTACATGGGAAGAAAGAAAATTTAAGCATTAGCAAATATTATGAAAATCAGATCTTAACAGAGGAGTATTTGGGACCAAATACATGAGATCTGATATTCTGAACCAGTGACCTCTCTGGGAGAAAACATATGACATACGTTAATGTATCACATTTTCTGTTATGTTATATCCTTTTTATTTTGAGAAACTGTTCTGATTTATTTGTAATTGTGTGTTTTCGTAATCTTTTTTCTGTAACCTAAGCACTGTATATTTATATATATTAAAACATTTAATAAGTAATGCTTTGTGCTCTGAATGAACTATTGCACACTCTGGAGAGAGTATTTACGTTTTCGGACACATTTTGCTACAACTGATTTTGGGTGTTAAAGTGCAAAGGTTTTCCTATAATAAACAGAGACTTGGGGCCCTCGCAAATATTAATTTGACATCTCTTATTTGCATACCCCAGGTGGTGGAAATGCATAGATATGATTGCAATTGAGTAAGGAGTTAATATTAACTCACTGGAGGTACCTTGTGCAGACGAAGGGTGAGTTGGCTAGAGTAGCCATGTGTATTAACCCTGATTGCATATCAAAGTCACGTGCCCACTTGTGTGCTGTTCGTGGCATTGGAATATTGGGATGGATTTAGGGGAGATGTTAACCCATCTGAGGGACCTTTGCGGAGGTGAAAAGTGGGAGTGCTTGCGTGCGTCAGTATTAAACCTTGTCCCAAATGCAGGTCATGTGCTCATAGGGGTGCCGTACGTGACAAATAGAAGTGCTCCATCCGGAGTTTGGAAGGGCTGGAACCTCTGCTGCTTGGTTCTGGCGATGGCCTCTGGGGCTTGACAAGTTCCATCTGTTTCCATAGGTCTGCAGCATATCTCGCCTCTGCAGTTGCTTGCCGTTCTCTTTCTGCTGCAGATTCTGCAGCACAACTCACTGCGACGTGTTCTGAAGCTGGTCTTTCTCTCTCAGCCTCAAGCTCTTGGGACTGGGTGATGAGCTGCAACCGAATTACATCATCTACTGGTCCCAGGTACTCGTGGACGATTTCCAGGGCTACACCACACTCAGTTCCATTGCTGTGGTCATCCTGGCCCAGTGAACCATCTTTCCCTCTGTCATCTTCCAGCAAGACTTGTATGCACTCTTCTTTATCTTTACCCAGACCTTGGAGATCACGCTCCTCACACAGAGTCATCAGCGTCTCTTTTGTCAGGCGTTGGTATAAAGCATCCATATTCACTACACTTTACTCAAAATTAAAAGATAGCAAAGAAAAACAAGAGAGGGAGGGATACGAAACTGTCTGCTTGTATGTTTTATAAAAATAGCACTGAGCAATAGCTTTGGGTTACTGAGCTGTGATCTCTCGCAAGTCTGACACAGATCGGTCACTTTTAACTGTTTCGTTTGTCCCACAGGCATAAACACAAACCACTATAAAGCTCTGATATTAACAAAAATACAAATTGTTATCCCACCGCTATGCCACCATTTGTCACGTACAGTACAGCACCCTGCGAGCACACAACCTGCATATGGGACAAGGGTTAATACTCTTGTTGCAAGTGCTCACACTTTTCACCTCCATAGAGGTCTCTCAAATGGACAATATCTCCTCTACAGGACAAAGGTTAATACACAACTCACAAGCTGTCCCACCCTTCACCTTCGCAAAGGTCCCTCAGATGAGTAACATCTCCTATAAATCCGTCCCAATATACCACCGCCACGAACAGCACACAAGTGAACACGTGACTTAGATATGCAACCAGGGTTAATACACACGGCTACTTTAGCCAACTCGCCTTTCTCCTCCGCAAGGTACTTACTGGAGTGAGTTAATATGAACTCCTTACTCAATTGCAATCATATCTATACACTTCCACCACCTGGGATATGCAAATAAGAGATGTCAAATTAATATTTGCGAGGGCCCAAGGTCCCTGTTTATTATACAAAAAAACTATGCACTTAAACACACCAAAATCAGTTGTAGCAAAATGTGTCTGGAAATGTAAATACTCTCCCCAGAGCGGTCAACAGTTCATTCAGAGCCCAAAGCATTACTTATAAAATGTTTTAATATATATATATAAAAATACGGTGCTTAGGTTACAGAAAAAAAGATTACGGAAACATACAATTACAAATAAATAGAAATCCCTCTACAAATACATTACCCAAATGTAATAGGTTTTCTCCCAGAGAGGTCACTTGTTCAGAAGATGAGATCTTAACAAAGGGGTATTTGGGACCAAATACATGAGATCTCATATTCCTGAACCATTGACCTCTCTGGGAGAAAACATCTCTTTGACATCTCTTATTTATAAAATTTGGGTAATGTACTGTATTACCCAATCTAATTTCAAATTTTGCGCTTGTGTGAGCCTACGCGAGCTGGAAATGTCTTAATCGGCTCGATCAGTGTCAAGAAACATGGACGGCGCTAAGGGTCACAGGTGCGAGTGGTACGTACGAAAAATAAAATAATATTTCTGTGTACCAAGAAAAAAGTCACAATCGTCTGGGAAACCTGGCGTAAAAGTGTTTATATTGATAGTGTAGAATAAAGTTACTATGTACCGGAAATTATCCCATGGGGGATGGATTATGCGGTGCACTGCCTAAAGGGCGATGGAAGTCCATTAGGAGATTCTGGGGCTCGAGAGTGATCACACCGAGAAAAGAGAGACTAATGAGGTCTCCCCTAAGCATATATGTTGCGTATATATATATATATGTGAGGACCTGATCAAGTCCATAGGTCCATATAGGGAATGTTCATTTGGGGGTGTCCAGTAGAGGATAAGGTAATAAGATGGCGTCTACCTGACCTTGCTCTTAATCAGAGTCTGCATCATCCAGGAAAAATGAACTGACGCCCAATTTTCTTATGAATCCATTAGACACCTGGCATATTCCCCCAGAATATCCACTGCACTCCTCTCTTACTGGACCGAGTAAATCTCTGTTGCCGCACAGAGTGGAATGTACCTCTGGTCCTCGTCCAGGCAGGCATGATCGGAATCCTCCGGTGTGCTCTTCGCGAAGACTCTGAATGGAACAAAAATAGGAAAACCTGCGACGCACCACCGATGAAGAAGGAGGATGACTTGAAATATAAAAAAGGATTTATTGAATCCTTTATTGTACATGATTCAATAGATCCTTTTTATATTTCAAAGTCATCCTCCTTCTTCATCGGTGGTGCATCGCAGTTTTCCCTATTTTTGTTCCATAAAGGACGATGGAGGCTGGATCGCCCAAAATAGAAAAATGTTTATTCAGTCATCAGCCACATGCTAAGAGCAAGGAACAGCAGAGGGGCCTCTAACGCGTTTCGCGCAAACTTTGTTAAAGTTACTATGTATCGACCCAATTCACAGGTCCCAGTCTCTGTGTTTCTAGATTTTTTTGGAGAAGCTAGACAGACATGAAATAGTTTGAGTGGAGTAGTGAGAGGGAACTGCTGAAGAAATAAGCCATGTTTTTAGAGGGGAGAGCCAATGTCCCCACTAAGGATGGGCAAGTTCGTGGGTTCGAAATCCGAGCTTCGCGGATTCGATGTTCGATATGAAGTCCAAGTTGAGCGTGTCGACAATTTTAAGTTTGGCAAAAAACAAGAAAAAACATAGTTTACAACCAATTTTTAGAACCAAGTCACTGGTGAAAGGCCCACGCTTAGTCACAATACATAAAGATTTTTTCATTATGCAGAGCTAAACTGTATCAAGCTTTCTCCGCAATACCAGAGGTAAAGTCAGAATACATCTGTGTTATTAAAAGACGAATGAAGGAGTTGCAGTAAAATCATCATTATTATTATAATAACGCATTTATTATTCATTATTAAATCATCCAGCCCTCCACAACTCATGAGAATTTAATTTTATCTGAACCTAAATCAAAAGGTAGTTCGATAACCCTAAAAAAACACTTCACCTGCTACCGTCCTTCTTAAAGCAGCAGTCCAAGCTGCCGTGTTTTGATTTTATTTCCACCCCTTTAATATGTGCATCAATACAAACCACACAATGATAAGTAATTAGCTAAGTTGCTGATTGATCAGTTCTGTGATCGATCAGCGAAGATTCGGCTCGGGGGGTTCACTAAATGGCTGTCAGTGCAACCGAAGAGGACCGAAGATGCAACGTTCTGTGTGGAAGATCATGTGACCAGGCAGTCACTAGATACAATTGGTGCACATGAAGAATATTGCTTGGTCTGCAGCCTTAATAGATCTTGACGTGGGACATGGTCAAGGGAAGCTGTATTCAGAGAGTGCTGGGTGCTCCCAGAACAGAGCCATAACCTGGTGGTTTCCCCCATTACAGGACCGGAGGTGCAATCCCCGATTAAATCTTTAGGGGAAAAGAAATCCCCTGGAGGACTAATATCTGCATTTTATAAAAGGTGTGTGATGTTCTCAGACCGATTTTAAGTGAGGTATTCGGTGAAGTTGTAAACGGGATTGGGTCGTCATTGTCCCCGGTCCCGAATCTCTTTGACCATTTATCATACAAAACAACGAGACAGCTGGGACAGCAGACTGGGGTTTCCGAGCCCTACTCAACTGGTACAGTGGCTGGAGGTCCGGTAATACCTGTGTGCCACTGTGGTCATGTGATCGATTCAGCAGCGAGCACATGACCACCACATCCTCGGTTTGGGACACTTGGTCATGGACATTTCACCGCGAGCAAATGGCCGCCAGCATTTAGCCGCTGCTCACCTCGCCACTGCGACACTCAGCCGTCGGATGCTTCGCCACCAAGGCAAGTACTTAACTTTAGCCCTTACCCTAAAACCCACTAATCTTAACCCCTAGTATTAACGCTACCCCTTACCTTAAGCCCTTACCCTAGCCGCTAAAACCCCTTGAGTTAGCCCCCTACCCTTACTGCTAAACCCCCTAAAGTTAACGCCCTAACCGCTAGAAACCTCTATAGTTAGCTCCCTACCCTAACCGCTAAAACACCTCAAGTTAACCCCTTGCTCTAACCACTAAACCCCCAAAAGTTAACCCCTACCCTAACTGCTAAAACTCTTAAAACTAACCCCCTTCCCCAGTGGTGGGATTAAAAAAATGTACTGCTGCGGCCAACTTCAGTCTTACAAATGCCCGTAATTTTCCGGGGCTTTTTCTGGCTGGCGCCGAAATTGGCCGCGCTCAGCAGCATCTTCCCCTCGCGACACCCTGGCTGCTTGGCTGCTCCGCCTCTGCTTCGGCAGCTTCGCGCGTCTTCCCCTCCCTTCGCGACCCCCTGGCTGCCTCTGCTCCCCCTCTTCCCGCATCTCCCCTCCATTCCCCTGTCCCCTTACCCGGGGATGCCAGCGGAACGTGTGACCGGCGCCACAGTGACGCGCGTCACGCGTCACCAGCCGCGTGTCACCAGCCGCGTCTGCCCGGAGTCTGCCCGCACATTGCGGTGGCGGCCTCAGAAGACTCAGCTCGGCCGCCACTGTAACAACCGGTTCTTACCTGGCGGGCGGCGTCTAACAGCATCTTCCGGCATCTATTTCCCTTCTCAAAATGGCCGCGCGGCATCACATGGCACAGCGTTGCCATGACAACGCAACGCCGCGCAGTCACGTCGCGTTGCCGTAGCAACAGACATCATGTGATGCGGTTACGACACGTGGCGTCGTCGTTGGCATGGCAACGTGGCGCCATTTGACGCCGCGCGGCCATATTGAGAGGATTTGCAGGGAAATAGAGGCTGGGAGATGCGGTCAGATGCCGCCCGCCGCCCGGACAGGTGAATGCAGGTAAGAGAATTACTGCTGCGGCACAGTTTATTCGAGCATTTGCCCGTTCTGTGCCGCAGCAGTAGCCTGGCGCGCGCCCGAGTGTGACGGGCGCGCGCCGAAGCAGCGGAAGAGCGCCCTCCGATCGGCGCGCTCTCCCTACCGCTGCCGGGTCCGCCGGGTCCCCCGGAACCCCCTGCCGCTGTCCCGCGATCGCGGGACACCAGGGCTCCCTCGGGGAGCCCTGGACGCGCGTGCAGGGGGCGCAGGCTCCCGAAGACGCGTGACCGCGCCGAGGGGCGGCCACTAGCAAGCCGGGAAATCTCCCGGCTTGCGGATCTGGCCGCACTGCGATAAAGTGTGTCGCCAGTGTAAGCACCGGTTCGGCGAAGTTGTGAAATTTTAGTAACAGGCTCGCACGAACCAGAAGAACCCCACCACTGCCCTGCCCTAAAACGTCCCTTATTGCAGAAGAGGCCTGCGGTGGCGGAGGGTCCAGCAGCGGAGCGGCCGCGGCGGAGGGTTCCTCTGCGACAAAATGCTGTCGGGGACTTGGTCACGTCAGGACGTCCGCGACCAAATGTATTATTCTGCACAGCCCCCCCAGGGCAAAGCAAACAGAATTGGAGGGGGCTCCCCTTCTGTTTCGATTGGGGCGACTGCTCCGTTGGATCTGTTGACTCGATCATTACTACAAAACGAGCATTT
Source organism: Ascaphus truei (assembly GCF_040206685.1). Taxonomy (NCBI): domain Eukaryota; kingdom Metazoa; phylum Chordata; class Amphibia; order Anura; family Ascaphidae; genus Ascaphus; species Ascaphus truei. Next base: position 17,492,262 of record NC_134502.1, read on the forward strand.
TTGCCATGACATACCAGGAACACTGTAATGTTTAATACAGTATTATAGGCTACAACTGTTAAATTCCGGGCATTATTGAAATCCCTGCTCTCTGATTGGTTAAAATTCCGGGCATTATCCATTCAGTAATGGGCTGGAATTTATGGCACTCTGCCAAGGTTTATTTCCAGCCAATCAGCTTTCACTTGTCAGAGCAGCTCCCAGATATGTGGAGGTGATTGGTCAGGAGGTAGAAGCCAGGCAGTGACTCCTCCCCCTCCCTTCCTGCAGAGAGCTCCGTACAGGACAGAGCGAGGAGGGAGAATTTGTGTGTGTGTGTGTGTGTGTGTGTTTGTAGCTGCAGAGTTTGTGTGTGTTTGTGTCTGTCTGCAGAGTTTGTGTTTGTGTGTGTAGCTGTACTTTGTGTGTGTGTGTAGCAGCAAAGTTTATGTGTGTGTGTGTCTGCAGAGTTTGTATCTGTAGCTGCAGATTTCGTGTGTGTGTGTGTGTGTAGCAGCAAAGTTTGTGTGTGTGTGTCTGCAGAGTTTGTATCTGTAGCTGCAGATTTTGTGTGTGTGTGTGTGTGTGTGTGTGTGTGTGTGTGTAGCAGCAACGTTTGTGTGTGTGTGTCTGCAGAGTTTGTATCTGTAGCTGCAGATTTTATGTTTGTGTGTGTAGGTCTATCTCTAGAGTTTTTGTGCGTGTGTGTGTGTCTGCAGAGTTTGTATCTGTAGCTGCAGATTTTATGTTTGTGTGTGTAGGTCTATCTCTAGAGTTTTTGTGCGTGTGTGTAGATCTGCAGTGTGTTTATGTGTACAGAAGGGGGCTGCTGAGTTTATGTGGAGGCTGCACAGTGTGTGTTTAATAAGAGTGGGGGGGAGGTGGGCTGCTGTATGTATGTGTGAATATCTATATCTATAGATAGCTGCAGTGTAAGCTTATATAGAGGTGCTTTAATGTATTTTCCATTTTATTTTAATTAAAAAAAAAAAAAAATCTATATAACTATACAAAAGTATTTATGAAAAAGCCTACATTTAGCCTACACTAGTAATAATCCCCCCAGAACAGGGCATTACTGGCCAGCAACACCCCGTTCTTCAGGGATTATTACTTAACTATAACATTTGAGCCCCAAATGTTATGCATGAGGTTAGGGCTGGCGGCAGAATGGTTGATAACGGATAATTAGTCCTGTGGGGTTACAGGGTAGGAAGATTGCCAACTCTCATTAAATAATCCAAAATATACAAACGTATACCAGCACTCGAAAACCAAAGACACTTGCATGTTCTGAAGCTCAACGGTGAAGCCAAATGGAAATGAAGCAGAAAGTGTAGCGCTCTTTGCCTGCTGTGTTCAATTGAAACGTTGGATGAATAAATACTCACCTTTTGACCACTAATTTGGAGGGCTATGCCTCTTGCGTCAACTCTCGTAAATGTCTGGAAGAATTTGGAACATGGAACCCCCCCCCCCCCCCACCAAAAAAAAAATACAGGGTCCCGGGAACGCTACATTACATAGTTACATAGTTACATAGTACGTAGTTACATAGTTACATAGTAGATGAGGTTGAAAAAAGACATACGTCCGTCAAGTTCAACCTATGCTAAATTTAGACAACAGATACTTTATCCTACATCCGTACTTACAGTATATTGATACAGAGGAAGGCAAACACAAAACCCCAGTGACACATCATCCAATGATATCTCATAAGGGGAAAAGTCAGGGGTGCCCCTTTAACCAGCGCCTATATGGTTTTTTAATTGACCACCCCCCTTTTGCGTATGATTGAAAGCAATACGTATATCCAACCGGCATCAGTGATTGTGACATGAAGGACATAGCATATGCAAACGATGTGTCAGTCAGGAAAACCTCAAAAGAATCCTATGAGCAAGTAATGTCGGGCTGTGATAAATAAGTAAATAAATCTACTATTTTGGAAAGTTGTTTGTCTGTTCGCTATGCATTTGGACGCCTCTTAAGAGATCGTAACCAACTATTGCAAGATGGTTCCTGAGATCAGGGAGCAGGGGTTTTTTTTTGTCTGTGTTTGGATACAATTGGACGCCATTTTGAATCAAGATGGCGGACTGAAACTTTCAAAAACTGCACTGATTTTAACCAAATTCAGCAGGATTGGAAGCCGCTGGACTGAATTTTGAAATATCCATGTTTTGCACATCGGTCAACTTTCTGTTGGATGCTCCAGAGAGGGAACTGGGAAAAAATAGTATGTTTTTACGCCTGATTGGAAATAAACAGCATGACAATAAAAATACCGACATTTTTGGTCATTAAAAAACTAACAAATTAAATTATCCAATTATAAATCTCAGTATTTGGGGGTTTCTTAAAATTCCCGAGCAACGTCGGGTACTTTCCGTTAATGATTTAATAGTCCAAATGCCTAACTGCTTTTGGGTTGAGACTAGCACGGAACAAATTTGACCTCCCTCCTGAAACCATGAACCATCCTGGGCATAAAGTAGAACGATTCTGGACCCTAGAGAACTGAACTAGGAGGGCAAAATGTAACATTTGCCAAAATAACGTTATGCGATGGAAAATTGGAAATGTTCCTTTGAATTCAATTGATGAAGACTCCTTTTTTTTACTTACTATTTATTTCAGTTTGTTTTGTTATTTATTTTTTCACCACCAGAGAAAGTTGCGAGTTACTTTGAATAATCTGTTCTTTGCCAATGCTACTGGGAAATGGATTAAAACAAGTGAAGGGAAATGTTATCCGCAGATCTAGGAACAAAGGGAAGTCTTAACATGATTATCCTGGAGTTATTTTATAATTTGATTCTTTTTCAACCTTCAATTTTAAAGGTGCGTTTAATAGAAAGGCAGCGTAGAGTCACCGCCTTTATATGAAATGGGTAGAGGGTGGTAATATTAAAGGAATTACATACAATCTAGGGTACTTACCATCTTATATTAAACGTTCAACTAAAATAATATAGAAGTGGCAAATAACTAGAATTAAAGACATTTTCAATGAGAAATCTTCACATCGTTTTAAATATATGCAAGCTGCGAAAATGAACAACTTATATAGTTACAGAAAGAATAGGTTTAAAAAAAAAACAAGATTTCTAAAACATGAGGATGTTTTTAAACATCTACAGTAGATCAGTGTTTTTTTAACCGCGGTTCCTAGGAACCGTTGAGTTTCCCGGACCTCCCTAAAGGGTTCCCTGCAATTTTCAGGTCGTTTGAAAATTGTACAAAATACAGAAGAATTTACAATGCATCCGATCTCAGACACGTTATTAGAGCGGGTTGGGGTTCCTTACAATGCATCTGATCTCAGACACTATTAGAGAGGGTTGGGGTTCCTTACAATGCATCTGATCTCAGACACTATTAGAGAGGGTTGGGGTTTCTTGCAATGCATCTGATCTCAGACGTGCTATTAGGGAGGGTTTGGGTTCCTTACAATGCATCTGATCTCAGACGCGCTATTAGAGAGGGTCGGGGTTCCTTACAATGCATCATATCTCAGAAACATTATTAAAGAGGGTTGGGGTTCCTTACAATGCATCTGATCTCAGACACACTATTAGAGAGGGTTGGGGTTTCTTACAATGCATCTGATCTCAGACGCGCTATTAGAGAGGGTTTGGGTTCCTTACAATGCATCTGATCTCAGACACGCTATTAGAGAGGGTCGGGGTTCCTTACAATGCATCTGATCTCGGACGCTATTAGAGAGGGTCGGGGTTCCTTACAATGCATCTGATCTCAGACGCGCTATTACAGAGGGTTGGGGTTCTTTACAATGCATCTGATCTCAGACGCGCTATTAGAGAGTGTTTGGGTTCCTTACAATGCATCTGATCTCAGACGCGCTATTAGAGAGGGTTCGGGTTCCTTCAAATAGGTGACCACACGGATGCGCGCCTCCGCATGGGCACTATTAACGCAGAATGAAGTTACTATATATAAACCACAAATTGTATTTGCCGCTGTACGGATGTCATAATGTCAACAACATAGGTCAACAAAATGTATTATTTTTACAGTATATTTGCTAATACTTGTTCTAAATTAAAAAATATATACAAATAATTCAGTTTTAATTCACGTTGTGTCAATCAGATATTTAATATGACACAATGGCCTGGATACATCAAACTCGGTTAAAATTGCGTAATTATCGCGTTCCGGTAAAAAAACAAAACAAAATGCGCGTTAATACCACAAAAATAAGTAGGTATACATCATTAGTTCTACCATCGGAAAAAACTCGGCATGTGGCATGAAAACATGTGCTATTTGTTGCGACGACAAAATGGCTGAAAAGGTAACAGAATGGTCCTAAAATTACAGAAAAACACGTACATAGCAAACTATAAAAAACCCATGATTTTCATGACACACGTTGGAAGTGCCGTTAGGATGGAGTAAGAACACACTACGCTATAAGGAGTTTGAGGTTTGTCCGTTGAGACCTCACAGCTACACAACTCAACAGCTGACCCACTGGCTAGCGTCTCCACGCGACGGCGCACGGATGCTCCTGTACACAGACCGCAGTTCTCCCTAGGTTCTCTCACTGAGGCTGTCAGCATGTGGGCTTCCAGATCAGCTGTTGAGCTGCTCAGCTGTACGGTCTCCACGGATCCTAAGTGCTGCGAGCTGTGAGTCCGGGGACCTGCTGCAGAATGTCATCAACGGACGATTCCAGCTTTCACTGGGACATTGTGGCGCCTACAGTACTTTGACTTTTTTAATTGTAAGTCTATGTTATATGTTACAGAGAAGCCCAATGCTGCATCCAATATGACAAAAATACACAGTAAAATACTTATATATTCTCTTGAAAAAGGGTCATTTAGTTTAACCCTTTGGCCAAAGCATTGTAAGCCACGACAAGGCAGACACCTGTTCGCAAGTACTAACACTACCAGATAAAATACTAATATCTGGTAGTGTTTGGTTCCTGTTAACAGGTGTCTGCCTTGTTGTGGCTCACAGGCTTACAATGCTTTGGCCAAAGGGTTAAACTAAATGACCCTTTTTCAAGAGAATATATAAGTATTTTACTGTGTATTTTTATCATATTGGATGCAGCATTGGGCTGCTCTGTCGTCTGTTGTATACATTTGCCACGCTCAATAGCACTCCTTTTTTACACTTATATGCATATATATTTTGTGGGGGCTCAGGGGTTCCCAAAAAGAGCTTGCTGGGGTTCTGTGTGTTGTTTGTTAACTTATTTTATGCTATATGTTTGTGTGTTACTACACGAACACACACACACACACTATTACATCATTAACATTCAGGGACTATTACACATCTTAAGTCATAAATCGCATACTGCACAGGGGGGGGGGATAGGCTCTAGTCACAGATACATTCCAGGATACAGTGTTTAAGTACAAACCTTTCTTGCTTTATCCATTATAACATCGCCGGAAGAAGAGATCAGTGTATCTCAAAAGCTCGCACAAATAAAAGCATTTCGTTAGCCACAGAACGGTATTGTCTATTCGTATATATATATATATATTGGATTATGTGGGTAGTTGCCCCGGGGTAGTTGGTTAGGCCTCCTGGGAGGGGGAGTTAACCGTTTGATTACCTTAGCTTTTATTAAGGCATGGCCTAGCAATGCTTTAATAACCACTAAGGTGGCCAAGGGTGGTACGTAGTGTAGTTTAATATTGGTACGTAATCCGATTTTTATTACAGGTTACCATTCCTTGCAAAGGTGGCTATCAAGGTCCACATTCAGAGGGTGTACGTAGTCACCGCGCCCGCCCTGCTTGCTCCCCCCCCCCGGTGCACGCGCCCCCCTTACCTCGTTTCCAGCATCAAATGACGCCGCGTTGCCATGGCGACGGGTCATGTGACATCACATGGTCCCGCCGCGTTGCCATGGCGGCGCGTCACACCACGCATCTGAATCCCGGTAAGTGAGTTGCAGAGGCCTTACACGATCCCCCCCGGCATTTCATTTAAATGCCTTGGGGAAGAGCGCGGGGCCTCTGCAACCGCCCGCGCCCATCCAGGAAAATCTCGCAAGCCCGCACCCCCCCCCCCCCCCAGTTTGCGCACCCCTGGTGTAGTTCAATGTGGAAATTAACCCCTTTGTAACCCTTTGTGGTCAGCTAGTCATGGAAACCCACGACTAGTTGGCCACTTTGGCTACTAAAGGGTTAATATGCCCTGTAATGTATTAAAAGTAATATTTTATCATCTATTTCCGGTTGGTTTAGCTTATCTTGACATACATAGGAAAGACAGGGCTAACGCCAGCCTGGAGTAGGCGATAAAAACAAACTTGCGTTATTTCTAGCATCAATCCCCTTACGATAAATATTGGAATTTGATGTATAGCATGATAATAACCCCAAAATGCGATACTACAGTATTACAACTTTTTCCCGGATCTGATATTTTTTTAACACGTCCTATATTTTTGGCGTTGATATGTTGCACTATAAAAATGATGCACTTTTTTGGGGGAATAATACCACATTTTGAGGTTACCGCAGCTTGAAGTATCCGTCCCAATCCAACAAAATTCAACAAGCAACGAATTATGCGTCGAATGTAAAAAAGTGGATTGTACAGTATAAAGGGGTGTTCTCTCTTTCTCTCACACGCCACGCCCCAATGGTTGGGGTGGAGGGGTAGGTCTCCTCCTCCCTTTCCGTTGCCGGTATCAGCTATGCCCTCCATCTGTATCATCCTCTTCCTTTGAGGTTCACGCTTATCCAGTTTTTCTACCCTCTCTCTCTGCACGTGGCTGTCCTCTACCGACCGCCAACCTCTACATCCTCTACCCCCACCTTACTCTCCGACTGTGAATTCTGGCTTTCCTTCTTCCTCTCCTCTGACTCTCCCATTCTTTTACTCTAACCTCCTCCTTTGGCCACCCCCAATGGACCGATTCCAGCACCAAGAAGGTTGGTCACTAATTGTAGATAGAGCCAAGGAGCACAGCAACATGGAGAGATCCTGAATAGGAAAATAATTCACGGGCAACTCCAAACTAAAAACGGAAGGGTATTTAATGTGTAATCACACAGGAGGGTGAAAATGACAAACGCACCATTTTCAACACGATTTCATATTTGGTCACTAATTGTACCTGGTCTTTCCGAAAAACTGATCCCTTTCGGATTTCTCCATCTCTCCCCTTCCGTACTCAGACCCTAACCTTCTATCATTCACCACCACTCACTGCTCTCACCCTCCTCCTGCCTGTTCTCCTTGCTAATCCCGAGACCTCCGCTTCATTAACTTCTCTTCCCAGACATGTACTGTACCCTGAACGCTAACCTCTCTTCTCTCTCTCCTTGCTATCAACCTGACAAACTTGTCATCTCTTATAACTCTATCGTCTCGTCCTCTCTTGATTTATTTGCCCCTCCTCGGCTCCGGCACCCCCTTCTCTATAAGCCACGGCCTTGGCTAAATTCACAAACGCGCTTCCTTCGCACCTGCCCTCGCTCCTCTGAACGCCTACGGAGGGAATGTAGCACTCTGGCTGATTTTCTGCACGATACATTTCTCCTCTCCTGTTTTAAACTCTTGCTCTCTCTAATGTCAAACAACACCACTTCTCCTCACTCATCAACACTCGCAAAATCCAATTCGCGCCGTCTTTTCTCTGAATTTGACACCTTTCTCCGACCTTCTCCTCTCACCAACCGTCCTTCCTTCACTTCCCCTCTTTGGCGACCACATTTCTTTTTTTAATATCTTTGTAATCGAGGAGGAAAAGAGATACATGGAACACATGGAATATAACTAAATGACCCTTTTTCATGACCAGACAAGCACTGAGGTTTTGCACTATATGTTGTGTCACTTTGTATGATGCGCTGGCCTTGCTGATTTTGTTTGTATACCTTGCCACACTCAGCAGCATTGCTTTTTGACACTAATATATATGCTGTATATATGATGTGAGGGTGGGTTTTGGGGTTCTGGAGCTTGATGGGTTATACAGCTGTTGTTGCTTGGAGGTGTTGCCCAACTCCCCATGGTTTAAAGCTCGCCCTGCCCCACTTTTTTGTGCTGGGTGATAATGGTGAAAGGCGGGGTGCAGACCTGCCTAAGACATGCAAATGAGCACACAGTAATATTTCCATTTGCTATATACTTTACTGTGGAGGGTTTTTGTCACTTTTTTTTTTACCCACCATAATTTTATTAAGTGTGGTGAAACCTATCCCTGCTTCATTTTGCAAAGCCAGTATAACCAACCCCACACCGAGGAGACCCATTAAGGTCAAAACAGCTGTCTGTGGGTGGGTTTACTGGCTATGCATCTTAACCCAGGCTGTGCTCAAGCTGTGAAATGCAGCAAGCTTAAGCTTATAGGGGACCATGTTAAATGGTTTTGAAGCAAAAGGTGGCACTGTGTGCTCATTTGCATGTCATTTCCCAGAATCCCTTGCTGCAGTGGAAGTGCTGTGTGCTAGGTGATAATGGTGAAAGGCAGGGTTGCAGACCTGTCTAAGGCCGAGTCCATAGACGGACAGGCCGTGCTGAGGCGTGCGGACGCTCCGCGCTGAGCCCCTGCATCCTCAATGGGGATGCCTAGAGAGGGGGTTCACGCGAGCGTCCGCAGGCGTGCTGACGAGTTGGAGGTTTCAGCCGAGCGCCAAGTTGTTTTTCAGCGCGCTGTCGGCTGAAAACCTCCAATCACAGCACAGCAGTGTCGACGTCACGGCGCCAACGTGACGTCGACCACAGTGCGTCGCGGGCGATTGGCCCAGCAACATCACTGCCCCGCCTCCAACCACCTCCCCCCGACTCCGATCGCGCCCGCTGGCGCGCCTGTATGGGCAAGAAATCGCCCAGATTTCAGCAGGCGAGCCTCAGCGTCAGCGCGGCTCGGATCGCCTCAACCCTCTATGGCCCGGGCCTAAGACATGCAAATTAGCATACAGTAATATTTAAATTTGCTATATATATATATATATATATATTTTAATAAGAAATATTACTATAAAGCCATACTTTACTTTCAGCATAACCATAATACTGAGAGTGATCAAAGGAAGGGAGTGTGGCTGCTACACAGATGGATTTACAGCACAGATCTGGCATGTATGACCTATACTACCGTTTGCACTTTTTTTTATTCATTTGACTCAATTGCCTGTTTGCCTGTGGACATTGATTATAGGGTCAACACGAAGAGAGCATTCTCTGAGACTTTTCGTTTGCCCATATTTTCACCCAACACGTCCCCCATTGGGTTGTGATCTTTGTGCTAATTATACCTGTGATTGTGTTACTCTCAGTCAATTTCTAGTCTTGTACATTTATTCTGGTTGAAGTTTCAGTTGTAATTATACCATTGTTATTTTTATGGTGGGAGACATATGTGGTTTGGGCTCAGGGAAGTACCACGTGTTCCTCTTTTGAGGATCCGTGGGAACGGGCCTGAGGAATGGGCACCCCGCCCCGAAACATTGCCCCTCTTATTCCATCACATCAGCTCCTTTTTGCCATTTTTGGCATTTCCCCTTATTTTTTCTTTCCCTGTTTTCCCCTTTTTCACACTGCCATGCCTCCTCCGCATGCCAATTAGGTATATTTCTGGGGTTATATCTTTTATCGCTAGATGTATGTAGCCTTGTAGCATCCATTCACTGTATATACTGCATACTAGTGTTTCGTTATAATACAAATTCTTTATTTTGACATATCTCAGTGTTGAATCATCATTTTGACATTTATGTATTCTTGCTCCTTTTCTTTTTGAGTGCTGGGAACACCCACCAATTCACTTACACACACATGAGCTACATCAATAGATCCGGGCGGTCATTATGGACGCAACTGTCTTAATCCTAAATTTGAGCGACAAATGGATATCTGTCCCTTAGGCTACGCTTGTAGTGCCGGCGACGTGACAGTGAAGTCAGGCTGCGGTCGATGGAAAAATCAAATTGAGATGACTTTCAGCAATCGCCCGTATGATCAACTTTCTTAATTCCCATGCTCTCCTGGACCCTTTACAATCTGGCTTTCGTACAGCTCACTTAACGGAGACTGTCCAAACTAAAGTAGTCAATGATCTTCATGAAGCCAAATCCCAAGGTAATTTTTCCCTACCTATCCTACTTGGTCTCACTGCTGCCTTCGATACTGGCGATCGCTCTCTTCTCCTTCATATTTTACACTCTCTTGGTATCCGTAACCAAACTATTCTGGTTCTATTCATCCCTCTCCCGTGGCACATTTTATGTCTCTGTTGCTAACATGTGTTCGTCTCCGGTCTCTTGGTGTACCTCAGGGCCCTGTTCTGGGTCACACACAATCACTTGGTGACCTTATCAACACTTTTGGCTTTAGGTATCATCTCTATGCAGATGGTATGCAGATATATCTATCAACCCCTACCCTCACACCTGCAATCCAGTCCCAAGTCTCTGATTGCCCCCTGGCTATGTCCTTGTGGATGGTGCTCCGCTTCCTTAAACCTAATGTCTAAAACTGAGCTCCTCATATTTCCCCCTAAATCTGGCCTATTATCTCCTTTTTCCATCACTGTAAATGGTACTACCATCTATCCTGTCACCAAAGCATGTTGCCCAGGTGTGACATTTGACTCCTCCCTTTCCTTCTCCATTCACATTCACGCCCCCATGGCTCAAATTTTTGCTTCTTCCTCCGTAACATTGCCATGATCCGTCCTTTCCTCTGTCAATATACTGCTAAAACTCTAATGCATGACTTTATCCTCTCCCGCCTTGATTACTGTAGTACTTTGCAATCTATCCAAAATTCAGCTACTAGAATAATTTCACTTTCTCCCACGACAGCCTCTGCTCATCTCCTTAAATCCCTCTCCTGGCTTCCAATCAAGTTTCGGATTAACTAGAAAGTTCTCTTTTTTACCTTCAAGGTTCTCCACTCATATGCTGCTCCCTACATATAGGAAAACAGAAAGTGAATCCCTGTGCTTCTCCCTTTGGGATAGCAATAAATGGGGAATATATATATATGGTGTAAAAATCTATAAGATAAAGGAGACTTTTGGTTTACATCCTTTGATCAAATAATGCCAAGCCTGCTAACCATGTTAAGGTAAGTCTCTATAGCAGGTCCCTACATTTTTAGCACTGCCACCTACTGCATTTATTCCCTCACCTGCTGTCTCTGTAAGTCTCCCACAGTAAAATCCTCCAAAGCAAAGAAGGATGCACCCCAGAGGTCTTAATATAAAGGGTGTTTTAATCCACAGAGATCGACGTTTCGGTCAAATACACTAACCTTTGTCAAGGTAATGTGGTGTGCATACAATGCACCTTATATACAGTATGTGACTAAAGTGAACTGCTTTACGTGATACAGGTGAGACGGAGGCGACTAATTGCCGCCCATAAAAGTGGCGTCATCATACTCACAAGTGCGTCCTCCATCTCCCAAGTATAAGATGAATACTAGTGTGAACACCATTGTCAAGGGTTGATATTCGGCTGGAGTGGATCCTAGTGGCAGGAACAGCAGGGGGCGTGGTTGGGGTCACAAGCAGAGGTCGGAGGCAGGCGGCAGACAGTTTGGTCAGAGTCACAAGCAAATATCGGAGGCAGGCGGCAGATAGCATGGTCGGGGTCACAAGCGGAGGTCGGAGGCAGGCGGCAGATAGCATGGTCGGGGTCACAAGCGGAGGTCGGAGGCAGGCGGCAGATAGCATGGTCAGGGTCACAAGCAGAGGTCATCAACGAGGAGACTGGAACAGGATAATAGCAATAGCAACAGCAGGAGCTGAGGAACCAGTGTAAACGGGCACTTGCAGACAGGAAGAGGAAGTTTATATAGGCAGGCTGAGAGTAGAGCACAGGTGCAGAGGTGTCAGGTTACAGGGTCTAGAATGTTCCTTGAGAGAGCTAGCAGAGCAGCAGCAATCCCGGTGGACAAGTATGGGTACTGCAGGCTTAGAACATGACATTACTGCCCCCTCCGATCCTTCCTAAGCTTGTCTGGATATCTCCGGTGGAAAGCTCTGACTAGTCGTGTGGCATGTACTGTACAAAATCTTTGGGTTCCAAGGACCTCTCCTCTGGGCCTTAGCCCCCCCAGTGGACCAGATACTGTAGTCTCCCTCGGTGTAACCTGGAGTCCAAAATTCTCTCCACAATGAATTCTTCTTCGTTATCCACTAAGACAGGATCGGAAGAGGAAGACTTCGTCCAGGAAATGGATTCTCTCTGAATGGTTTCAGCAGAGAGATGTTAAAAACCGGGTGTATTTTAATAGCCTCTGGGAGTTCTAATCTAAAGGACACTGGATTTATCAATGCAGAAATGCGGAATGGCCCAATGTATTCTTGTCCCAATTCGATGGTTGGAACTTTCAATCGTAAATTTCTCGTTGAAAGCCAGACCCTATTCTCACCGTGAAAACTCTGGGGAGGGTCTGCGGTGTTGGTCTGCTGCTCTTTTTTACCGTACTTGAGCCTCACAAAGTGTCTCTTGGAGGGTCACCTGGACGTCTCGCAGAATCTCAAGTTTCTCCGTAACTTCCGGAATTGGACCCGAAGATGGAAAACGAGGAATAAAGGTAGGATGAAATCCAAAGTTTGAGAAGAATGGACTCTTTTGTGTCGATGAATGGTGTGAGTTGTTGTACGAAAATTCAGCTAGAGGTACAAAGTCAATCCAGTCATCCTGGAGGTGGCACACAAAACACCGTAAGTATTGTCCTTTTGGCCTGGCCATTCGATTATGGATGATAGCCAGACGATAAATTTAACCGAATTCCTAGAGAGGAACAGAAAGTTCTCCAAAATCTTGAAGTGAATTGCACCCCTCTAACAGATACGATTTCATCTGGAGCCCCGTGAAGCCGGAATACCTCTTTCAAGATCAACTTGGTTCTCTGGTCTGCAGAAGAGAGATTCTGTGCAGCAATGAAGTGAGACATCTTTGTAAGTCGATCCACTACTACAAGAATGGTATTATCTCTACTTGATCTGGCTAGGTCAACAATAAAATCCATTGATATGGACCCCCAAGGACGAGTAGGAATTGGAAGAGGCTGTAGCAAACCCACAAGAAATGCTTGAGCAGTCTTGGTCCTAGAACAGGTCTCACAGGAGTGGACATAGCCTTTAACATCTTGTGTTATTTTAGGCCACCAAAAAGAGCGGGACAACAGTTCCTGTGCCTTGAGGACACCTGGGTGACCAGTGGGTCAGGAGTCGTGCATTCATTGGAGCACCTCTAATCTTAACTCCCTAGGGACGAACAGACGGTCCTTACAGTTCAACAGACATTCCCTTAGAAATAGTTCAGCTTCTGGTGGAGGTTTATTAAGAAAAGGGTCGTTTGAGTAGGCTCCCTTAACTCGTGCGAGGTGGTTGACGATGTGTTTCCTCCTCGATTATAATAGGGACCACGAGGTGTGGATGCAGAAAAGGAGGGATACCTTTATTTTGAGAACCAGTCTTTGAAATGGTGTGCAGCTGATTTCTCCTAGGGCTCTGGAAAGAAGACCGCCTGGACTTATTTGGGCAATCGTCGAGATAGTGTCCTCCATTTCTGCAATACAAACAGAGATCTTCTGTTCGGCGTCTATTCCTTTCTCCAGTTGAAATAGGTCCCCTTAATATGTTTACTTGCATCGGCTGTTCCTTGGTCTCCCTGGAAAGCCTTGGGGTGCTGACATTTCTGACCCCGGAGTTGTTTGGCATGAACCCGTCTCTCCCATCATCTTTCTGTAAGCCTTCGATCGATTTGAATGCATAAACGAACAAATTTCTCAAACCCCTCTGGAGGCACCATCCTGGTCAGTTAGTCTTTAATTTGCTTAGAGAGACCCGGCCGAAAATGATATCTCTGGGTGGCCTCATTCCACTCAGTATCGGTAACCGATCTGCGGAACTCAGCAGCGTACTCAGCTGTTGAACGTCTTCCTTGCCGAAGACTGTTCAGAGTTGCCTCAGTTGTTGCACTACGGTTTGGGTCATCAAAAATCAGACTCATGGCTTCGATAAATCCCTCCAGATCCCTTAGTAGTGGGCTATCCTGTTCTAACATAGGGGAGACCCAAGCAAGGGCCTCATCTTTGAGCAGGGTGATGATCAGTCCAACCTTAGCTTCGTCGGTATTATAGATGGTGGGCTGGAGCTTAAACACAAGACTGCATTGATTAAGGAAATCCCGTAATTATTGTTTTTTCCCCCAAAAAAATTCCAGAAGGAGTACACGGGGCGCGTTTTGCACAGGCACAGTGTTTTGAACAGATTTTGCGGCGATTAAAGCTGCACATAGTTCACGGTTTTCAGCTTCTGCGGCGGCGGCTCGTTCGTCAGAGCGGACGGAAATTTCTTCCAAGCGGGCGACACGTTGCCGTCGCCTCCGCAATTGGAGAGACAGCCGGGGAGAACGCACTCACAGTGGTTCCTACTTACAGGCACAAGTCCGCAGGACTGATCGTGAGCATGATTCCAGTTTTAATTTACACTTGGAGAGTCGATTCCAGTAGGATCTTTTTGAGCGAATACATTCCAGCTCATTTCCAAGCTTTTTAGATTATGCAGCATTCATGTCAATAAATTGTATCCTCAAGGAGTTTTTCTAATGCCACACCGCATTGGTCAGCATTTGTTCAATCCAAGTTACAGATATCTCCTTAAGTGTCATAGGTAATGCACCATTGGTGCTTTGCGTGTTTTTTCTTTTTCCACATATCTTCATGATTGGATTTGACTACGACAAGAAACGCTCGGACACTAGAAATTGGCGAATCATACCTGGAATCATCTAAGGGTTTGGTTGGCTTAATATACTCTTCTTTAGGACTGCCATCACCGGTGCCATATAGGTCATTTGTAAGATTAATCAAACCAAATGCTGGGTCCTGATTGTTGCCTCCTACACCAGCCCACTACAACATGACGAAGAAATCTTATTTGCGAAACGCGTTGTTCCTTGCCGGTTCTCGTAGTTTGGACACAGGCAGCCACCGTACTTTCGACAAGGATCCCTGGTACCGGTTCCGCAGACGGAAGCGCCCGCGGGGGTTCACCGGGAGGCGGAGGACCTGTCTGAACGATCCGGAGCTGCCTTGTGCTTTTTATAGTGTGAGTGTCTACATTTTTATTATATAATAAATTGTGTTACATGTTAACTCTGGCTCTGCCCATTCTCTTTACCTGGGACTGCGGGAGAGGTGCCACTCGTTCACTACATCCACACCTGACCCATTGGAGGAATCAGCTGAGAGGAGGGCCTATACATCAAAACCCAAAGATTTATCTGAATGAAGGGGCTCACACACGGCCGTGTGAGTACTAATTCTATTTTCATATAGTGCCACCCCCCACTGGTATATGCGTGTTGGGATTATTCCCTGATTTACATTGTATTGTCTTTTGTATTTTTGCATTGGGAGATCTACAATTTGCGCTGACCATTATCCTACAGTATACCTACACTACAACATTGTGTCCGCAATGATTAGTCCCCACATACAGCAAGCAACTTGTAACAATCGATTTGGAACGGCCTGTGCGGGAGCATACGAGATGCAACGATGCAAAACGCGCCGCCACTCAAGTGTCGAGATGACACCGGTGGAATAGTGATTCATTCAAAACGTAATGGCATCACGAATAAGACATCATGCCTAGAAGAGAAAGGGTATTGCTGTATGATGTCCGCATTAAGCAGTTGTCACCTCTGTCATTCATATACAGGGTTGCCACCACTCCGGGTTTGACCCGGAGACTACGGGTTTTGGCCACATATCTCCGGGCTATGAGTTTACCTAGTAAACCTCCGGGTGGCAGCGTTCGGCGGCGGCATCCGCGGCGTCCTCCCGGCATCTTCCCCTTCAACTCCTGTCAATATCGCCGCACGACGTCAAATATCACCGCGTTGCCATGTCAACGGGAACGTGACAGCATCACGTAACGCTCGTTGCCATGATAACGTGATGCTGCGTGACGTCATCACGTGGTGCCGCGCTGCCATGACAACATGACGCCTCGGCGCCATAAGGCGTCCCGTTGTCATGGCAACTTTACGTCACGTAGTGTCCCACTGTCATGGCAACGCCGTGCCGCCATATTGACGGGTTGCAGGGGGAGATGACGGGAGATGAAGGTAATCGCTAAATTTTAAAATGTTGTCTCCGGGTTAGCCTTCTGTAGAAGGTGGCAACCCTGCTCCTATATGATATAATAAGCACTGAACCTTACTCCTTCTGAGCTCAAGTCTCTGCTTAGTTGACCTGAATATATATTCTCTAGGTTCCATGAGTGTGTTAATCTCCCAACATTCCACTTAGAGTGTAAGCTCTCCGGGGCAGGGATTTCCTTTCCTGTTGTCTGATTTGATGTTTGTTGCACTTTTTTGTATTATAATTCCCTGTATTGCATTGTCTCTTTTCTAAAGCAAGTCGTAATGCTCTGTCTCCTGTTCAGTTCTCCTCCTGTTATCTGTTCGTTACCTTAGCAAACCCCTCCCTCTACCCCACAGGCTTTGGGCCGTTCCAATTCCCCCGTCACTTGGTTCAGGCCAAGCTATTTCCTTCGGAGCAGGTGTGGTAGTCCAGCCTTTTTTGAGAGCTTGCTGCCTCTGCTAAAGTTCTCCCAACTGCCCTCCCTGTGAGAGAGCTTAGTTTCTTACCTAATCCTTATTTTTATACACCCGCACGTTTTCACCCCCTTTTATTTCTGTTTGTTATGAGAAATACTCCAGAAATGAAGAAGACTCCCTTTTGTATAGGAGAAAGGAATTGAGTAAACTGCCTGGTCTCAACTCATCAGCCACAGTCAACCTGGGACCCTTTGGGCGCCATATCGATAGAGATATACATACGTGCATCATACAAGGTCACAGAACGACCTTCACGCCTGCGGCGCACGTTTTATGGATGGCACGTAGTGCTTTCTGGCACTGAAAATTTGAATGCGGAACAAAAAGTCTAATATGATCTTAGTACAGATGTAGCGAGACTTACTGACCCAGGTGCCATGAACGAACAAGCAAAAAGTCTGTGGCGCCCGGGGCAGTCTCTGCTGCGATGGAGCTGCAGGAGGGGGGGGTGGTCCATGCTTCTGAATGTGTTAATCCTTCGGTGCCGTCCCCACGTGGCTGCGGCACAGAGGACACTGAGCTATGCTACATCTGTGCATGCAGTAGGCCGCCTAAACCAGGCGTGCTGAACTCCTGTCCGCAAGGCCCCCCCCCCCCCCAATGGGTCAAGTTTCAAGGATATCCCAGCTTCACCCCTGTGGTTCAGTCTTTGACTGAGCCCCTGATTGAGCCACCTGTGGTGAAGCTGGGATATCCTTGAAACCTGACCTGTTGGGGGGTCTTGAGGACTGGAGTTCAACACCACTGTCCTAGACCACCAACAAAGGTCTAGGGCGTTCCATGGCTTCTGTTCCATGATCAACTTCATGTCAGGCAGAAATCTGGGTGCTGTATATAAACAAACAGTCAGGATATAAAGCAGGGCAAGTACAGTGGAAGTGAATGCAACATTCTCCATTGTGATCTGGAGGAGGGTTGCAAAATATTGTAAAGCACCTTAATGGGAGAAGCAGAGCTGTGCCTAAATAGCATAACTCTCTGTGGTTATCTAGTAGGTTAGTAGTGTATCACACATAGAATGCAATGTGTACAGAATATAAGCAGTGCCAGCCTCTCACTCATACACACACACTGTAGTTCCAGCCTGCCCCTCACACACACACGGCAGTGCC
Organism: Ascaphus truei; assembly: GCF_040206685.1. Classification (NCBI taxonomy): domain Eukaryota; kingdom Metazoa; phylum Chordata; class Amphibia; order Anura; family Ascaphidae; genus Ascaphus; species Ascaphus truei. The sequence goes on from NC_134502.1 coordinate 17,509,954, forward strand.
AGCTTCTACAGTAACTCACACACTGCAGTGCCAGCTTCTCACTCACACACTGCAGTGCCAGCTTCTCACTCACACACACTGCAGTGCCAGTCTATCACTCACACACACTGCAGTGCCAGCTTCTCACTCACACACACTGCAGTGCCAGTCTCTCACTCACACACACTGCAGTGCCAGCTTCTCACTCACACACACTGCACTGCCAGTCTCTCACTCACACACTGCAGTGCCAGCTTCTCACTCACACACGCTGCAGTGCCAGCCTCTCACTCACACACACACACACAGTAGTACCAGCCTCCCCCTCATACACACACTGTAGTGCCAGCCTCCCCCTCTCACACACACACACTGCAGTGCCAGCCTCCCCCTTACACACACTGCAGTGCCAGCCTCCCCCTCACACACACACTGCAGTGCCAGCCTCCCCACACACACTGCAGTGCCAGCCTCCCCTTCACACACACACTGCAGTGCCAGCCTACCCACACACACTGCAGTGCCAGCCTCCCCTTCACACACACACTGCAGTGCCAGCCTCCCCTTCACACACACACTGCAGTGCCAGCCTCCCCACACACACTGCAGTGCCAGCCTCCCCTTCACACACACACTGCAGTGTCAGCCTCTCACTCATACACACACTACAGTGCCAGCCTCCCACGCATACACACTGGAGTGCCAGCCTCTCACTCACACACACACTACAGTGCCAGCCTCCCCACACACACACTGGAGTGCCAGCCTCTCACTCACACACACACTACAGTGCCAGCCTCCGCCTCACCTTCTGTGCCACCTGGTTGACCCACGGAGAGGTGCAGTTACTCAGATCGGGGCCACGTGGGTTCCAGACTCCCAATGTTGGCAGACAGAGGAACGAGGCGATGCCTGCCAGGAAGAAGGGGTGGAGGGAATTAACAATAGCGTGAATTAGTGTGTGTGTGTGAAAATTAGTGTATGTGAATTAGTGTATGTATGTGAATTACATTGTGTGTGTATTAGCTCTTGTATATGAATTAACAAGAATGTGCAAATTAATGTGTTCATGACAATTAGTATGAATTAGTTTAAGTGTGAATTATCGAGTGCGTGTGAATAATCGAGTGCTTTTGAAGTATCGAGTGCGTGTGATTTATCGAGTGCGTGTGAATTATAGGTGGAGTGAATTATCGAGTGCGTGTGAATTATAGTGCGTGTGATTTATAGTGCGTGTGATTTATCGAGTGCGTGTGAATTATCGAGTGCGTGTGAATTATAGTGCATGTGAATTATAGGTTGAGTGAATTATCGAGTGCGTGTGAATTATAGTGCGTGTGAATTATAGTGCGTGTGAATTATAGTGCGTGTGACTTATCGCGTGCGTGTGACTTATCGAGTGCGTGTGAATTATCGAGTGCGTGTGAAGTATCAAATGCGCGTGAAATATCAAGTGCGCGTGAATTATCTAGTGCGCGTGAATTATTGAGTGCGTGTGAATTATCGAGTACGTGTGAAGTATCGAGTACATGTGAATTATCGAGTGCGTGTGAATTATAGTGCATGTGAGTTATCGAGTGCGTGTGAAGTATCGAGTGCGTGTGAATTATCGAGTGCGTGTGAATTATCAAGTGCGCGTGAATTATCTAGTGCGCTTGAATTATTGAGTGCGTGTGAATTATCGAGTATGTGTGAAGTATCGAGTACATGTGAATTATCGAGTGCGTGTGAATTATAGTGTGTGAATTATAGTGCATGTGAGTTATCGAGTGCGTGTGAAGTATCGAGTGCGTGTGAATTATCGAGTGCGTGTGAATTATCGAGTGCGTGTGAATTATCGAGTTCGTGTGAATTATCGAGTGCGTGTGAATTATCGAGTACGTGTGAATTATCGAGTGCGTGTGAATTATCGAGTGCGTGTGAATTATCGAGTACGTGTGAATTATCGAGTGCGTGTGAATTATCGAGTGCGTGTGAAGTATCGAGTGCGTGTGAAGTATCGAGTGCGTGTGAATTATCGAGTGCGTGTGAATTATCGAGTGCGTGTGAATTATCGAGTGCGTGTGAACGAGCCCGGCCCGTCCCCTCCTCACCTCGTGTTCCCTTGGGACAGGGCCTTTCCACCAGCATGCCTTGCTGCGTGGCCGGCCACTGGACCCGCCTCTCCTCACGCGGGTTACAGAAGAGCTCCGGGTGCGAGTGCTGGTTGGAAGGGGGAGGGCGGCGGGTCCCGGGAGTGGGGGGATCATGTCCCACCTGGTTTATTGCCCCCACCGGGTGCGTGGTGAGAGGAGGGCGACGGGCAGTGGTGGTGGCTGAGGGGGGAGTGGTGACCGTCAGTGGGGGTGGGGGAAGGGTGACAGTGACCACTAGGGGGGTGGGTGTGACGGGGCCTGAGACGGAGAAGAGAAGGGGGGTAGGAAAGTGCGAGAGCGATTCAAATCAAGAGGGAGGGGGGGCAGGGAAGATGGGGTTGGGTGAGATGGGAGAGAAAGTGAGGGATGGAGGGACAAAGATGTAGAGAGAAGGAAAGACTGTAAGTACTCCTGGAAACAGCCACCTCCTCTCAGTCCTCTCCTCCCCTTTCCTCCTCTTCTCTCTGTCCTCCCCCTTTTCTTCCCTCTTGTATCCTTCCCTCCTCTCTCCCTTCACTGCCACTTATCTACCTGTCTCCCTTGCCTCCTCCCCAACCCTCCTCTCTCCCCCTCCCCTCTCCTCTTTCCCACCCTTGCCTCTTTCTCTCTCTCTCTCTACCTTCCATCTATCCCCCCCTCTCTCCATTTCCCCTTTCTCTCTTCCCATATTTCCCCTTCCCCCGCTCCCCTATCTCGATCCCACTTCTGCCCCCAACTCACCTTCCGCCGGGTCTGGCGGGCCGAACTTCAGCGCGTAGCGCACCAGGAAGTAGTTGTTCCACACGTACAGCTGCCCATCCCTCGGGTTGTAATCCACAGACGACACATATTGGTAAGGGTTGGGGAAGTCCAAGCCTGTGGCCCCTGCTCCCGTTGCCCCCAGTAGCTCCTCACGGTTCCGATGTGTGTTGAAGGCGTACTCCAGCCTGTTTCCCGCAGACTCGCTATCATCGTCCACGTACACCGACCTCAACACATAGAGGACCCCACACGCCATGAACGCGTTGGATGCTGAACGCTTATCATACGTGGTCTCCCATGTACCCTCGAACCGTAGCGTGTATGGGTTTAGTTGGCTGATCACCAGTCGGCCGCTGTTGCCCTCTGTGGCATAGATGACCCACAGGCCGTTCTCATCCACAGCCAGGTCAATGTCAGTCTTCCCGCCCCACCGGTAAGGGGAGGTGTCGTGGTAGTTGGCTGTGGAAATTATGGCCTCTCCGCTTTTGATCCGTGTCCGCAAGTCATACTTGACGATGTTGCGCGTACGCTCCTTGTTGTAGAAGGCGGCGCCATCATAGACCACAAATCCCGTGCCGTCCACACGGCTGGGGAGGCGGTACGTGGTGGTATGGCGGCCAGCAGCATAGTCCTCCCATGTGGCATACTCCGTCAGGGTGTCGGTTCGGTAGGGGATCCATGGCATGACGTAGAGGCGCTCACCGGCCTGCAGAGGGTCTCGGCACCATGCTCCAGATTGGTGCTCAGACTCATGAGTGGACGTGGGTTCCAGGATTTCCTGTAGGGTGCCCGGACAGACGAAAACTGGAGGAGAGCGGGAGGAGAGAGGGGGAGGAAGGAGAAAAGGGGAAGCGAAGGAGGAGAGAGGGAAGTGAGAATATGTGAGAGGGTATGGGTGGTAAGGGGAGGGTGAGATGGGAGGGAGGAGAGAAGGCAGGCAAGAGAGAAAGACAAGGGGGAGAAAGAGAAAGCAGGAGAGAGGGGAGGCGAGAAGGGGGAAAGAGTGAGAGGAGCGAAGGGGGAGAGATAGAATATGAGAGGGGAGGGAGAGAATGAGAAGGGTAGGAAGGAGAGAGAGCGAGGAAGGAGAGGGAGGGGGTGGAAGGGGAGAGAGAGAGAAGATTTTGGTCAGCCTAGTGGTCCCTCTGCTCCCCATGTTAATACCCTGTGATCATAGGATGAGTCTGGGGGAGGGTGAGGGGGGGTATGACAGGAAGGGAGAAGATTAAGAGAGAGAGAATCAGAAGCAAACACCCTCTCCTAACATCCCATCCATCCAGCACACACCCCCACACTAGGACCCAAACAGCGGCTCTCTGGCTCTCTCTTCTCTTTCTTAGAGCTGTCTCTTTCCCTGCCACCTCCCAGTCTTCATTTTCTGTGTCCTGTGTTGCCTCAATCTCTCACTCTCTGTCCTCAGAGCTGTCTCCTCCCTACGCCCAAGGTCTCCTGCCACTAGGAACTGTCTCACTCCCACAATAAGGAGCCATCTACCCCCAACCCCCACCCTCAGTAGGTGTCTCTCAACCCTGGAAGCGGTCTCTCCCCTGTAGTTTCTTCTCTCTTCCAGGAGCTATATCTAACCCCTTGAATCTCTCTAGCCTGTAGAAGCTGTCTCTCCAACCCCATAAGCTGTGTCTTGGCCCCAGGAGCTGTCTCTTGCATGATGAAGCTCCTTCTCACCTCTAGAAGTGGTCTCCTCCCCCCAGGAGTTGTGGATTACCCCTAAAAGCTGTTTCTTGCCCCCCTCCCTATCACTCTGTTCTCCCCGTTTCCATAAAAACAGATCACGCCCAGGTATTATTGCATTGACAATGTTGTTGGGGGTGGAGGGGGAATAAAAAAAAATGGAGGTCACATGGCTCTCTTTCAGCCAATTACGAAGCAGGGGCGAGTGGCCCTGCCCCCGAAGATCCTGTCGCTGCCGGGTCGGCTTCCTGCAAGCTGATTGGGTTAGAGGGAGCTGGAATCTGATAGGCCGGCCAGGAGGTATGAGGTGGGAAAGAGACCTGCTGTGGTGCATCGTGGGTAAGATATACAAATGAGCCTGGCATCCACTGTCCTGATAGGGGGAAATATTGATTAAGTAACAGAATCCCCTTTATAAGAACAACCGCCGACATGCCCCTTCCTATAAGAGGAACCTGTTATAAGAACACCCCCATTTATAAGAACATCTCACAGCCCTAACGTGCCCCTTCCTACAGGGGGTCCCCCGGTTATGAATACAGCCATTTATAAGAACATCTCTTAGCCCAAATGTGCCCCTTCCTGTAAGGGAACCTCTGTTATAAGAACACCCTCTTTATAAGGACATTACACAGCCCTGACGTGCCTATTACTATAAGGAAGCCGGTTATAGGAACCCCCCCTTTAAAAAAACGTCTCCTCACAGTCCCAATGTACCCTTTACTAAAAGAACAGCTCCCTGCCCCCGCCATGCACCTTCCTATAAGGAAATCCACTCAAAGAACACCACCTTATAAGAACATCCTCTCACAATGCCAATGTGCCCGGCCCGATATTTGGAACCCTTGCTATAAGAACACTCCCTTTATAAGAACATCTAACAGCCCCCCCATGCTCCTTCCTATAACAGAATACTGGTTATAAAAACACCATCTTTATAAGAACATCTCCTCACCGCCCAACCTTCCCCCTTTCTATGGGGGGAAACCTCTGGTATAAGAACACCCCCCCCCCCCCCTGGCTTGTTAGAATATCTAGCAGCCCTAATGGGGTTTCCTATAACTGGGGTCCCCTTATAGGAAGGGGCAAGTCGTGTCTGTGAGATGTTCTTATAAAAGGTTTTTTTCTTCTTCTTATAACAGGGTTCCCCTTCTGAGAAGGGGATGTGAGGTGTCCTTAAAAGGGGGGCGTTCTTGTAATATTGGCCCTTCTTATAAGAAGGGGGACATTGTGGCTGTCAGATGTTCTTATAAAGGAGATGTTATTATAAGGGGGGGGGGGGATTTAGATCGCCGATAAGTGAAGAGACGCAAAACTATGTGAGTTAATCCCAATGAGACCTGCAGAGAGAAGACTGAGTGAGTGAGCGCCGGGGGGTGAGTGATTGCCTGAGTGAGGATACGTTGACTAGCATTGTAAACTTAACGTTGTCACCAACTCTTCAGGTGTCACATGTGCTGTAGAGTGAAACAGACAGAATGGAGATTTAGGTTCCATGGAGTCTGTTGCTCTACCCGCCAGCACCCGCAGGGTGTCACAGTGACAGACATACAACCGCCCTCATCGCTAGGGAAACAATTACCGCACCGTATCAAAACCCTTGGGTATTCTGAAAGTCTCTATTATACCCCTATTATAGCGGTTATATAGAGCAATAAACAGGGTTATAGGGAGCGGGTGTATGGGGCAATAGGAGGAGTTATAGGGAGCGGGTGTATGGAACAATAGGAGGAGTTATAGGGAGAGGTTATATGGGGCAATAGGAGGAGTTATAGGGAGAGGTTGTATGGGACAATAGGAGGGGTTATAGGGAGAGGTTATATGGGGCAATAGGAGGAGTTATTGGGAGGGTTTATATGGGGCAATAGGAGGGGTTATAGGGAGCGGTTTATATGGAGATATAGGAGGAGTTATAGGGAGGGGTTATATGGGGCAATAGGAGGAGTTATAGGGAGCGGTTATATGGGGTAATAGGAGGAGTTATAGGGAGCGGTTATATGGAGCAATTGGAGGAGTTATAGGGAGAGGTTATATGGGGCAATAGGAGGAGTTATAGGGGTAGGTTATATGGGGTAATAGGAGGAGTTATAGCGAGGGTTTATATGGGGCAATAGGAGGAGTTATAGGGAGAGGTTATATGGAGTAATAGGAGGAGTTATAGGGAGGGGTTATATGGAGTAATAGGAGGAGTTATAGGGAGAGGTTATATGGAGTAATAGGAGGAGTTATAGGGAGAGGTTATATGGAGTAATAGGAGGAGTTATAGGGAGCGGTTTATATGGAGCAATAGGAGGAGTTATATGGAGTAATAGGAGGAGTTATAGGGAGGGGTTATACGATTAATAGGAGGAGTTATAGGGAGGGGTTATATGGGGGTAATATGAGGAGTTATAGGGAGGGGTTATATGGAGTAATAGGAGTTATAGGGAGGGGTTAAATGGAGTAATAGGAGGAGTTATAGGGAGGGATTATACGGAAAATTAGGAGGAGTTATAGGGAGAGGTTATATAGAGTAATGAGGAGTTATAGGGAGCGGTTATATGGGGTAATAGGAGGAATTATAGGGAGAGGTTATATGGGGTAATAGGAGGAGTTATAGGGAGAGGTTATATGGGGTAATAGGAGGAGTTATAGGGAGAGGTTATATGGGGTAATAGGAGGAGTTATAGGGAGAGGTTATATGGAGTAATAGGTGGAGTTATAGGGAGGGGTTATAGGAAAAATTAGGAGGAGTTATAGGGAGCGGTTATATGGGGTAATAGGAGGAGTTATAGGGAGAGGTTATATGGGGCAATAGGAGGAGATATAGGGAGAGGTTATATGGGGTAATAGGAGGAGTTATAGGGAGAGGTTATATGGAGTAATAGGTGGAGTTATAGGGAAGGGTTATAGGGAGTAATAGGTGGAGTTATAGGGAGGGGTTATAGGGAGTAATAGGTGGAGTTATAGGGAGAGGTTATAGGGAAAATTAGGAGGAGTTATAGGGAAAATTAGGAGGAGTTATAGGGAGGGGTTATAGGGAAAATTAGGAGGAGTCTTACATTCTAAACCTCCCCGTTCACATATATAATTAATACACAGATGAAGAGACCAGGAGCAGATTAATGGCGTTAGGAGAACAACACAAAGGAGAGATGTTAGAGGTTAATCATTACGGCAAATGTTGTATGTTACCAGAGGACCCAGGGGACCCCCATCATTCTTCCCACACCTCCCACCCCCCCCCCCCCCGCCTTCCCCCCAAAAAACCCTCCCTCTCTTTCAGCCATCCCCTCAAATCCCGAGGGAGCAGCCATACACCGTGTGAAAAATGTACCCCCTAAATATATATATATATACACACACACACACACACACACACACACACACACACACACACACACACACACACACACACAGATGCAGAGAGACTTACTGTCACCCAGAGCCGAGGACAAACAAGGAAAATGCCGCGATGGCGCTGGGGGTGTCTGTGCATCTGAATGGGACCCCCCCCCCCGTTAATCTTTGGGTGCCGCCGCCCCCCCCCACGAGCAGCCGCGTCACCGAAGATGGTAAGTCTCGCTACAGCTGTATATATGATATATAAATACTATATTTCTATCTATATGTGTCCACATATACACACACACACATTATATATATATATATAATGTAGATAATAAATATTTATGTATGTATTTGTATTTACGAACATGCGTATGTGTGATATATATACACACACACACACTTATGTGTGTACAGGCCCTATAGGCGGCAGACGCATGGGCAGTCGGCAACGTGACGTCTCACAACGCGGCGCTGGAGGAGGAGGGCGGCACCAGGTAAGTGCCCACGGACGCCATTTTTGTAAATCCGACACTGTGTGTGCGTTTATATAAAATTATAAATGTGTGTCTGCGTGTATATATATATACACTCATTAGAGTAGCTGATGTGTGTAAGAGGGGGATCCTATTACAGTCTCTCTCGCGCTCTGTGTGTGTGTGTATGTATATATATATATTTATTTAGAGGGTACATTACACATACAGTGGAAGTGCGACTCCCTGTAACCCCTCCCTGGCCAGAGGGTTACGTGCTGGGCCGGGAAGGGGTTAGAGATCCTTCCTTAAAAAAAAAAAGAAAAGGAAAAAAAGAGAAATTAAAAGAAAAATGAAACAAGAGAAGGAGGGAGAGAGGGAGAGAGAGAGAAGAGAGAGTGACAGAGGGAGAGAGAGAGAGAGAGCAACTGATAGAGAGAAGAGAGAGTGAAAGAGATAGGGAGAGAGGGAGAGAGAGAGCAACTGATAGAGAGAAGAAAGAGTGACAGAGAAAGAGAGAGAAAGAGAGGGAGAGAGTGACAGAGAGAGAGAGAGGGGAGAGAGAGAGCGCGACTGATAGAGAAGAGAGAGCGCGACTGATAGAGAGAAGAGAGAGGAGAGAGCGCGACTGATAGAGAGAAGAGAGAGAGGAGAGAGCGCGACTGATAGAGAGAGTGACAGAGAGGAGAGAGAGAGAGATAGAGGAGAGATTGAGAAAGAGGAGAGAGAGTTATAGCGAGAGAGAGAAAGTGAGAGAGGAGAGCGAGTGAGAGAGAGAGAGGAGAGAGAGAGTGAGAGTGAGAAAGTGAGTGAGAGAGAGAGAGAGAGAGAGAGAGGGTGTGAGAGAGAGGAGAGAGTGTGAGTGTGAGAGAGACAGAGAGAGAGAGAGAGAGAGAGAGAGAGGAGAGAGCTGTGAGGAATAATTGAGGTAGGCCGAAGTTTCTGCAGGTTGCTATGGAAACATGAAGGGATAAGGGGCAGGGGGTGAAGGATGAGAAGGGGGTATGGAAGCTGCAGAGCATCACTTCTACCCTGCCAAAGACCTGCAGAGCATCGCACAGCTGCCCTATACCCTGCCACAGACCTACAGAGCATTGCACTGCTGACCTATACCCTGCCACAGACCTGCAGAGCATCGCACCGCTGACTTATAACCTGCCCGAGATCTGCAGAGCATTGCACCGCTGACTTATAACCTGCCACAGACCTACAGAGCATCGCACCGCTGACCTATATTCTGCCCGAGACCTGCAGAGCCTAGCTCCGCTGACCTATACCCTGCCCGAGATGTGCAGAGCATCACACCGCTGACATATACCCTGCCCGAGATGTGCAGAGCATCACACGCTGACCTATACCCTGCCCGAGATGTGCAGAGCATCACACCGCTGACATATACCCTGCCCGAGATGTGCAGAGCATCACACCGCTGACCTATACCCTGTCACAGACCTTAAGAGCATCACACTGCTGACCTATACCCTGCCACAGACCTGCAGAGCATCGCACCACTGACCTATACCCTGCCACAGACCTGCAGAGCATCACACCACTGACCTATACCCTGCCAGAGATCTGCAGAGCATCACCCTGCTGACCTGCCTGAGATATGCAGAGCATTGCACCGCTGACCTGCCTGAGACCTGCAGAGCATCGCACCGCTGACCTATACCTTGACTGAGATCTGCAGAGTATCACTGACCTATACCCTGCCACAGACCTGCAGAGCATCGCTGACCTATACCCTGCTACAGACCTGCAGAGCATTGCACCGCTGACCATACCCTGCCAAAGTCTGCAGAGCATTGCACCACTAACCTATACCCTGCCATAGACCTACAGCGCATTGAACCACTGACCTATACCCTGCCACAGTCCTGAAGAGCATCGCACTGCTTACTTATACCCTGCCACAGTTCTGCAGAGCGTCGCACTGCTTACTTATACCCTGCCACAGTTCTGCAGAGCCTCGCATGCTTACTTATACCCTGCCACAGTCCTGCAGAGCATCGCACTGCTTACTTATATCCTGCCACAGTCCTGCAGAGCATCGCACTGCTTACTTATACCCTGCCACTGGCCTTTTCCCCAATAAAGTTAGTTAACTTAAGGTTTTTTTTAGCGGTTAGGGTACGGGGGCTTAGGGTAAGGATTTTTAGGGTAATGGGTTTAGGGGATTAGGGTAAGGGCTTAGAGTAGGAGTTTAGGGTATGGGGGATTAGGGTAAGGGCATAGAGTAGGAGTTTAGGGTACGGGGGCTTAGGGTAAGGGGTTAGAGTAGGAGTTTAGGGTTCGGGGGCTTGGGGTAAGGGGTTAGAGTAGGAGTTTAGGGTTCGGGGGCTTAGGGTAAGGGGTTAGAGTATGAGTTTAGGGTACTGGGATTGGGGTAAGGGCTTAGAGTAGGAGTTTAGGGTTCGGGGGCTTGGGGTAAGGGGTTAGAGTAGGAGTTTAGGGTAAGGGTAGGGGCTTGGGGTATGGGGTTAGAGTAGGAGTTTAGGGAACGGGGCTTAGGGTAAGGGGTTAGAGTAGGAGTTTAGGGTAAGGGGGCTTGGGGTAAGGGGTTAGAGTAGGAATTTAGGGTACGGGGATTGGGGTAAGGGGTTAGAGTAGGAGTTTAGGGTTCGGGGGCTTGGGGTAAGGGGTTAGAGTAGGAGTTTAGGGTACGGGGGCTTGGGGTAAAGGGTTAGAGTAGGAGTTTAGGGTACGGGGGATTGGGGTAAGGGGTTAGAATAGGAGTTTAGGGTACGGGGGCTTAGGGTAAGGGGTTAGAGTAGGAGTTTAGGGTACGGGTAGGGGCTTGGGGTAAGGGGTTAGAGTAGGAGTTTAGGGTACGGGGCTTAGGGTAAGGGGTTAGAGTAGGAGTTTAGGGTACGGGGTTAGAGTAGGAGTTTAGGGTATGGGGGATTGGGGTAAGGGCTTAGAGTAGGAGTTTAGGGTACGGGGGATTGGGGTAAGAATAGGAGTTTAGGGTACGGGGGCTTGGGGTAAGGGCTTAGAGTAGGAGTTTAGGGTACAGGGGCTTAGGGTAAGGGGTTAGAGTAGGAGTTTAGGGTACGGGGGCTTGGGGTAAGGGGTTAGAGTATGAGTTTAGGGTTCGGGGGCTTGGGGTAAGGGGTTAGAGTAGGAGTTTTGGGTTCGGGGGCTTGGGGTAAGGGGTTAGAGTAGGAGTTTAGGGTACACGGGCTGGGGTAAGGGGTTAGAGTAGGAGTTTAGGGTAAGGGTAGGGGCTTGGGGTAAGGGGTTAGAGTAGGAGTTTAGGGTAAGGGGTTAGAGTAGGAGTTTAGGGTATGGGGGATTGGGGAAAGGGCTTAGAGTAGGAGTTTAGGGTACAGGGGCTTGGGGTAAGGGCTTAGAGTAGGAGTTTAGGGTACGTGGATTTGGGTAAGGGGTTAGAGTAGGAGTTTAGGGTATGGGGGATTAGGGTAAGGGGTTAGAGTAGGAGTTTAGGGTACGGGGGATTGGGGTAAGAATAGGAGTTTAGGGTACGGGGGCTTGGGGTAAGGGCTTAGAGTAGGAGTTAAGGGTACAGGGGCTTGGGGTAAGGGGCTAGAGTAGGAGTTTAGGGTACGGGGGCTTGGGGTAAGGGGTTAGAGTAGGAGTTTAGGGTACGGTATTGGGGTAAGGGGTTAGAGTAGGAGTTTAGGGTTCGGGGGCTTGGGGTAAGGGGTTAGAGTAGGAGTTTAGGGTTCGGGGCTTGGGGTAAGGGGTTAGAGTAGGAGTTTAGGGTTCGGGGGCTTGGGGTAAGGGGTTAGAGTAGGAGTTTAGGGTACGGGGGCTTAGGGTAAGGGGTTAGAGTAGGAGTTTAGGGTACGGGGATTGGGGTAAGGGGTTAGAATAGGAGTTTAGGGTACGGGGGCTTAGGGTAAGGGGTTAGAGTAGGAGTTTAGGGTACAGGGGCTTAGGGTAAGGGGTTAGAGTAGGAGTTTAGGGTATTTGGGTTTAGGGTAAGGGGTTAGAGTAGGAGTTTAGGGTATGGGGGCTTAGGGTAAGGGGTTAGAGTAGGAGTTTAGGGTACGGGGGCTTAGGGTAAGGGGTTAGAGTAGGAGTTTAGAGTATGGGGGCTTAGGGTAAGGGGTTAGAGTAGGAGTTTAGGGTACGGGGGCTTAGGGTAAGGGGTTAGAGTAGGAGTTTAGAGTACGGGGATTGGGGTAAGGGGTTAGAGTAGGAGTTTAGGGTAAGGGGGATTGGGGTAAGGGGTTAGAGTAGGAGTTTAGGGTACGGGGGCTTAGGGTAAGGGGTTAGAGTAGGAGTTTAGAGTACGGGGATTGGGGTAAGGGGTTAGAGTAGGAGTTTAGGGTAAGGGGGATTGGGGTATGGGGTTAGAGTAGGAGTTTAGGGTAAGGGGGATTGGGGTAAGGGGTTAGAGTAGGAGTTTAGGGTAAGGGGGATTGGGGTAAGGGGTTAGAGTAGGAGTTTAGGGTACGGGGGCTTAGGGTAAGGGATTAGAGTAGGAGTTTAGGGTAAGGGGGCTTGGGGTAAGGGGTTAGAGTAGGAGTTTAGGGTACGGGGGCTTGGGATAAGGGCTTAGGGTAAGGGTTTAAAGTTTTTTATGGTAGGAGGTAGCGATAGTATTAAGGGTTAAGATTAGTGGTTTATGGGTATGGTTAGGGGTTTTCCTTGGCGGCGAAGCGGCCTGGCGGAGAAAGGTCCCGGCGGCGAGGTCAGTGGCGGCTAAATACCGGCGGCAGCAAAACGGCCGCGAGCAAATTTCCCAGTCCTTATTACTCCTGCCCGAGAACCGGCAGAAGGTCGCTCCATCAGCTATCTACCCATCACAGCTCCTCCTCTCCAGCAGCTACATAACCCGAACTTACACCTATGTCGCCGTCCCCACCCTTATAAAGACTGAGCCATCTCCACCCGTCCTTACCTTCTCACTACAACACATACAACCCCAAACCTCTGCCTCCTCTCCACACCGCTTTGCCTCTTGGGTGTTCTCATCCCTCAACACGTTGGACAACGTCTAACCCTGCGACCTTAAAAGCGAGAGAGGGGGGGGGGGGGTAAGGGGTTAAAGGGTCAGCCAGGGGAAAAAAGGGGGACGGGAGGTGGGGAGGGGGCGGGGGTGGGGAGGGAGTGGAGAGAAGAGGAAAGATTAGGATTCCGACATTAATTATGGGCGGAAATAACGAGCCACTGTGAGGGTAACGAGAAGAGGGACCAATGAAAATTACCTTTTTGTTCCACTTCTATTCACGCGTCAGAAAAGAAAGAGAGAGAAAATAAATGAAAAGCCGGGCAGGAAAAGGAGAGAAGATATTAAGTGAGTCTTAATTCCCCACCTCCCCCCATGTCAGTGTGTTAAGATCCGCCACCCCCCCAACCCTCTCCCCCACCCAAACCCCTTATCCGTAGCCCACAGTGTGATATAGGGTATAGGGAGAAGGGGGTAAAAGTGGGTGGGGGGGTGGCGGGGGGAGGTAGAGGGCCGGGAGGTTCTCAGGATCCTGGCGGAGGGTCCTGCAGAGAGAGAGAGTGGGTGACGGGAAGGAGAGAGAGGAGAGAGGGTGGGGGGGGGGGGTGGAGGTAGGGGAAGGGGCAGAGAAAGAAAGAGAGAGGAGAAGATAGAAGGGTAGAAAGGGGGAGGGATGGTGAGAGAGGAGGGAGAATGAAGGGGGAGGCTGGAGAAGGATGAGAGAAGGAGATGGATGTAGAGGGGGAAGGGTGGAAGGGGTGAGAAAGATGGAGGGGGAGGAAAGATAGAAGGGGTAATAAAAGATGATTGGGGGATGAAAGATGGAGGGCAGGGGGAGGATGGAGGGAGGGAGGATGGAGGGGGAAGATGGAGGGTGATGGAAGGATGGAGGGTGGAAGAGGGGTAGAGGGGGAGAAAGATGGACGGGGAGAAATAATGGAGGGGGGAGGGGAGGAGAGAAGGATGGTGGAGGCTGGAGAGGGGACAGGGATAAAAAGAAGTGCAGGAAACGGAACAGGGGGTGATGGGAGAATGGAAGAGGTGGAGTGGGGGAGTATGTTAAAAGGAGGGGGGTGGTAGAAAGGGAGGGTTGGTGGGGAAAGGAGTAGGTGTGTGGGAGAGGAAGGGAGGAGGAATGGGGATAGTGAGGGTGGAGAGGGAGTGGGGGAGGGGGAAGAGAGGGGAGGGGGATGGGGGTGTGATAGGAAGGGGAAGAGAGGTGTGGGGGAAAGGAAAGGAGGTGAAGACGAGGGTCAGTGGGAGAGAAGGGAGGGCGAGTAGGGGAGAGGGAGGGAGTGTGAAGAAGGAGAGAGGAACGGATGGAGGGAGTGGACCAGAAAGAGGGAGGGAGTGGGGGAGGAGAGCAAGAGAGATGAAAGCAGAGAAAGGGGGAGAAGAGTAAAGGAGGGCGTAATGGGGAGAAATGAAGAGAGACAGAGGGAGAAATAGAGGGGGGGAGAGGAAAAGGGAAGAAAGGAGAGAAAGATTGGGAGAGATATTGAGGGAAAGACAAATAGAGAGGGGGCAGATAGACTCAGGGAATCTGCAATATAAAGGTTAATAGTGACAGAGGAAGAGAGAGGCAAAGGAAGACAGAGAGCGTAAATGAGACTGCAAAGAGAGGGGACAAGGAGAAACAGAGATAGACTGAAAGAAGAAGAATTGACACAGTACGGACAAAAAGAGAGAGAAGACAGAGAGAGAAGGGACACACGGAGGGAGAGACCGTGTGAGAGAGAGCGCTACAAAGAGAGAGGACGAGACACACAGGGGGAGGCACAAACAGACAGAGACAGAAAGAGGGGAAGACACAACCAGAGACAGACAAGGAGAAACCGAGACAGATAGAAAGAAGAAGAGGAGATACAGTACGGACAGAAAGAGAGAGAAGCCAGAGAGAGAGAAAGGAACACCGAGGGAGAGACAGTGTGAGAAAGAGCTAGAAAGAGAGAGAGAGAGAAAGAGAGAGAAGGGACACAATGTCGGAAGATAAATCCTTGACGCAGCCGTTCGGAAAGTTTTGGGCCGAAAATACCCATTGAAGTCAATAGGGATTTTTTCCCGAAGGTGGCCTGACCGGCTGCTTTGTTGTATACAGAATAAGGCCCTCTGGCCTAGATCCACCAAGCTCTGTTGGCTCATACAGCGTCGCTACCTAAACCAGGAACGGGCGTTATTTGCCTAGGTCAACCCGTAGCCTCAAAGCTAATTCCATGCAAAAACCATGGGCACTGAATAATCTCATACGGCTGGGCATAAAGTCACGTCATTGTGGTGTAACGTGGCGTAATCTAGGAACGGCGTGAGGTTATGTCAGTCTTGGCGTTACTCCGACCCAGGCGCCGAAATAGAACTTTTGCTGAAGTAGAGAGAGAGGGAGCAAAATCAGTCCAGGAAATAATAAGACTATTTAGAAAAACTATGTTTGTATATATAATCTAACAGCACCCATATAGTCACGGCAAAAGCCCTATGAATAAGTCTGTACCTACATTAACCTTAACAGATTGGAGTGGATATGTCATGTTATGATTACTTATTTGCATGGCATTTCCACTACCGCGCAAAGTTGTAGTTTTCCGGAGAAAACATGGCCTAACTTTAGGGTATTGGGCTTTGAAGATACACTGTTAGTTACTGTTAATGTGACAGAGGTTAGGTGAGTGGTTTCCAACCTTTTTTTGGTTAAGGAACCCTATGATTATTTTGTGAAATTCTGAGGAAACCCCATCCCTCTCTAATAGCGCGTCTGAGATCAGATTCATTGTAAGGAACCCCATCCCTCTCTAATAGCGCGTCTGAGATCAGATGCATTGTAAGGATCCCCAACCCTCTCTAAAAACGCGTTTGAGATCAGATGCAGTGTAGGGATCCCCAACCCTCTCTAATAATGCGTCTGAGATAAGATGCATTGTAAGGAACCCCCAACCCTCTCTAATAGCGCGTCTGAGATCAGATTCATTGTAAGGAACCCCATCCCTCTCTAATAGCGCGTCTGAGATCAGATGCATTGTAAGGAACCCCAACCCTCTCTAATAGCGCGTCTGAGATCAGATGCATTGTAAGGATCCCCAACCCTCTCTAAAAACGCGTTTGAGATCAGATGCAGTGTAGGGATCCCCAACCCTCTCTAATAATGCGTCTGAGATAAGATGCATTGTAAGGAACCCCCAACCCTCTCTAATAGTGCGTCTGCGATCAGATGCATTGTAAGGAACCCCAACCCTCTCTAATAGTGTGTCTGAGATCAGATGCATCGTAAGGGACCCCAACCCTCTCTAATAGCGTGTCTTGGATCAGATGCATTGTAAGGAACTCCGACCCTCTCTAATAGCGCGTCTGAGATCAGATTCATTGTAAGGAACCCCATTCCTCTCTAATAGCGCGTCTGAGATCAGATGCATTGTAAGGATCCCCAACCCTCTCTAAAAACGCGTTTGAGATCAGATGCAGTGTAGGGATCCCCAACCCTCTCTAATAATGCGTCTGAGATAAGATGCATTGTAAGGAACCCCCAACCCTCTCTAATAGTGCGTCTGCGATCAGATGCATTGTAAGGAACCCCAACCCTCTCTAATAGTGTGTCTGAGATCAGATGCATCGTAAGGGACCCCAACCCTCTCTAATAGCGTGTCTTGGATCAGATGCATTGTTAGGAACTCCGACCCTCTCTAATAGCGCGTCTGAGATCAGATGCATTGTAAGGAACCCCAACCCTCTCTAATGGCGCGTCTGATATCAGATGCATTGTAAGGAACCCCAACCCTCTCTAATAGCGCGTCTGAGATCAGATGCATCGTAAGGGACCCCAACCCTCTCTAATAGCGTGTCTTGGATCAGATGCATTGTAAGGAACTCCGACCCTCTCTAATAGCGCGCCTGAGATCAGATGCATTGTAAGGAACCCCAACCCTCTCTAATAGCGCGTCTGAGATCAGATGCATCGTAAGGAACCCCAACCCTCTCTAATAGTGTGTCTGATATCAGATGCATTGTGAGGAACCCCAACCCTCTCTAATAGCGCGTCTGAGATCCGATGCATTGTAAGAAACCCCAACCCTCTCTAAAAGCGCGTCTGAGATCAGATGCATTGTAAGGAACTCCGACCCTCTCTAATAGCGCGTCTGAGATCAGATGCATTGTAAGGAACCCCAACCCTCTCTAATAGCGCGTCTGAGATCAGATGCATTGTAAGGAACCCCAACCCTCTCTAATAGCGCGTCTGAGATCAGATGCATTGTAAGGAACTCCGACCCTCTCTAATAGCGCGTCTGAGATCAGATGCATTGTAAGGAACCCCGACCCTCTCTAATAGCGCGTCTGAGATCAGATGCATTGTAAGGAACCCCAACCCTCTCTAATAGCGCGTCTGAGATCAGATGCATTGTAAGGAACCCCGTCCCTCTCTAATAGCGCGTCTGAGATCAGATGCATTGTAAGGAACCCCGTCCCTCTCTAATAGCGCGTCTGAGATCAGATGCATTGTAAGGAACCCCAACCCTCTCTAATAACGTGTCTGAGATCAGATGCATTGTAAGGAGCCCCAACCCTCTCTAATAGCGCGTCTGAGATCAGATGCATTGTAAGGATCCCCAACCCTCTCTAATAGCGCGTCTGATATCAGATGCATTGTGAGGAACCCCAACCCTCTCTAATAGCGCGTCTGAGATCCGATGCATTGTAAGAAACCCCAACCCTCTCTAAAAGCGCGTCTGAGATCAGATGCATTGTAAGGAACTCCGACCCTCTCTAATAGAGCGTCTGAGATCAGATGCATTGTAAGGAACCCCAACCCTCTCTAATAGCGCGTCTGAGATCAGATGCATTGTAAGGAACCCCGACCCTCTCTAATAGCGCGTCTGAGATCAGATGCATTGTAAGGAACTCCGACCCTCTCTAATAGCGCGTCTGAGATCAGATGCATTGTAAGGAACCCCGACCCTCTCTAATAGCGCGTCTGAGATCAGATGCATTGTAAGGAACCCCAACCCTCTCTAAAAGTGCGTCTGAGATCAGATGCATTGTAAGGAACCCCGTCCCTCTCTAATAGTGCGTCTGAGATCAGATGCATTGTAAGGAACCCCGTCCCTCTCTAATAGCGCGTCTGAGATCAGATGCATTGTAAGGAACCCCAACCCTCTCTAATAACGTGTCTGAGATCAGATGCATTGTAAGGAGCCCCAACCCTCTCTAATAGCGCGTCTGAGATCAGATGCATTGTAAGGATCCCCAACCCTCTCTAATAGCGCGTCTGATATCAGATGCATTGTGAGGAACCCCAACCCTCTCTAATAGCGCGTCTGAGATCCGATGCATTGTAAGAAACCCCAACCCTCTCTAAAAGCGCGTCTGAGATCAGATGCATTGTAAGGAACTCCGACCCTCTCTAATAGAGCGTCTGAGATCAGATGCATTGTAAGGAACCCCAACCCTCTCTAATAGCGCGTCTGAGATCAGATGCATTGTAAGGAACCCCGACCCTCTCTAATAGCGCGTCTGAGATCAGATGCATTGTAAGGAACCCCAACCCTCTCTAATAGCGCGTCTGAGATCAGATGCATCGTAAGGAACCCCAACCCTCTCTAATAGCGCGTCTGAGATCCGATGCATTGTAAGAAACCCCAACCCTCTCTAAAAGCGCGTCTGAGATCAGATGCATTGTAAGGAACCCCAACCCTCTCTAATAGCGCGTCTGAGATCCGATGCATTGTAAGAAACCCCAACCCTCTCTAAAAGCGCGTCTGAGGTCAGATGCATTGTAAGGAACCCCAACCCTCTCTAATAGTGTGTCTGAGATCAGATGCATTGTAAGGAACTCCAACCCTCTCTAATAGCGCGTCTCAGATCAGATGCATCGTAAGGAACCCCAACCCTCTCTAATAGCGCGTCTCAGATCAGATGCATCGTAAGGAACCCCAACCCTCTCTAATAGCGCGTCTGAGATCAGATGCATCGTAAGGAACCCCAACCCTCTCTAATAGCGCGTCTCAGATCAGATGCATCGTAAGGAACCCCAACCCTCTCTAATAGCGCGTCTGAGATCAGATGCATCGTAAGGAACCCCAACCCTCTCTAATAGCGCGACTGAGATCAGATGCATTGTAAGGAACCCCAACCCTCTCTAATAGCGCGTCTGAGATCAGATGCATTGTAAGGAACCCCAACCCTCTCTAATAGCGCGTCTGAGATCCGATGCATTGTAAGAAACCCCAACCCTCTCTAAAAGCGCGTCTGAGATCAGATGCATTGTAAGGAACCCCAACCCTCTCTAATAGCGCGTCTGAGATCCAATGCATTGTAAGGATCCCCAACCCTCTCTAATAGCGCGTCTCAGATCAGATGCATCGTAAGGAACCCCAACCCTCTCTAATAGCGCGTCTCAAATCAGATGCATCGTAAGGAACCCCAACCCTCTCTAATAGCGCGTC
Organism: Ascaphus truei; assembly: GCF_040206685.1. Classification (NCBI taxonomy): domain Eukaryota; kingdom Metazoa; phylum Chordata; class Amphibia; order Anura; family Ascaphidae; genus Ascaphus; species Ascaphus truei. Next base: position 17,529,647 of record NC_134502.1, read on the forward strand.
TGAGATCAGATGCATCGTAAGGAACCCCAACCCTCTCTAATAGCGCGTCTCAGATCAGATGCATCGTAAGGAACCCCAACCCTCTCTAATAGCGCGTCTGAGATCAGATGCATCGTAAGGAACCCCAACCCTCTCTAATAGCGCGTCTGAGATCAGATGCATTGTAAGGAACCCCAACCCTCTCTAATAGCGCGTCTGAGATCAGATGCATTGTAAGGAACCCCAACCCTCTCTAATAGCGCGTCTGAGATCCGATGCATTGTAAGAAACCCCAACCCTCTCTAAAAGCGCGTCTGAGATCAGATGCATTGTAAGGAACCCCAACCCTCTCTAATAGCGCGTCTGAGATCCGATGCATTGTAAGAAACCCCAACCCTCTCTAAAAGCGCGTCTGAGGTCAGATGCATTGTAAGGAACCCCAACCCTCGCTAATAGCGCGTCTGAGGTCAGATGCATTGTAAGGATCCCCAACCCTCTCTAATAGCGCGTCTGAGATCAGATGCATCGTAAGGAACCCCAACCCTCTCTAATAGCGCGTCTCAGATCAGATGCATCGTAAGGAACCCCAACCCTCTCTAATAGCGCGTCTGAGATCAGATGCATCGTAAGGAACCCCAACCCTCTCTAATAGCGCGACTGAGATCAGATGCATTGTAAGGAACCCCAACCCTCTCTAATAGCGCGTCTGAGATCAGATGCATTGTAAGGAACCCCAACCCTCTCTAATAGCGCGTCTGAGATCCGATGCATTGTAAGAAACCCCAACCCTCTCTAAAAGCGCGTCTGAGATCAGATGCATTGTAAGGAACCCCAACCCTCTCTAATAGCGCGTCTGAGATCCAATGCATTGTAAGAAACCCCAACCCTCTCTAAAAGCGCGTCTAAGGTCAGATGCATTGTAAGGATCCCCAACCCTCTCTAATAGCGCGTCTCAGATCAGATGCATCGTAAGGAACCCCAACCCTCTCTAATAGCGCGTCTCAAATCAGATGCATCGTAAGGAACCCCAACCCTCTCTAATAGCGCGTCTGAGATCAGATGCATCGTAAGGAACCCCAACCCTCTCTAATAGCGCGTCTCAGATCAGATGCATCGTAAGGAACCCCAACCCTCTCTAATAGCGCGTCTGAGATCAGATGCATCGTAAGGAACCCCAACCCTCTCTAATAGCGCGTCTGAGATCAGATGCATTGTAAGGAACCCCAACCCTCTCTAATAGCGCGTCTGAGATCCGATGCATTGTAAGAAACCCCAACCCTCTCTAAAAGCGCGTCTGAGGTCAGATGCATTGTAAGGAACCCCAACCCTCGCTAATAGCGCGTCTGAGGTCAGATGCATTGTAAGGATCCCCAACCCTCTCTAATAGCGCGTCTCAGATCAGATGCATCGTAAGGAACCCCAACCCTCTCTAATAGCGCGTCTCAGATCAGATGCATCGTAAGGAACCCCAACCCTCTCTAATAGCGCGTCTGAGATCAGATGCATCGTAAATGCTTCTGTCTTTGGTTCAATTTTCCAATGACCTGCTGATTGCAGGGAACCCTTTAGGGATACCCGGGGAATCCCAGGCTTCCTTGAAATCATAGTTGAAAAACACTGGTTTAAGATGATTGCCCAGTTCAGAGACTTAGCGCACCTTTGGGTATCTGAGCTTTAGGCCGCGTCCGTACTGCGAGCGACCGCGCGAGAACAGGCCGCATCTCTATGAGGCCGCGCGGGCGGTGAAGCGCGCACGCGGTGAAGCGCGCCGGCATTTTCAGACGACAAAGAAATGTGATTTTTGACGCGCGACAGCCGGGTCACGTGAGCGGTTCAGCCAATGAGAGCGAACCGCTCACAAGACGTCACGGCCACGCCTCCGCCACCCCGTCGCTGTGGATCTCAGGCCACAGATTGCTCGCCCGAGAGGCGTGCGTGACGCCCCCACTATATATCCGAGGCCTTCGAGAGTGCGAGAGAGAAGAGACACGCAGGGAGAAGCAAAGAGAGAAGGAGAGAGAGAAAGGAAGAGACACTCTAAAAATAGACATTTAGAGAGAGGGAGAGACAGCCAGACGTACAGACAAACAGAAACAGAGAGAGGGAGAGACAGACGGGGAGAGGGAGAGACAGCCAGAGCCAGATGGAGAGTGAGAGAGACAGCCTCAGCGGAGCATCCTAAGGATAGAAGGGTTTTACATTAATGAGCGGAGCCTGGAAAGGAAAGCAAAGGGTTAAACATGATATGCCCACAATGCACCTCTCCTCCCCCTAGGGCTCCGTACGAGAGGGGCGCGGAGCAACTGGCGCCACAAGAGGGGCCTGCAGAGCACTGCAGAGCAATATGTGTCAATATGCGCAGTGATGTGTAACTATATGTGCAGTGTATGTGCGGAGCAGTGTATATGTTTATGCGCAGAGCAATGTGTATCTATACAGTATGTGCACAGCTGTGTATATCTATTTGGGCAGAGCAATGTGTATCTATATGTGCAGAACAGTGTATATTTGTATGTGCAGAACAATGTGTATCTATACAGTATGTACAGAGCAGTGTATATCTATATGTGCAGAGCAATGTGTATCTATATGTGCAGAGCAATGTGTATCTATATGTGCAGAGCAATGTATATCTATATGTTCAGAGTAATATGTGTCCATCTGTGCAGAGAGATATGTGGCTACATGTGCAGTGCAATATGTATCTATATGTGCAGAGCAGTGTGTGTCTATACTGTATGTGCAAAGCGATGTCTATATGTGCAGAGCGATGGGTATCTGTATGCACAGAACGATGTGTATCTGTATCTACAGGGCAATATGTCCGTATGTGCAGAGTGATGTATATCTGTGGGGGTGATTCACTAAGCAGTGATAACTACTTTTAAGACCGATAAATGGCTATTAAGACCGATACAGCCTGCTGCGCGATTCACTAATCAGTGATAACAGCGCTTTATCGGCCGTAAAAGGCATTTTTTCAGCTCCCCCCAAAAAATGAGAAAAAAATATGTCCGATCAGGCAAAAAAGGGCAAACGAGCCGTTTTTTTCCCAGTCAGCGCGATTCACTAAGCAGTGATAAGCGAATCGTCCTTTAAAAGCACGCCAGATTTTTGCACCAGCTAAAGGCAAAAGAAATGGAGCCATGAAAAAAATGATTGTTTACGTTTTTTTCACCACACAATTAATACAACAGGCCGGCGGGTGTTCCCGGGGGAGTCCGGGGCCCTCGAGTGATCCCCGTGGGAGTCTGGGGGTCCCCGCTGGCCTGCGGTAACAATCGTGTGGCCAAAAAAACATAACAACCAATATTTTTCAATAAATACACCCCTTGCCCCCTAACACATGCAGTACAATAATGGTCAAAATTACTATTATCCAGATATGGATAATAGTGCATTTGTCTATTACAAATAAAAAATTAAGCTGCATAAATAAATTAAATAAAACTTGCACTCACCCCTGCCAGGCTGCCACGATGAAGGCCGTCCTCATCCTCATCACCGTCCATGTCCTCCCTTGCTACAAACAATGCAATCAAAAATACAATCTAATGTCCCCTAACCCCTTAATCACCTTAGTGGTTAGTAACCGCTATTGTAATTAAGGGGTTAACCCACCCTCTCCCACTACCCACCCGGGAGGCCTAACCCTTCCCCAGGCAACTACCCCCAGCCTTCACCCATTCATTGGTACAGTGGGTACATCATGCCCATATAATATGGGCCTGATTTACCACTATAGCAAGAAATGGTGAAGGAATATAAAAACAGGCCCAAACGAAACAACATTACATTGCAAAATGAACATATTACTAATGCCAATCAAACAATTGAATGGCATAGTGGGTATATCATGCCCATATAATATGGGCATCATTTAACACTATGCCAGTCAATGGTCAACCTAAAAAAAAAACAATCACAACCAAGATCCTAAGCATTCAAAACAATCTCATAATAAAAATAAATAAGTAAACCAAACAAAATTACCACCAATCAAGTAATCCAATCCAAAATAAGGACCAGAATAAACAATTAAACCACCAAAACAAAACCATGAAGAAATAAACTAAATATCTAAATAAACTGCATCATTCCAAATCAAAAGTCAAAAAATAATCCAACATTAAAAAGCAAACACCAATCAAAAGCCAGAAACAAACAATTTAAAACACCAGCAAAAATGCCTGAACACTACATCAATATGCAATATAAATAGCATAATAATTTAAAAACAAAGAACAACTATACATTTAAAATACATACAAGCAAGCATTTGTCAAAACAACCATTGCTTCTTACTCTATTATTTATGTATAGCCCTAAAGGGCCAAACATACATACATTTGTAATAAATGTGTGGAAAAAAAATGCAATCACCAAAAAAATAAAATAAAAAAAACCTCTAAATGAAAAAGAACATACATTCTCTGTTTTTCCTTACCTTTAGATGTCTCCACCCTCCGATTCCCGGGATCACCGCAAGCTCTCGAACCAATCCACGAACTCAAACAGCAACAAACCACAGGTAAAAAAATCCGAAGTCCGTTTCTTCTTTCTTTTTCTTCATCGGTAAATTGTAATCCGATTTTGGCTCTTTCAGGGTCTTCTTCTACTTCATTTTTATCCATCTTCATCCAGCACGCCCTTGTAATCCTATATGAGGAGAAGGTCCTCCCTCCTCGGCTTCTTGCCGTCAAATGAGGCTGGACAGGCTTTTATAGACCTGTGACGTCACATTTGAGTGCAAATGGTTCACACGCCTCTGATTGGCTGTGAAAACCATGTGTTTTTTTGGGCGGGTGACGTCATGTAAAGGAAGTGAAGCCAGCCAATCAGAATGGCTGTGCTTCCTTTCCCTTTAACATGACGTCACCAAAAGCAACATGGTTGCCGTCACATGGTACTTCAGCCAATCAGATTGTGGGAACTATATCCCCAATCTGATTGGTTGTAGTAGACCATGTGACAGACTTTTTGGGGAAAGGATGTGACGTCATCCAAAGGGAGCCATGTGGTCTTCAACGCACAATCAGATTGGGGATTCAGTTCCCACAATCTGATTGGCTGAAGTACCATGTGACGGTAGCCATGTTGCTTTTGGTGACGTCATGTTAAAGGGAAAGGAAGCACAGCCATACTGATTGGCTGGCTTCGCTTCCTTTACATGACGTCACCAAAAAAAACAAAACACATGGTTTTAACACCAATCAGAGGCGTGTGAACCATTTGCACTCAAATGTGACGTCACAGGCCTATAAAAGCCTGTGTAGTCTCATTTGACAGCAAGAAGCCGAGGAGAGATGACCTCCTCCAATAGGATTACAAGGGCGTGCCTGATGAAGGTGAAGATGAAGAAGAAGATAATAGAAGACCCTGAAAGAGCCAAAATCGGATTACAATTTACAGATGAAGAAAAAGAAAGAAGAAACGGACGTTGGATTTTTTTTTACTTGTGGTCCGTTGCTGTTTGGGTTCGTGGATTGGTTCGAGAGCTTGCGGTAACCACGGGAACTGGAGGGTGAAGACATCTAAAGGTAAGGAAAAACAGAGAATGTATGTTCTTTTTCATTTAGAGGTTTTTTTATTTTATTTTTTTGGTGATTGCATTTTTTTTTCACACATTTATTACAAATGTATGTATGTTTGGCCCTTTAGGGCTATACATAAATAATACAGTAAGAAGCAATGGTTGTTTTGGCAAATGCTTGCTTGTATGTATTTTAAATGTATATTTGTTCTTTGTTTTTACATTTGTATGCTATTTATATTGCATATTGATGTAGTGTTCAGGCATTTTTGCTGGTGTTTTCAATTGTTTATTTCTGGCTTTTGATTGGTGTTTGCTTTTTAATGTTGGATTATTTTTTGACTTTTGATTTGGAATGATGCAGTTTATTTAGACATTTATTTTATTTATTCATGGTTTTGTTTTGGTGGTTTAATTGTTTATTCTGGTCTTTATTTTGGATTGGATTAATTGATTGGTGGTAATTTTGTTCTGTTTACTTCTTTATTTGTTTTTATTTTGAGATTGTTTTGAATGCATTGGGTCTTGTTTGTGATTTTTTTTTATGTTGACCCTTGACTGGCATAGTGTTAAATAATGCCCATATTATATGGGCATGATGTACCCACTGTGCCATTCAATTGTTTGATTGGCAATAGTAATGTGTTCATTTTACAATGTAGTGTTTTATTTGGGCCTGTTTTTTTATTCCTTCACCATTTCTTGCTATAGTGGTAAATCAGGCCCATATTATATGGGCATGATGTACCCACTGTACCAATGAATGGGTGAAGGCTGGGGGTAGTTTCCTGGGGAGGGTGGTTAGGCCTCCTGGGTGGGTAGTGGGAGAGGGTGGATTAACCCCTTAATTACTACAGTGTTTACTAACCTCTAAGGTGATTAAGGGGTTAGGGGACATTAGATTGTGTTTTTGATTGTACTGTATTGTTTGTGGCAACAAAGGACATGGACGTTGATGAGGATGAGGACGGCCTTCATCGTGGCAGCCTGGCTGGGGTGAGTGCAAGTTTTATTTATTTCATTTCTGCAGCTTAATGTTTTATTTTAAATGGGCAAATACACTATTATCCATATCTGGATAATAGTAATTTTGCCCATTACTGTACTGTATGTGTTAGGGGGGAGTGTATTTATTTCCTGGTTTTTTTTTAAAGCAAAGAATTGGTACCGCAGGCCAACGGGGATCCCCGGACACCCGCGGGGACCACCCGAAGGCCCCCGTCGGCCTATAGTAACATTCCAATGCTTTAAAAAATTTTTTTCATAAATGTAATGTATGTTGGGTATAGGGGTTGTTGGGGGCAAAAGGGGTGAGTGGGTACCACATATTGCAAGGTTTATTGGGGGCAATTACCCCAATAAAGCTGCTATTGGGCCTTAACCCCTTCATTGCCTTAGCGGCTAGCCGCTAAGGTACACTGGCGACACACTTTATTCGAGCTTGGCTAGTCCCACGAATTCGGGTATACCCGGGTGTATTGAGGTTTGTGACTGTTTTCTGCCCGAGTGCATTGGGTTATTTTCCTGGCAGGGATTAAAGCATTTTATTCCCGCTGGCTGCAATACTGCACAGTATATATATATATACTGCATTACAATTCATGAATTTATGCCATCTGGTAGACACGCGAAGCATTGCAGCCTATTAAATCCTAATCATTATCATTTAACAGATCAGCCGCCCATCAGCCAGGCATGAACCCAGGCTGGGAAGGCAAACACAACGGGGCTTGTCAGAGGTGAGGAGCGGCGCATTCCAGGTATCTGCCAGGTACATACTGGGTATTTGCTCAAATAAAGTGTGTCGGTGCAGTAATGCAGCTGCTTTAATGTATTTTGTTTTAATAGTGTGCCGGGAGCAGGGGTTCTCCTGAGCTGAACCGCTTTGATTTCTGGCTCAGGGACCCCCTGCCTCCCGAGTTACAGGCCCCAGTATGGGGCATCGGATACCAGTGTCGCCGCCATTTTTAAAGCGTCCGCGTCACATGACGCAGGACATTTAAATAATGGAGGAGATACCGGCACCCCATATCTGGGCCTGTAACTCGGGAAGCAAGGGGTCCCCGAGGCAGAAATCAATGCTGTTCATCTCGGGAGACCCCCCTGCTCCCGGCACACTATTAGTAAAAATGACATTACGTAGCGGATAGCCGCTACGGTAATTAATTATTTTCTATTGATATGTCTGTTTTGATACTAGTGTACATGAGCAGGGGGTCTCCTGAGCTGAACCGCATTGGTTTCAGCCTCGAGGACCCCCTACTTCAGGAGATACAGGCCCCGTTATGGGGTGCCGGTATCCCCCTGCAGGATTTAAATCTCCCGGTCACGTGACGCGGGAGATTTAATAGCATAGGGGATACTAGCACCCCATAACGGGGCCTGTATCTCATGAAGTAGGGGGTCCCCGAGGCTGAAAAAAAATGCGGTTCAGCTCAGGAGACCCCCTGCATATGTACACTAGCATTAAAATGTATATGTATACTGCACGATCGCCTGTAAGAGCCGTGCATGGGGACAGAGCGTCTCCATGCAGCTCTCACAGGCGGCTTTCTTTTCTATCGCACGTTAGATTTTTAAGCGCGATAGCAGGGGGTGGGGGGAGAACAGCTCGCGAGATCGGGCGTGTTGTTGCCCGCACCTACCCAAATGTGCTTCAATTCTCCGTGAATCCCGCGTCTGGCTTCATTTTTTTATCGTGGGATTAAAAATGTCCCAATCGGGCGCAAAAGCTCACTGCTTAGTGACTCGCCCCCTATATAGTATATGCAAAGCATGGATATCGATATGAACAGAGCCCTGCGTTGAAGAGCGAGGATGTCTGCCTATGTGCAGAGCGATCTGTGTCTACATGTGATGTGTACCTGTGCCCATATGTGCAGAGCAATGTATATGTGTGTCTATCGGTGCAGAGTGACGTGTATCTATACATGCAGAGAGATGTTTGTCTATATGAGCAGAACAAACTATATCTATATATGAAGAGCGATGTATGTATATGCAGGGCAGCGTGTGTATATGTGCAGAGCAATGTTTGGCTATTAATGCAGAGCTATGTCTGTCTATACTGTATGTGCAGAGCAGTGTGTATCTGTAGCCACAGAATCCTGTATATCTATGTGTGAAGGGCTATGTTATCTATAGGTGCAGCGCTACCTATATCAATACCCACAGGGCAGTATATCTCTGTAAATAAAGGGAAATATATGTCTACAGATGCAGAGCAATCTATATCGACATACAAGGAGCAATATATATCTATAGGTACAGGGTGATGTATATCTATAGATGCAGATCTTTGCATGTCTCTATACACATACTGTATATCTATATGTATATATTTAGGGCTACAGTATGTGTTTCTTGGATACACAGCTATGTATATTAAAGTACAGAGCTACGCACATCTATAGGTGCTGAGTTGTGTATATCTATATATGTGTGTGTGTGTGTTTGTGTGTGCCTTCAGAGCAAAATGCATCTATATAACAATACTACAGAATGTCATGCTATATGTGTAGATCACCATGTATTTATGGGAGCAAAACCACATGTAGATATAGCTATAAAGTTATGTATAGCTACAGGATCAAATTAGGTGCAGCCCTATGAATATCTACAGCTGTAGAGATATCTCTATCTATAGGCACAGAACGATATGTGTGTGTGTACGTGTGCATGCACATCTATATAACCCAGGAACTGTATAGCTTTTGGTGCATATAGTTGTATAATGAATATGTACAGCACAATATATCTATATGTTCAGAATAGTGAATACCAAATGTGCAGTAGTGCAAGGCAGGGTATACGTATGCAGAGAAATGCATAGCAGTGTGGTCAAAAATACTCTATAGGTAATATGCCGTGCATATCTAAAGGAGCAGACCAACCTATATCTCTATATGCAGAGTCTTTATATGTGTATTTGTAGGTGAAAGGCAATGTTTGTCTATAGGTGCAGGGCAAAGGTGTAGCGCTTTATAGGCAAAGCAACACCTATCTTAATGTGTAACAATGTGTAGCTAAATCTAGGTGCAAGGCAATGTGTACCTACGGGTGCTGGGCACTATGGGTGCAAGGTGCTGCACACGTGCATATCTATGTATACCTATAGTGGCAGGTCACTGTGTATCTACAGGTATAGATGGTAGGCACAGGGAGAGCAAGGGACTGTGTCTGTGTGTGTTTATAGGCACAAGGTAAAGAGTGTCTATCTATCTATCTATCTATATTGCTCTGCGCACATATTGTTGCGTAATACAATATATATGTGTGTGTGTATATATATATATATATATATATATATATATACATATATATTTATTAACGTAGCACTCCTTTATATGTTTTATTAAATAGAGCTATGAAAAAAAAAAAAAGGGGGGGAAAAGGTAGAGCACGGCCAAAAAAAGAACAAAAGGGCTGGGGCAAAAAATGATTATTTATTAGGCATATAAGCCAAAAAGACAAACACACGAATTTAAAACTCTGACGCGATTCCCGCCGTGGAGGCGCTTTATCAAAGAGACTATACTATGGAGCATGCGCTTCTATTTTTATTTTATATATATGTGTGTGTGTGTGTGTGTGTGTGTGTGTGTATATATATATATATATTGTTCTGCAGTGCCTTTCAGAGGGAGCAATGCCCCCCCCCCCTCTTGCCCTCCCCTCCCCTCCACCCCCCCCCATCCTTACAACCTATATAGGGTTTTATTGGGGTAAATCCTTCTGTCTGCTCTGAGCTGAAACGTAAAAGGTTAGAGGTCAGTGGTACCTGTCAGAAGAGATCAGACGTTTTTAGGGGGTCATTACTGGGCAATACCCCCCTCCGCCCCTTGCACGGTCACCCCCCAAATCTCAGGAGAGGGAGTTAGCTACTCACACACCCAGGCCCTAAACCCAGACCCTACATCCTGTCCCATATCAAGAGAGATGAGCCTACAATGCATTACTGAGACTTCGGGGGTCATTCTATGTCTGCCCAAGGGGCCGTTGGGAACCATTTCAGATGACAATCCTCATAGACACCAGTGGGGACTTTCGGACCAAAAATGGTCGCTTCAGAGTGTGTCGAAGTTACCCCTTAGAAGGGGAGAGAGAGAGAAGGAGACAGGGAGAGAGAAGGTAGACAGAAGAGAGAGGGGGAGGGTAGAGAAAAGTAAGAGGGGGGACAGCAGAGAGAAAAGAGAGGGGTGAGGGCAGAGAGAAGAGAGGGGGAGGGCAGAGAGAAGAAAGGGGGAGGGAAGAGAGAGGGGGAGGGCAGAGAGAAGAGGGAAGAGAGAAGAGGAGGGCAGAGAGAAGAGAGAGGAGGAGGGCAGAGAGAAGAGAGAGGGAGGGCAGAGAGAAGAGAGGGGGAGGGCAGGGAGAAGAGAGGGGGAGGGAAGAGAGAGGAGAGGGGGAGGGAAGAGAGAGGAGGAGGGCAGAGAGAAGAGAGAGGGGGAGGGCAGAGAGAAGAGAGAGGGGGAGGGCAGAGAGAAGAGCGGGGGAGGGAAGAGAGAGGAGAGGGGGAGGGAAGAGAGAGGGGGAGGGCAGAGAGAAGAGAGAGGGAGAGGGCAGAGAGAAGAGAGAGGGGAGGGCAGAGAGAAGAGAGAGGGGAGGGCAGAGAGAAGAAAGGGGGAGGGTAGAGAGAAGAGAGAGAAGAAAGGGGAGGGTAGAGAGAGGGGGAGGCCAGAGAGAAGATAGACGGAGGGGCAGAGAGAAGAAAGGGGGAGGGTCGAGAGAAGAGAGAGGGGTGAGCAGAGAAGAGAGAGGGGTGAGCAGAGAAGAGAGAGGGGGCAGAGAGAAGAGAGGGGTAGACCAGAGAGAAAGGAGAGAAGGGGAGCAGAGAGAACAGAAAGGGGGAGCATAGAGAAGAGTGGGGAGCAGAGAGAAGAAAGAGGGGGGAGCAGAGAGACTAGAGAGGGGATGAAGAGAGAGGGGAGAAGAGAGAGGGGAGAAGAGAGAGGGGGCAGAGAGAAGAGAGGGGGAGAGCAGAGTGAAAGGAGAGAAGTGGAGCAGAGAGAACAGAAAGGGGGAGCATAGAGAAGAGAGAGTGGGGAGCAGAGAGAAGAAAGAGGGGGGAGCAGAGAGACTAGAGAGGGGATGAAGAGAGAGGGAAGAAGAGAGAGGGGGCAGAGAGAAGAGAGAGGGGAGAAGAGAGAAGATAGGGGGGAGCAGAGAGAAGAGAGAGGGGGAGAAGGGAGAAGAGAGAGTGGGAGAAGAGAGAAGGGGAGAAGAGAGAGGGGGCAGAGAGAAGAGAGAGGGGACAGAGAGAAGAGAGAGGGGGAGCAGAGAGAAGAGAGAGGGGGAGAAGAGAGAAGAGAGGGGGATCAGAGAGCGGGAGGGCAGAGAGAGTACAATTGAGAGGAAGCACAGAGAAAGAAAGGGTGATGAGGAAGAGGGATAGAGAGAGAGAGAAGGGGGTAGAGAGGAAGGATGAGAGAGAGAAGGGGGTAGAGAGGAAGAGAGAAGGTGTAGAGAGCAGGAGAGGGAGAGAGAAGGCAGAGAGAAGAGAGAGGGTAGTGAGAGTAAAAGTGTGAGAAGGGAGAGGGTAAGGCAGAGAGAAAGGGGGAAGAGGGAGCGAGAGAGAGCGAGAGAGAGCGAGAGAGAGAGATAGAGAGAGAAGGGGGTAGAGAGCAGGAGAGGGAGAGAAAGGTAGAGTGTGGAAGGGAAGAAAGGGAGAGAAAGACAGGAAGAGAGGAGGGGGAGGGGGAGGGGGGCTACCCCATAGGGTCCCATGAGATGCAACAGGCAAACCAAGAGATTATTACAGGGCCAATCCCTTATTTATAAGGACTTCATACTGTATTAGGATCCCATACTGTGTATGAGGTTTCTGTGCTGTGTATTAGGATCATATGCTGTGTATTAGGGACCTGTGCTGTGTATTAGGGTCCCTTTGTTGTCCCTGTGTCTCTGTGTCCCCGTGTCACTGAGTCCCTGTGTCTGTGCGTCACTGTGTCTCTGTGCGTCACTGTGTCTCTGTGCGTCACTGTGTCTCTGTGCGTCACTGTGTCTCTGTGCGTCACTGTATCTCTGTGCGTCACTGTGTCTCTGTGCGTCACTGTGTCTCTGTGCGTCACTGTGTCTCTGTGCGTCACTGTGTCTCTGTGCGTCACTGTGTCTCTGTGCGTCACTGTGTCTCTGTGCGTCACTGTGTCTCTGTGCGTCACTGTGTCTCTGTGCGTCACTGTGTCTCTGTGCGTCACTGTGTCTCTGTGCGTCACTGTGTCTCTGTGCGTCACTGTGTCTCTGTGCGTCACTGTGTCTCTGTGCGTCACTGTGTCTCTGTGCGTCACTGTGTCTCTGTGCGTCACTGTGTCTCTGTGCGTCACTGTGTCTCTGTGCGTCACTGTGTCTCTGTGCGTCACTGTGTCTCTGTGCGTCACTGTGTCTCTGTGCGTCACTGTGTCTCTGTGTCTCTTTGTGTCACTGTGTCTCTGTGTGTCACTGTTTCTCTGTGTGTCACTGTTTCTCTGTGCGTCACTGTGTCTCTGTGCGTCACTGTGTCTCTGTGTCTCTTTGTGTCACTGTGTCTCTGTGTGTCACTGTTTCTCTGTGTGTCACTGTTTCTCTGTGCGTCACTGTGTCTCTGTGTCTCTTTGTGTCACTGTGTCTCTGTGTGTCACTGTTTCTCTGTGTGTCACTTTTTCTCTGTGTGTCACTTTTTCTCTGTGTGTCACTGTTTCTCTGTGTGTCACTGTTTCTCTGTGTGTCACTGTTTCTCTGTGTGTCACTGTGTCTCTGTGTGTCACTGTGTCTCTGTGTGTCACTGTGTCTCAGTGTGTCACTGTGTGTCTCTGTGTGTCACTGTGTCACTGTGTGTCACTGTTTCTCTGTGTGTCACTTTTTCTCTGTGTGTCACTGTTTCTCTGTGTGTCACTGTTTCTCTGTGTGTCACTGTTTCTCTGTGTGTCACTGTTTCTCTGTGTGTCACTGTGTCTGTGTGTGTCACTGTGTCTGTGTGTGTCACTGTGTCTCAGTGTGTCACTGTGTCACTGTGTCACTGTGTGTCTGTGTCACTCTGTGTCATTGTATCTCTATGTGTCATTGTATCTGTGTCACTGTGTCTCAGTGTGTCACTGTGTCTGTGTGTCACTGTGTCACTGTGTCTCTGTGTGTCACTGTGTCTCTGTGTGTTACTGTGCCTCTGTGTGTCACTGTGCCTCTGTGTGTCACTGTGCCTCTGTGTGTCACTGTGCCTCTGTGTGTCACTGTGCCTCTGTGTGTCACTGTGCCTCTGTGTGTCACTGTGCCTCTGTGTGTCACTGTGCCTCTGTGTGTCACTGTGCCTCTGTGTGTCACTGTGCCTCTGTGTCACTCTGTGTGTCATTGTATCTCTGTGTGTCACTGTGTATTTGTGTGTCACTGTGTCTGTGTGTCCCTGTGTCTCTGTGTGTCCCTGTGTCAATCTGTGTGTCATTGTATCTGTGTGTCACTGTGTATTTGTGTGTCACGGTGTCTGTGTGTCACTGTGTATCTATGTGTCACTGTGTATCTATGTGTCACTGTGTCTCCGTGTGTCACTGTGTGTCTGTGTGTCACTGTGCCTGTGTGTCACTGTGTCTCTGTGTCACTGTGCCTGTGTGTCACTGTGTCTCTGTGTCACTGTGCCTGTGTGTCACTGTGTCTCTGTGTCACTGTGCGCCTGTGTGTCACTGTGTGTCTGTATATTAGGGTCCTGTGCTGTGTATTAGGGTCCAGTGCTGTGTATTAGGGTCCTGAGCTGTGTATTAGGGTCCTGTGCTGTGTATTAGGGCATTGTGCTGTGTATTAGGGTCTTGTGCTGTGTATTAGGGTCCTGTGCTGTGTATTAGGGTCTTGTGCTGTGTATTAGGGTCCTGTACTGTGTATTAGGGTCCTGTGCTGTGTATTAGGGTCCTGTGCTGTGTATTAGGGTCCTGTGCTGTGTATTAGGGTCCTGTGCTGTGTATTAGGGTCCTGTGCTGTGTATTAGGGTCCTGTGCTGTGTATTAGGGTCCTGTGCTGTGTATTAGGGTCCTGTGCTGTGTATTAGGGTCCTGTGCTGTGTATTAGGGTCCTATGCTGTGTATTATGGTCCTGTGCTGTGTATTAGGGTCCTGTGCTGTGTATTAGGGTCCTGTGCTGTGTATTAGGGTGCTGTGCTGTGTATTAGGGTCATGTGCTGTGTATTAGGGTCCTGTGCTGTGTATTAGGGTCCTGTGCTGTGTATTATGGTCCTGTGCTGTGTATTAGGGTCCTGTGCTGTGTATTAGGGTCCTGTGCTGTGTATTAGGGTCCTGTGCTGTGTATTAGGGTCCTGTGCTGTGTATTAGGGTCCTATGCTGTGTATTAGGGTCCTGTGCTGTGTATTAGGGTCCTGTGCTGTGTATTAGGGTCCTGTGCTGTGTATTAGGGTCCCGTGCTGTGTATTAGGGTCCCGTGCTGTGTATTAGGGTCCCGTGCTGTGTATTAGGGTCCTGTGCTGTGTATTAGGGTGCTGTGCTGTGTATTAGGGTCCTGTGCTGTGTATTAGGGTCCTGTGCTGTGTATTAGGGTCCTGTGCTGTGTATTAGGGCCCTGTGCTGTGTATTAGGGCGCTGTGCTGTGTAACATGTGAATAGGAGTGTTTTGTGTGCAGTATATATATATGTGTGTGGGCGTGTCCTCCGGGCATTTGGATAGCCTGTGTTGTTGTCGTGCTGTGTTGTTGTTGTGTGTTGTGTATACTCACTGTATGGTACGCAGTCATATTGCACTTCCAAATACTTGTAGGTTCCTGGACAAGGATCAGGGAAGGAGTCTGACCCAGCGACAACGACACACTGCGTGCGATTGTTACACCTGTGGGGAGAGACGCACAATTACGCGCAGAGCTACACAACTGTGCACAGCGACACACAACACTACACAAGTGCGGACGGACAGACGTCACAAGGAGAAGCAATGACATTCATACCCCCAGGAAGAAACTCAGGCACACAGGCACACAATGCCACGCAACTGCGCACAGACACAATGTTACACAACTGCGCACAGACACAATGCTTACGGACATGTTACTGTGAAGGGAGGGGGTAACCAGGCTATCTAATAAAGGGTATGCCCTCTGCTTACCCCTGAGCCCGTAGGGTCCCTGGTACCCCCATAAGCCAGCGACCAGGGATAATACATGTTGGAAGATAAAATGACCCTGTATTTCCTACAGTATTTCATGTCCCCTGTACCCCAGACTCACGAATCTTTCTGTGTGTGAGTTTTAGGTGGGATATTTGGGTACGGTGCAATTCTTTTATTTCCAGGAGTTCGGCAACCGGGGTTACCAGTAGGACCTTAATACTACCCGACGTGCCGGCATCATTTGCCGGTATGCAAGTAGAATTACACCGGGGCTGCCCTTTTCCCCCCCAGACTCCTGCTTTTCGAACCCGGTCCAATATCCAGCACAGCCGCGAGTCTCCCCAAGGTCCCCCATGTATTAAAACATGTGTTTCCATGTTTTATACAATTTATTAGCAGGCTCTATGTAGCTTGCCCATTTAACTAAAAATGGTAGGTATTTCACTGTATATTTGTAACATATTGGATGTAGCTTTGGGCTTCTTCGTTTTTTGTTGTATATATTTAGCCAAGCCCAGTAAATTGACACACACACACACACACACACACACCCACACACACACACACACACCCACACCCACACACTAATTTTGGGACTTTATTAGAGCTTGCTGGTTATCAGTGTTTGCTGCCCTGTGTCCCCTAGACTCCTGCTTTTCGCGCCCAGTCCAATATCCAGCACAGCCGCGAGTCTCCCCAAGGTCCCCCATGTATTAAAACATGTGCTTCAATGTTTTATACGTTTATTATAAGGCTCTATGTAGCTTGCCCAGGCAACCAGTTACGGTGCCAGCAAGTCTACATCGGGTCCGTAGTTCAAAGGGGAGAGGATGTCCAGAGGTGTGAAAGCACTTGGTGAGTGAGAAAAGGTGAATGGCCAGGTCCGGACTACAAAGGGACACCCTTCTGTCAGTGCCAGACCTGGTGGAGTAAACCCGGCAGGAGGTAATGAGTTAGCCATAGAGGATGCAGCCATATATTCTGATCCTCTTGGCTAAAATCATATTTCCCGCTCACCCGGTTTTCGACCCTCTGTGGCACGCCTACTCCCCTGACGTCAGCCGAGCCCCTCTTTCTATTGGCTGGCAGGGAGGGATTCCCCTTCTCTGATGGGCTGCTCCTTCCCCCCTCCGTTCTGGGGATAGCCCAGCAGAGTGTATGTAAGCTGCTGCCCAGGAGAGAGCGGAGTGCAACCAGTCGGGAGTTCGATGAAGCTACGGCGAGCTTGTCAAAGTTGTTCTGTTCGAAATAACAGAGCGACCGGCTTCGTTTTGAAGCCTGAAAAGCTCGCCTCGCCGAGACGAAGCCCCGTCTTTTGCGGACAAGTTCTCGAAATCGAACTAGCGGTCATGGCCAGGATTTTCTGCCGGAATCGGGTCCAGGGGATTCAGGACTAGGTCCCTGTCAGGATCTTCTGCCGGAATCGGTTCCAGGGGGTTCAGGACTAGGTCCCGGTCAGGATTTTCTGCTGGATTTCGGTCCAGGACGTACGGGACAAGGTCCTGTTCGGGGTAAGCCCATGCATGCGGGCGCCCTACACCTAGGAAAGGCAGATCCCACTCCCCAGACCCCAGTAAGTGTGTATATTTTTGTATTTCTGTGTATTTATGAGGTCTTCTCCAAATAAACCTCATTTTATTTCACTGCCTTGTTTTGCCTATTGACTGATCCCTTAAATATAAATGGTGTTAAGAGTCCTGGTCTACTGTGACAGTTCCCCAATGCACAAAGATACACAATGTAACACAGCTACACAATACACTTTGCACAATTTTTAACTACAGAATAGATGCACACAATGCTGCACAATTTTGCGTGGCTATACAAAGTTACAAAAATGCACACAGACACACTTTATTATATAGTATGTCTGCACACAGACACAATGTCCCACAAGCACACTACAATACACAGAACATTGCATAAATACATACTGAAACACTAACATTGTTGATCACACACACACAATGTTACACACCCAATCAAACAGGTAGGGGAAAGATACAATTCCCCAGACATACTGTGATATACTCACACACACGGTATGGGATTGTTAGGTAACAGTTTGTCGTGTCTCCGTTTGTGTATCGGTGTCACTGTGTATCTGTGTGTTTACCTGTGTTAGTGTGTATCACTTTGGACCTGTGTGCGCAAGAACGCTAATGCATCTGTGCATTAGCGCGTATGTATGTGTAGATGGGTGTGTATTCATATGTGTATCAGTGTGTGTGTATGTATAGATATGTTAGTATGTATCAGGGTGTGATGTATGTGTATCCGTGTGAATGTGTTAGTGTGTTACCTGTGTATTTATCAATGTATTTCTGTGTTGAGGTTTGTAAACAAATTCTGGAAATTTCAAAGTTGTGGTGACACACAAGCTTAACTCCCCCCCCCCCACATAAGCTTTGCTGATGTCATCATACATAACATCACAAATGACATCACCAATGACATAATCCCATCACATCAGAGAATGTGGAATGCAGCCTCAAAGAACCAGGATTCAATGGTCCATTTCTCCCCCAGCCCACTGCTCAAACATCAGACATTTCTGGACCCTTCTTCCCCATCTCCCCAAACCTCAAATTTCTTTGATCCCCATCTCCCCCTGTACCCAAAAACACGAGACCTCTCCAACCCCTTTCTCTCTCTAGCACCTAACCCCCCCCCCCCCCCCCCCACAAGCATATGGCTTCCCTGTTCCCTTTCTCGCCCTCCCATCCCACAAGCATTAAGTTTCTCAGGTGCCTTTCTCGACCCGCCAACCAGAAGTATAAGGCTTGCTCAAGCCCTTTCTCCTCCTTACATCAGACTTCTCCGGTGTCTTTCTCACACCGCCCCCGCAGATGCATCAAGGTTCTGGGATCCCTTTGTGCCCCTTGCCTCCCCAAGTATCTGTGGATCCTTTATTCCACCATTGCCCCACAAGTATCAGTCGTCCATGATAGCTTTCCTATCTACCCTCTGTATCCCACAAGTATCAGTCCCCCATGATGGCTTTCTCCTTCCAGCCTCCGTATCCCTCAAGTATCAGTCCTCCATGATGGCTGTCTCTATCCACCATCCGCATCCCACAATTATCAGTGCTCCATGATAGCTTCTCTATCCACCCTCTGCATCCCACAAGTATCAGTCCTCCATGATTGCTTTCTCTATCCAACCTCTGCACCCCACAAGTATCAGTCCTCCATGATAGCTTTCTATATCCATCCTCCGCATCCCACAAGTATCAGTCCTCCATGATTGCTTTCTCAATCCACCCTCCATATTCCACAAGTATCAGTCCTCCATGATTGCTTTCTCTATCCACCATCCGCATCCCACAAATATCAGACCTCCATGATGACTTTCTCTAGCCACCCTCTGTATCCCACAAGTATCAGTTCTCCATGATGGCTTTCTCAATCCACCCTCCATATTCCACAAATATCAGTCTTCCATGATAGCTTTCTCTATCCACTCTCTGCATCCCACAAGTATCAGTCTTCCATGATGGCTTTCTGTATCCACCCTCCGCCTCCCACAAGTACTGTATCAATCCTCCATGATGACTTTCCATATCCAAAAAAGGGGAGGAGTAGGGAGTGATCAACTATAAACCATACAAATGAACTAAGGAAATAATCGATAATTATAAGAAGGGTGCAAACTGAACTGAAGTGAATCAGAAAAATGATAAGCACACAAGACAGTGTGCTCAAAAGAAAAAATTCACTTAAATGCACACCCACTCAAAATCTAAAATATACCTTTTATTAACATTACTTAAAACATATACAGTATTACCGATTATGAGTGTAACGGTAATTAAAATAATATGTAAGACGTGCTGCCAATATCCTTTACTAAATAAATAAACACTCAGACACAGTGTACTACTTGTCGGGTGGTAAGGGATACAAGCTAGATATAGCGCTGGTGAAATAAGCCAGCTGAGACCAGTACCACAGATCTAAAATGCACCCTTAAATAACATATGTTAGAGAACCAAGTGGAATGAATTAATTGGTATATCTAATAGGGTGTATTAAATGTGGACCATGAGCTAGATGTAACCTCTATACCTAATCTGGGAGAGGTGTATACCAGGAGTAAACTGATGCCCTAATAATCTTGGTGTGTTGTAGTAATATTATATACTGACACTATAAATAGGTTGATATATAACAGCATCAAGTCGCATAGATACAAATGTATGTGTAACCATGCTCAGAGTCACACATGCAACTTAGCATAGCACAGGTATAAATGAAGCATCTATGCAGTACACTGATTAACTCCAAAGTATATAATACAGTAGTATTGCTCCAATGGTAAGTAAATATACTGGTCAGCTGAAATCACGTCCAACTAAACTAAAACATCTCCATGTTGGAGTCTCATAACATCACTGTGTGCCCAACGCACGTTTCCATCCAGGGACTTGTCCCTGAGGAAGCTCCATAGCTGCAGGGAAACGTGCGTTGGGCACGCAGTGATGTTATGAGACTCCAACATGGAGATGTTTTAGTTTAGTTGGACGTGATTTCAGCTGACCAGTATATTTACACTCATAATCGGTAATATATGTTTTAAGTAATGTTAATAAAAGGTATATTTTAGATTTGAGTGGGTGTGCATTTAAGTGATTTTTTTCTTTTGAGCACACTGTCTTGTGTGCTTATCATTATTCATTCTCTATCCACCCTCCGTATCCCACAAGTATCAGTGCTCCATGATAGCTTTCTCTATAAACCCTCCGTATCCCACAAGTATCAGTGCTCCATGATAGCTTTCTCTATCCACCCTCCGTATCCCACAAGTATCAGTCCTCCATGATAGCTTTCTCTATGCATTCTCTGCATCCCACAAGTTTTAGTCCTCCATGATAGCTTTCTCTATTAACCCTCCACATCCCACAAGTATCAGTCCTCCATGATAGCTTTCTCTACCCACCCTCCGCATCCCACAAGTATCAGTCCTCTATGATATCTTTCTCTATCCACCTTCCGTATCCCAAGTATCAGTCCTCCATGATAGCTTTCTCTATCTACTGTCTGTATCCCACAAGTATTAGTCCTCCATGATAGCTTTCTCTATCTACTGTCCGTATCCCACAAGTATTAGTCCTCCATGATGGCTTTCTCTATCAACCCTCCATATCCCACAAGTATCAGTGCTCCATGATAGCTTTCTCTATCCACCGTCCATATCCCACAAGTATCAGTCCTCAATGATAGCGTTCTCTATCCACCCTCTGTATCCCACAAGTATCAGTCCTCTATGATAGCTTTCTCTATCCACCCTCGGAATCCCACAATTATCAGTCCTCCATGATGGCTTTCTCTTGCCAACCTCTGTATCCCAAAAGTATCAGTACTCCATGATAGTTTTCTCTATCCACTGTGACAGAAACCAGGGGATGGTAATAAATTCCGTATATAGGGCTCCCAGGATACTAAACAGTTTCTATCCTGTTTGGCCTGGGAGTGCAGCCTTATAATACATACACTCCATCCCACAGTTTGGCAAGCGCTGGAACTGAGGGATGAGAGATCCAGACCAGAGTTTGTCTGCTGCCTGATTTCTGTCACCTGTCATGCTAATTAGGAATCAGGTATGTAAGACTGTTTTCCTGTTTGCTCTGGTCTCTCCACAAGAGCCAGGAGGCTGGAAGGCTGCTGAACTACAGAGGGGAGAAGCCTCTTCCCCAAACAGGTTCAATCTTTCTGTTCATTTGTATAAGACTGCAAAAGTACCTTGTTTTGTTGTTGGGAGTGGAAAAGCCACTTCCAACCCTGAGTCAGGGATATCTAAGTTAAGTTATCGCTCAGGTGAGCAGCTTTTGTTTTGATCTGTTTTCTGTTGTATGCACTGTGGCAGTCTCAGTGCCTGGGACTGAATAAACCAGGCATAGCCTGTTTAAAGGAACAGTACGTGACGCCTCATCATTTAACCTACCCTAAAAGACCGTGTTCTAAACAGTCCCGGACAAACGACGGAGCCCCAGAGTAAGCCGTTTGTCACATATGGTGGAGAATGCGGGCAGAACACTAAAAGGTCTGCGGGTTAAAGTACTTTAAAAAAAAAAAAAAGGGGGGGTTTTCTCTCCAAACAAGATGGAAGACGTGGTGAGTGCGCTGGTACGCAATGTCGCTGTCCAGAAAGACGCGAATGAAGCCCAGCAAAAGATTAATGCAGCCCTGCAACAGGCGAATGAAACCCAGCAACAGCTGTTAATAGCCCAGCAAGAGACTAATGCAAACCAGCAACGGCTGTCAATAAACCAGCAAGAGACTAATGCAAACCAGCAACAGGCGAATGCAAACCAGCAAGAGACAAACCGCTTGCTGAGAGAGGAGCAACAACGGTTCGCCCAGGGCTTACAGCAGGAACTCGAGATCCTGAGGGGGACTATCAGTAACCTTCCACTGGCAGAGGCAGCCCCAGTCCCGAAAATGACCAGGGCAAGCCACTACCTTCAGAAGATGGGACCCTCGGATGATGTGGAAGCCTATCTTCTCACGTTTGAACGCACGGCACAGAGAGAGGGATGGCCAGAAGCTGAGTGGGCTGGTCTAATCGCACCCTTCCTAAGCGGCGAACCCCAGAAGGCTTACTTTGATCTAGAGCCAGCCGAAGCTAACGTCTATGCAAAATTGAAGTTCGAGATCCTCGCCCGCCTCGGCGTAACCACGGCTGTTCGCGCCCAAAGGTTTCACGCATGGTCCTTCACGATGGATAAAGCCACCCGAAGCCAGATGTATGACCTCATCCACCTCGCCCGGAAGTGGCTACAACCCGAGATCAACTCAGCCAGCCACATCGTGGAACGGTTGGTCATGGACCAGTTCTTGAGAAAACTTCCCTCTGCCTTACGCCGTTGGGTCAGTCGGAGTGACCCCCACAATGCGGATGAGCTTGTGGCCCTCGTAGAAAGGTACAATGCAGCAGAAGAGAACCCGCAACCCACAGTCGTGGAGCAACCCCACTACCCAAGGTTCCAGGACTCTTCCAGAGACGGTAAAAGGGTACCGGGGTTAAGGGGCGCTGAAGAGCGGCGACCACCTTCACGCAGCACCAGCAACAGTGGTTCGCACACTAAGGGCAATAGCCAACATGGGGAGCCGGGAAAAGGCTCTAAGTGGGACACAGACTATGTACCTAAATGTGTAAATTGTCATGAGAGGGGCCACACAGCAAAAATCTGCCCACTAAATGATGAGCCCATGCAATGCAACAGCGTGGAACCTTATGCGCTGTTGTCCCAATGTATGGGCCCTAGCCCAGAGGACCCCTTGAATAACCATTTGTGGGCATTTGTAAAGGTTAATGGTAGGAGGGTTCGGGCACTTCTTGACTCTGGGAGCATGGTCACACTAGTGTCCGAATACCTCTTGCCCATTAAGAAGAAACAGGGAAACAGTTCACAAAGAGTGGCAATTTGTTGTATACATGGGGATAATCATGAATATTCCACTGTTGATGTTTTTTTTGAAACAGAGTTTGGTTCTTTAGATTTCAAGGTGGGTATTGTACCCAAACTGGCACATGATGTGTTAATAGGGACCGACTTTCCCCATTTTCTAAAAATGTGGTCCCCCGCTCAGAATAGCGCCCAGAGTTCAATAGCGGACCATAACGAAGTATTAGAAGAAACAAATCCTTTCCCTTTTTCAGAAATGGAGGTTGACGAGGGCCCAAATAAGAAGGGGGAAAAGGAGGAGTGCTGTAAAATTCCCTTCCCCATCACTACTTTGGTAGGGAATACCCCAAATCAAGATGTTGATCAGACACTTACCACCCCAGAACCGGATAAGACCCTCGCTGACCTAGAGGTCAGTCCTGGGAGTTTTAAGAAGGCCCAGTGGGAGGACCCCACGTTAGCGGTAGCAAGGGAAATATACGGGACCTGAATAGTACTCCTGGCCAACCAGATAGGTCACTTGCTTACCCCTACTTCGAGGTAGAGAACGACCTAGTATATCGGGTTGATAAAAGGAAATCAGTTACAACTAAACAATTGTTGGTACCACGGACATTCCGTAACGTAGTACTACACCTCGCACATAGTCATCCATTGGGGGGACACCTAGGGGTGGAAAAGACAAAAGAAAAGGTTCTCCAAAGCTTCTATTGGCCTGGGGTTCTGGCAGAAATTACGAATTATTGTTCCTCATGCCCAGAATGTCAGATCACCGCCCCGTTCAAGGCGTACCGCAGCCCATTGGTACCCCTTCCCATAATAGAGGTACCATTTGACCGGATTGCTATGGATCTAGTAGGACCCTTAATAAAGTCTGCTAGGGGACATCAGCATATATTGGTAATATTGGATTATGCCACCCGATATCCGGAGGCAGTTCCCCTACGTAGCACCTCTGCTAAAAACATAGCAAAAGAGTTAATAGTTCTGTTTTCCCGGGTCGGAATTCCTAAAGAGATTCTATCTGACCAGGGAACACCGTTTATGTCCCAAGTAACAAAAGAGCTATGTAAACTCCTAAAAATCAAGCATCTCAGAACCTCAGTCTATCATCCACAAACAGATGGTTTAGTGGAAAGGTTCAATAAAACCTTAAAGAGCATGTTACGGCGGGCGGTTGATAAAGATGGGAAAAACTGGGATTGTTTGTTACCGTACCTGTTATTTGCCATTAGGGAAGTTCCCCAATCATCCACAGGCTTCTCCCCGTTTGAACTATTGTATGGCCGACACCCAAGGGGCTTATTGGATATAGCCAAAGAGACTTGGGAACATGAGGTTACCCCTTACAGAAGTGTAATAGAGCATGTTGCCCAGATGCAGGACCGCATTGCTGCAGTCCTACCCATAGTGAGGGAACACATGGAGAAAGCTCAAGAAGCACAGAGGAATACGTATAATAAGGGTGCTAGGGTCAGAATTTTTTTTCCAGGTGATAGGGTACTAGTTCTGGTTCCCACCGTGGAGAGTAAATTCCTTGCTAAATGGCATGGGCCATATGAGGTCTTGGAAAGAGTGGGAGAAGTAAATTATAAGGTAAGACAGCCAGGTAGGAGGAAACCTGAGCAAATTTACCATATAAACCTACTCAAGCCCTGGAAAGATAGAGAAGTCTTGTTAACCCTAGTACCCCCAGGTCCGTCAGAGAATCAAGAAACTGACCCAGAGGTTAGCATAGCTGAAACCCTGTCTGTTCATCAGAAACGAGAGGTTCAGAATTTAGTGAGAAGAAACAAAGAAATCTTCTCTATACAGCCAGGTAGAACTAGCGTAATTGAACATGACCTAGTCTCTGAACCGGGGGTCCGAGTTAACCTTAAACCGTACCGAATCCCGGAGGCCAAAAGAAAGGCTATAAGTTTAGAGGTTAAAAAAATGCTAAAACTAGGTGTAATTGAGGAATCCCAAAGTGGGTGGAACAGCCCTATAGTCTTAGTCCCAAAGCCAGATGGTACAACAAGGTTTTGTAATGACTACCGGAAACTAAACGCGGTGTCAAAATTTGATACTTATCCTATGCCCAGGGTAGATGAACTTGTAGAGAGACTGGGCAAAGCCCGATATCTCACAACCCTAGACCTAACAAAAGGGTACTGGCAGGTTCCCCTCACAGAAAGGGCAAAAGAAAAGACAGCCTTCTCAACCCCAGACGGCCTCTTTCAGTATAAGGTGTTGCCTTTTGGCTTACATGGAGCTCCCGCCACATTCCAAAGAATGATGGATAAAATTTTAAAACCACATGCTCGGTATGCTGCCGCCTACCTGGATGATGTGGTAATCCATAGTGAGGATTGGCAATCCCACCTTCCAAAGGTCCAAGCTGTGCTTGACGCAGTCCGGTCTGCTGGACTAACTGCTAACCCCGCTAAATGCACTATTGGTCTGGAGGAGGCCAAGTATCTGGGATATTCTATTGGCAGAGGTTTACTCAAACCCCAAACACTCAAAGTGGAGGCGATACAAAATTGGCCAAGGCCAGTTACAAAAAAACAAGTAAGGACCTTTTTGGGGTTAATTGGGTACTATAGAAGGTTTATTCCCAATTTTGCAACTAAGGCAACCCCACTAACTGACCTCACAAAAGCAAGAGGACCGCTAATGGTAAAGTGGTCCCCCGAAACCGAACAAGCCTTTAGAAGCCTGAAAGAAGCTCTCTGTGCCCAACCAGTGTTGGTCACACCTGACTTCTCCAAAGAGTTCGTAGTCCAAACCGACGCATCTGAGGTAGGGCTGGGGGCGGTACTCTCCCAGGAGTCTCAAGGTGAGGAGCACCCCATCCTTTATTTAAGTAGGAAACTAAATCCCCAGGAGAAAAATTACTCCATAGTAGAGAAAGAGTGTCTCGCAATAAAGTGGGCTGTAGAGACGCTCAAATACTACCTGTTGGGGAGAAAATTCCGGTTGGTCACAGATCATGCACCCCTTACCTGGATGTGTCAAAACAGGGAAAAGAATGCTAGAGTGACCAGGTGGTTCCTAAGCCTACAACCCTTTAAATTTTCTGTGGAACACAGGTCAGGGCACAAACATGGCAATGCTGACGGGTTGTCAAGGATGTACTCCCTAATATCCATGGTTGCTCATCCCTCGAGGTCTGAGCTGGGGGGGAGGATATGTGACAGAAACCAGGGGATGGTAATAAATTCCGTATATAGGGCTCCCAGGATACTAAACAGTTTCTATCCTGTTTGGCCTGGGAGTGCAGCCTTATAATACATACACTCCATCCCACAGTTTGGCAAGCGCTGGAACTGAGGGATGAGAGATCCAGACCAGAGTTTGTCTGCTGCCTGATTTCTGTCACCTGTCATGCTAATTAGGAATCAGGTATGTAAGACTGTTTTCCTGTTTGCTCTGGTCTCTCCACAAGAGCCAGGAGGCTGGAAGGCTGCTGAACTACAGAGGAGAGAAGCCTCTTCCCCAAACAGGTTCAATCTTTCTGTTCATTTGTATAAGACTGCAAAAGTACCTTGTTTTGTTGTTGGGAGTGGAAAAGCCACTTCCAACCCTGAGTCAGGGATATCTAAGTTAAGTTATCGCTCAGGTGAGCAGCTTTTGTTTTGATCTGTTTTCTGTTGTATGCACTGTGGCAGTCTCAGTGCCTGGGACTGAATAAACCAGGCATAGCCTGTTTAAAGGAACAGTACGTGACGCCTCATCATTTAACCTACCCTAAAAGACCGTGTTCTAAACAGTCCCGGACAAACGACGGAGCCCCAGAGTAAGCCGTTTGTCACACCACCCTCCGTATCCCAAGTATCAGTCCTCCATGATAGCTTTCTCTATCCACCCTATGTATACCACAAGTATCAGTTCTCCATGATGGCTTCCTCAATCCACCTCCGTATCCCACAAGTATCAGTCCTCCATGATAGCTTTCTCTATCCACCCTCCATATCCCACAAGTATCAGAGCTCCATGATAGCTTTCTCTATCCACCCTCCATATCCCACAAGTATCAGTCCTCAATGATAGCGTTCCCTATCCACCCTTTGTATCCCACAAGTATCAGTGCTCCATGATGGCTTTCTCTATCCACCCTCCGTATCCCAAAAGTATCAATCCTCCATTATAGCTTTCTCCATCCATTCTCTGCATCCCACAAGCATCAGTCAACCATGATAGCTTTCTCTATTAACCCTCCACATCCCACAAGTATCAGTCCTCAATGATAGCTTTCTCTACCCACCCTCCGCATCCCACACGTATCAGTCCTCTATGATAGCTTTCTCTATCCACCTTCCGTATCCCAAGTATCAGTCCTCCATGATAGCTTTCTCCATCTACTGTCCGTATCCCACAAGTATTAGTCCTCCATGATAGCTTTCTATATCCACCCTCTGTATCCCACAAGTATCAGTCCTCCATGATGGCTTTCTCTAGCCACCCTCCGCATCCCACAAGTATCAGTCCTCTATGATAGCTTTCTCTATCCACCCTCCGCATCCCACAAGTATCAGTCCTCCATGATAGCTTTCTCTATCCACCCTCTGTATCCCACAAGTATCAGTCCTCCATGATGGCTTTCTCTAGCCACCCTCCGCATCCCACAAGTATCAGTCCTCCATGATAGCTTTCTCTATCCACCCTCCGTATCCCACAAATATCAGTGCTCCATGATAGCTTTCACTATTCACCCTCCGCATCCCACAAGTATCAGTCCTCCATGATAGCTTTCTCTATCCACCCTCCGTATCCCACAAATATCAGTGCTCCATGATAGCTTCCTCTATCCACCCTCGTATCCCACAAGTATCAGTGCTCCATGATGGCTCTCTCTATCCACCCTCCGTATCCCACAAGTATCAGTACTCCATGATAGTTTTCTCTATCCACCCTCCGTATCCCAAGTATCAGTCCTCCATGATAGCTTTCTCTATCCACCCTATGTATACCACAAGTATCAGTTCTCCATGATGGCTTCCTCAATCCACCTCCGTATCCCACAAGTATCAGCCCTCCATGATAGCTTTCTCTATCCACCCTCCATATCCCACAAGTATCAGAGCTCCATGATAGCTTTCTCT
Organism: Ascaphus truei; assembly: GCF_040206685.1. Classification (NCBI taxonomy): domain Eukaryota; kingdom Metazoa; phylum Chordata; class Amphibia; order Anura; family Ascaphidae; genus Ascaphus; species Ascaphus truei. The sequence goes on from NC_134502.1 coordinate 17,557,719, forward strand.
ATCCACCCTCCATATCCCACAAGTATCAGTCCTCAATGATAGCGTTCCCTATCCACCCTTTGTATCCCACAAGTATCAGTGCTCCATGATGGCTTTCTCTATCCACCCTCCGTAACCCAAAAGTATCAATCCTCCATTATAGCTTTCTCCATCCATTCTCTGCATCCCACAAGTATCAGTCAACCATGATAGCTTTCTCTATTAACCCTCCACATCCAACAAGTATCAGTCCTCAATGATAGCTTTCTCTACCCACCCTACGCATCCCACACGTATCAGTCCTCTATGATAGCTTTCTCTATCCACCTTCCGTATCCCAAGTATCAGTCCTCCATGATAGCTTTCTCCATCTACTGTCCGTATCCCACAAGTATTAGTCCTCCATGATAGCTTTCTATATCCACCCTCCGCATCCCACAAGTATCAGTCCTCCATGATAGCTTTCTCTATCCACCCTCCGCATCCCACAAGTATCAGTCCTCCATGATAGCTTTCTCTATCCACCCTCCGCATCCCACAAGTATCAGTCCTCCATGATAGCTTTCTCCATCCACCCTCCGTATCCCACAAGTATCAGTGCTCCATGATGGTTTCTCTATCAACCCTTCGCATCCCACAAGTACTGTATCAATCCTCCATGAAGACTCACAAGTATCAGTCATCCATTATAGGTTTCTCTATCCACCTTCTGTATCCCACAAGTATCAGTCCTCCATGATAGCTTTCTCAAGCCAACCTCCGTATCCCACAAGTATTAGTCCTCCATGATAGCTTTCTCTATTAACCCTCCACGTCCCACAAGTATCAGTCCTCTATGATGACTTTCTCTATCCACCCTCCATATCCCACAAGTATCAGTCCTCCATGATGGCTTTCTCTATACACCCTCTGTATCCCACAAGTATCAGTCCTCCATGATAGCTTTCTCTATCCACCCTCCGTATCCCACAAATATCAGTCCTCCATGATAACTTTCTCTATCCACCCTCCGTATCCCACAAGTATTAGGCTTCTCAATACCAGGGTTGCCACCTTCTACTGAATGCCAACCCGGAGACATTTTAAAATTTCGCGCTTACGTGCGACGGGGTCTCCCTGGCATCCTCTGGCATTCTCCTGGCATCTCCCGCTGTAACCCGTCAATATGGCCACGCGGTGTCAAATGGCGCGTTGCCATGACAACGGGACGCTAAGTGACGTCACGAGGCATGAAGTTGCCAGGACAACGGGACGCCATGTGGCGCTGAGGCGTCACGTGACATCACGTTGTCATGGCAATGCGGCGCTGCGACGTCACGTAGCGTCCCATGGTCATGGCAACAGGTGTCACGTCATGCTGTGACGTCACATAGCATTCCCATTGCCATGGCAACGTGGCACCATTTGACGCCGTGCGGTCATATTGACAGCAGTTACTAGCAGGGGAAGATGACGGGAGGACTCAGAGGACACCGAGAGACACCACGGTCACCGCCGAACGCCACCACCCGGAGGTTTACTTGTCACGGGAGACCAGGTACTTACACCTTTATCAGGGGATCATATCATTGAGCAAAATCAAAATGTTAAATAAATTGCATTTATTTCTTGGAAACAGACACACACACAGTGAATTACAATGATACAGGAGAAAACAACACACTTACTGGGGTTTTGGGCTGAAAAACTAAACTTCCTTGACCGAAATAAAGTCTTTAACAAGTCCGTTGGAAATGGTGCTGAAAGTAGGACTTAGAAAATATTCTGCTCTGCAGTCCTGCTGCCGTTTCCTTGCTAGCTCCGCAAGGCTTCTTTCGGCTTGGAGTCACAACTTGGATATGTCTTGAGATCTCTTCCCTGTGCTGGGTACCAACTTTTTTTTATAATATTTGCAAAGTCAGTCCCACAGCATTACTGCCAACCCACAAGCGTGGGAACTTTACCTGAGCTTCAGCATGGCAAAGGAGCATGCTCAAAAATCGCCACCTTGCCTACTTGTCATGCAGAGGCCTGGTGCCTCTCAGTCTAGGGAGGAGACCACTTGCCAGGATGGCCTATAATCATCTCAGGACTTGGCACTTAACTCAGCCATCCTGCACAGATGGCTCTTAACACTCCTGGGCCACACATGTTACTTTGATCTATGGACCTAGGGGCAGACTTAGTGGCACCACACTCTGGTGGCCCATCAGCCCCCTGTGGAGTCCTGCAGTAAAAGGACCCAGCTTATGTTACAATGTATAAGTATAACACATTTTAAAACATACCAGCTTTAATAAAATATACTTGATACATTTTCTTATTAAAATGTCCTAAGTCTATTGGTGTGAGGGATAGAGTGAAACCCTGAGCTGTGTTACCCCACTAGCCACATCCCTTACACTCTGCAAACCTAGACATTTTATTTTAATAAAAGCCTCACAGTCTTATACCTGACTGGAGAACCCCCTGAACCTCTTATACCAGGGTTAGGGTTATCTGGGCATGAACTGGGCATCCCCCTGAGACTGGAGACCCCTGCACTGTTCTGGGGATACATTCCCCCTGTGCCCCCTTATACTTATGGTTGCACATTTTACATACATGGCCTAGCAGTACATGTACAACAGGCAGGTCCAAGAGCTGACACCCTAGGAGCCCCAAACACAGCTCAGGGGCAACCAAGTGGGCTTAACCTTTATTAGTGAGCCTGGTTACCCCCTCACCGTCACATTACTAAGTAAACCCGGAGCCCGGAGGTGGTCAACACCTGTAGTCACCGGAGTGGTGGCAACCCTGCTCAATACCCGCCCACACTGCTCCTCCATGCTTGGTTGTGATGATAGCTTTGGAGGAATGAGCAGTTTTCAGTGCGGGTCGATGGGGAAAATGCTATAGTAGTAATCTATAGTGTGCTACATACATCCTGAGATATGTGATGTCAACTTCACCCATTCCATAATCACCTTTATCCACCCTACATTCACCGATGTGGTAGGAACATGTCATTTGTGATGTCATCAGTGATGTCATGTATGATGACATCAGCAAAGCATGAGGGGGGAGGGGTGTTAAGGTTGTGGGTCACCTTAACTTTCAAAGTAACAACGCTCTTTTCAATGAATGTCTATGGTTTTCATCCTATGGACCACACTGTACTGTATATAGCAATTGATCACAAGGATTCTTTCATTCACATATTTCACTAGGAAATTGATCACTGAGACCTCGCGATGATAGCTGTAAAATTTGTATCAAACGGATACCACTGATTGTGCTCAAACCTTCCGCAATCCGACCTGAAATCCCACATTTTAGACGGGTTGGTGAATTTATGAGAGAGTTATTGAGCAACTGAAAAAGGCAGGGTTATAATGGACGTCTCGACCAAATCTTAACTATTGCGCATCCATTATATATATATATATATATATATAGATAATATATGTATGTATATGTATATATATAGATATATGTGTGTGTGTGTGTATATGCCTGTGTGTATATATATATATATATGTGTGTGTGTGTGTGTGTTTGTAACAGTGTATATCAGTAGATGTGTGTATATCTGTGTATGTGTAGATGTGTGTATATTTGTATATGTCTGCATGTATCAGTGTGTGTGTGTGTGTGTGTGTGTGTGTGTGTGTGTGTGTGTGTGTAGATCTGTGGTTGTAGATTTGTGTAGATATGTGTATGTGTAGATGTGTGTATATTTGTATATGTGTGCATGTATCAGTGTGTATGTGTGTGTGTATCTATCTGTGCGTGTAGATGTGTGTGTGTGTCTGTATCTGTGTGTGTGTGTTTAGATGTGTGTAGATCTGTGTTTGTATATGTGTGTGGGTGTAGATTTGTGTAGATATGTGTATGTGTAGATGTGTGTGTATTGTTCTATGTTTGTGTGTGTTGTTCTGTGTATGTGTGTGTGGTTGCAGATGTGTGTGTGGGTGCAGATGTGTGCGTGTAGATGTAGATGTGTGGGTGTAGATGTGTGCGTGTAGATGTGTGGGTGTGTGTGTATATATGTGTATGTGTCTGGGGAGCAGGACTCGGATGTTGCATCAGCCGAGTTCAGGTGTCATTAAATAGCAGCGCCTGGAGATTATTACAGAGCGTTACTCCCCTAACCCCTTCCCTGCCAGACTGCAGAGCGTTACTCCCCTAACCCCTTCCCTGCCAGAGACATGCAGAGCGTCACTCCCCTAACCCCTTCCCTGCCAGAGACCTGCAGAGCGTCACTCCCCTAACCCCTTCCCTGCCAGAGACTGCAGAGCGTTACTCCCCTAACCCCTTCCCTGCCAGAGACTGCAGAGCGTTACTCCCCTAACCCCTTCCCTGCCAGAGACATGCAGAGCGTCACTCCCCTAACCCCTTCCCTGCCAGAGACCTGCAGAGCGTCACTCCCCTAACCCCTTCCCTGCCAGACTGCAGAGCGTTACTCCCCTATCCCCTTCTCTGCCAGAGACCTGCAGAGCGTCACTCCACTAACCCCTTCCCTGCCAGAGATATGCAGAGCGTCACTCCCCTAACCCCTTCCCTGCCAGAGACTGCAGAGCGTCACTCCCCTAACCCCTTCCCTGCCAGAGATATGCAGAGCGTCACTCCCCTAACACCTTCCCTGCCAGAGATATGCAGAGCGTCACTCCACTAACCCCTTCCCTGCCAGAGATATGCAGAGCGTCACTCCCCTAACCCCTTCCCTGCCAGAGATATGCAGAGCGTCACTCCCCTAACCCCTTCCCTGCCAGAGATATGCAGAGCGTCACTCCACTAACCCCTTCCCTGCCAGAGATATGCAGAGCGTCACTCCCCTAACCCCTTCCCTGCCAGAGATATGCAGAGCGTCACTCCCCTAACCCCTTCCCTGCCAGAGATATGCAGAGCGTCACTCCCCTAACCCCTTCCCTGCCAGAGATATGCAGAGCGTTACTCCCCTAACCCCTTCCCTGCCAGAGACTGCAGAGCTTTACTCCCCTAACGCCTTCCCTGCCAGAGACTGCAGAGCGTCACTCCCCTAACCCCTTCCCTGCCAGAGACTGCAGAGCGTCACTCCCCTAACCCCTTCCCTGCCAGAGATATGCAGAGCGTCACTCCCCTAACCCCTTCCCTGCCAGAGATATGCAGAGCGTTACTCCCCTAACCCCTTCCCTGCCAGAGACTGCAGAGCTTTACTCCCCTAACGCCTTCCCTGCCAGAGACTGCAGAGCTTTACTCCCCTAACGCCTTCCCTGCCAGAGACTGCAGAGCGTCACTCCCCTAACCCCTTCCCTGCCAGAGACTGCAGAGCGTCACTCCCCTAACCCCTTCCCTGCCAGAGATATGCAGAGCGTCACTCCCCTAACCCCTTCCCTGCCAGAGATATGCAGAGCGTTACTCCCCTAAAGCCTTCCTTGCCAGAGACTGCAGAGCTTTACTCCCCTAACGCCTTCCCTGCCAGAGACTGCAGAGCGTCACTCCCCTAACCCCTTCCCTGCCAGAGACTGCAGAGCGTCACTCCCCTAACCCCTTCCCTGCCAGAGATATGCAGAGCGTCACTCCCCTAACCCCTTCCCTGCCAGAGACTGCAGAGCGTCACTCCCCTAACCCCTTCCCTGCCAGAGACTGCAGAGCGTCACTCCCCTAACCCCTTCCCTGCCAGAGACTGCAGAGCGTCACTCCCCTAACCCCTTCCCTGCCAGAGATATGCAGAGCGTCACTCCCCTAACCCCTTCCCTGCCAGAGACTGCAGAGCGTCACTCCCCTAACCCCTTCCCTGCCAGAGATATGCAGAGCGTTACTCCCCTAACCCCTTCCATGCCAGAGACTGCAGAGCGTTAGTCCCCTAACCCCTTCCCTGCCAGAGACTGCAGAGCGTCACTCCCCTAACCCCTTCCCTGCCAGAGATATGCAGAGTGTCACTCCCCTAACCCCTTCCCTGCCAGAGACTGCAGAGCGTCACTCCCCTAACCCCTTCCCTGCCAGAGACTGCAGAGCGTTACTCCCCTATCCCCTTCTCTGCCAGAGACCTGCAGAGCGTCACTCCCCTAACCCCTTCCCTGCCAGAGACTGCAGAGCGTTACTCCCCTATCCCCTTCTCTGCCAGAGACCTGCAGAGCGTCACTCCCCTAACCCCTTCCCTGCCAGAGATATGCAGAGCGTCACTCCCCTAACCCCTTCCCTGCCAGAGACATGCAGAGCGTTACTCCCCTTATCCCTTCCCTGCTAGAGACATGCAGAGCGTCACTCCCCTAACCCCTTCCCTGCCAGAGACATGCAGAGCGTCACTCCCCTAACCCCTTCCCTGCCAGAGACACGCAGAGCGTCACTCCCCTAACCCCTTCCCTGCCAGAGACATGCAGAGCGTCACTCCACTAACCCCTTCCCTGCCAGAGACATGCAGAGCGTCACTCCCCTATCCCCTTCTCTGCCAGAGACCCGCAGAGCGTCACTCCCCTAACCCCTTCCCTGCCAGAGATATGCAGAGCGTCACTTCCCTAACCCCTTCCCTGCCAAAGATATGCAGAGCGTCACTCCCCTATCCCCTTCTCTGCCAGAGACCCGCAGAGCGTCACTCCACTAACCCCTTCCCTGCCAGAGACATGCAGAGTGTCACTCCCCTAACCCCTTCCCTGCCAGAGACATGCAGAGCGTCACTCCACTAACCCCTTCCCTGCCAGAGACATGCAGAGTGTCACTCCACTAACCCCTTCCCTGCTGGAGACCTGCAGAGCGTCACTCCACTAACCCCTTCCCTGCTGGAGACCTGCAGAGCGTCACTCCCCTAACCCCTTCCCTGCCAGAGATATGCAGAGCGTCACTCCCCTAACCCCTTCCCTGCCAGAGATATGCAGAGCGTCACTCCCCTAACCCCTTCCCTGCCAGAGACATGCAGAGCGTCACTCCCCTAACCCCTTCCCTGCCAGAGATATGCAGAGCGTCACTCCCCTAACCCCTTCCCTGCCAGAGACATGCAGAGCGTCACTCCCCTAACCCCTTCCCTGCCAGAGACCTGCAGAGCGTTACTCCCCTAACCCCTTCCCTGCCAGAGACAGCAGAGCGTTACTCCCCTAACCCCTTCCCTGCCAGAGACCTGCAGAGCGTCACTCCCCTAACCCCTTCCCTGCCAGAGACCTGCAGAGCGTCACTCCCCTAACCCCTTCCCTGCCAGAGACCTGCAGAGCGTCACTCCCCTAACCCCTTCCCTGCCAGAGACCTGCAGAGCGTCACTCCCCTAACCCCTTCCCTGCCAGAGATATGCAGAGCGTCACTCCCCTAACCCCTTCCCTGCCAGAGACATGCAGAGCGTCACTCCCCTAACCCCTTCCCTGCCAGAGATATGCAGAGCGTCACTCCCCTAACCCCTTCCCTGCCAGAGACATGCAGAGCGTCACTCCCCTAACCCCTTCCCTGCCAGAGACCTGCAGAGCGTTACTCCCCTAACCCCTTCCCTGCCAGAGACAGCAGAGCGTTACTCCCCTAACCCCTTCCCTGCCAGAGACCTGCAGAGCGTCACTCCCCTAACCCCTTCCCTGCCAGAGACCTGCAGAGCGTCACTCCCCTAACCCCTTCCCTGCCAGAGACCTGCAGAGCGTCACTCCCCTAACCCCTTCCCTGCCAGAGACCTGCAGAGCGTCACTCCCCTAACCCCTTCCCTGCCAGAGACCTGCAGAGCAGGCACAGACAGATACACAATGATATGATCTTATAGGCACACACACACAGTACACACAGATTCACAATAGTACACACAGATACGCGATACACAAATACACACACACACACCGACCTCTGCGACATGATCTTGAAGGCATCGGGTAGGTAGCACTGCACGTTCTCCATCTGGAAGGGGTCCGCGTCGCAGATCTTGTCGTCAGTCCGCCCGTAATTAGCGTTCTCCACCATGATGACGTCGCTGCCCGGGCACCGCAGCTCGATGGGGTACCCCTCGCAGGCCAGCTCCCGACGCATCAGCCCGAACGGGAGGGCCGCCCGGCTCAGGCCTGCGGGAAAAAGAAGATCCAGTCACCCACCCCCCACAAAAAAAAAGGTGCTGCGTAGGCCGCAAAGCCTGACTCCAGTAGTCGCCATTGAAACCACTTCGGATATTCGCCTCGCTAGGCCGAAATGTTAGGCGGGTAACCATGGAAACGCTACATTGGTGGTTTTGAAGGCTAGGCCAGAAAGCCTAACTCTAGCTATGGCAATGAAAACCGCTGGACACTTTCATTGTAAACAAGGAAACACTAAGTTAGTGTCATTGCAAAGCGTAGGAGTCAGTTGCCAGGTGTCCAGTATTGAACCGGACTGTCCAGTATTTGGACACTGTCCAGTGACAAATGAGAGGTAATACTGGACATGTGTGTGTATACCGGTATTACGTCTCTGGACATAGTGACCTGACCGGCTTTGGGGGCAAGGGGGGGGGGGGGGCGGGATTTCCCCGAGCAATGCTGTTGCGCGCTTCCTCCATGCTGATTGGTTGTATTACCCAGCAGCAGCCAATCAGGATGAGGTATCAGGAACCTGGGGGTGGGGGCCAAAGAAAGGAGGAAACAGCATGGAGCGGAGAGAGGTGTGTGTGCGTGTTTTGTCTCGAGCGCGTCGCACCTTTCACCATCGTGCCCAGTATTTTTGGAGAAGCCGCCTGGTTGCCCTAGACTAGCTATCGTCCTAGAAACCGCTACAGATATTCACCGCGCTAGGCCGGAAACACTACTGCAGCTGGAATCTACGAAAACCTCATATTGGTGCCATTTCCAAGGGTCGGACGGAGAGCTTGGCCATGGACACAGCCAGAGACATTCGCAGCAACAATAAAAACACTAAATTGGTGTCATTTCGAAGCAAAATCACTATAGACACGCGGCTTTTAACCATGGAAACGCTTCGTGGGTGAAAATCTTGTCTAACTATCGCCATTACTCGGCCACTACAGCGTTGCTGCATTTGAGTTTTCGAACGCTTGGCCATTTAGTTCTAGATCCACAAAGCTATGTTAAATACGGGCGCACAGCAGGGCGTTACCGTAATGCAGGGGTGCGCAAATGTTTTCGTCTGCGCCCCCCTGCCTGCTCGCCCCCCCCCCCCCTTTACCTTTTCTCCGGCATTTTCTGACGCCACTACGTTGCCATGGCAATGCGACATCGTGTGACCCCCCCCCGCGGCGTTGTCATGGCGACGCATCACCAGAAGCCGCCGGAGACAAGGTAAGTGACACAGAGGGGCCTCGTGTGCTCCCCCCCCCCCCCCGGGATTTAATTGAAATGATTTGGGGAAGAGCGCGGGGGTCTCTGTAAGCGCCGCACCCCCCCCTCTCCCGGGAAAAGTATACGTTAGGTTAACGCCACTTACAGCTTTGTGGATCTGGTCCCTTACTGTCTGTTCTGTGTTTGGGGCCTTCATGTGAATACAACGATTCAATACTACCTGTGAGTGTCCTGTGAGTTGTAGGAGGGGGGGGGCAGAGTTGTAGGAGGGGGGCAGAGTTGTAGGGGGGGGGGCAGAGTTGTAGGGGGGGGGGGCAGAGTTGTAGGGGGGGGGGGGCAGAGTTGTAGGGGGGGGGCAGAGTTGTAGGAGGGGGGGGCAGAGTTGTAGGGGGAAGGGGGGGCAGAGTTGTAGGAGGGGGGGCAGAGTTGTAGGAGGGGGGGCAGAGTTGTAGGAGGGGGGGCAGAGTTGTAGGAGGGGGGGCAGAGTTGTAGGAGGGGGGGCAGAGTTGTAGGAGGGGGGGCAGAGTTGTAGGAGGGGGGGCAGAGTTGTAGGAGGGGGGGCAGAGTTGTAGGAGGGGGGCAGAGTTGTAGGAGGGGGGGCAGAGTTGTAGGAGGGGGGGCAGAGTTGTAGGAGGGGGGGCAGAGTTGTAGGAGGGGGGGCAGAGTTGTAGGAGGGGGGGCAGAGTTGTAGGAGGGGGGGCAGAGTTGTAGGAGGGGGGCAGAGTTGTAGGAGGGGGGCAGAGTTGTAGGAGGGGGGAGAGTTGTAGGAGGGGGGGGGAAAGTGGGGGCAAGGGGGAGGGGAGGCAGAGTTGTAGGAGGGGGGGCAGAGTTGTAGGAGGGGGGGCAGAGTTGGGGGAGGGGGGGAAGGGGGGGAAAGGGGGGAGGGGGGGCAGAGTTGTAGGAGGGGGGTCAGAGTTGGGGCAGAGTTGTAGGAGGGGGGTCAGAGTTGGGGCAGAGTTGTAGGAGGGGGGTCAGAGTTGGGGCAGAGTTGTAGGAGGGGGGTCAGAGTTGGGGCAGAGTTGTAGGAGGGGGGTCAGAGTTGTAGATGAGGGGCAAAGTTGCAGGAGGGGTAGGGTGACCAGCAGACCCGGTTTTTTAATGGCTTTCCCGTTTTTTTGTGGCTGTTCCGGATTTGGCCATCAGAGCAGGGGGGGCAGCAGAGAGCACAGAATGCAGGCAGAGAGGAGAGGGGAGGCCGGTGTGACAGCAGAGGGTGGGGGCGGGGTCTGACTGCAGAGTGTGGGGGCGGGGTCTGACTGCAGAGGGTGGGGGCGGGGTCTGACTGCAGAGGGTGGGGGCGGGGTCTGACTGCAGAGGGTGGGGGCGGGGTCTGACTGCAGAGTGTGGGGGCGGGGTCTGACTGCAGAGGGTGGGGGCGGGGTCTGACTGCAGAGGGTGGGGGCGGGGTCTGACTGCAGAGTGTGGGGGCGGGGTCTGACTGCAGAGTGTGGGGGCGGGGTCTGACTGCAGAGGGTGGGGGCGGGGTCTGACTGCAGCTGCAGAGGGTGGGGGCGGGGTCTGACTGCAGCTGCAGAGGGTGGGGGCGGGGTCTGACTGCAGCTGCAGAGGGTGGGGGCGGGGTCTGACTGCAGCTGCAGAGGGTGGGGGCGGGGTCTGACTGCAGAGGGTGGGGGCGGGGTCTGACAGCAGAGGGTGGGGGCGGGGTCTGACTGCAGAAGGTGGGGGCGGGGTTAGCTGCAGAGGGGTGGGGGCGGGGTTAGCTGCAGAGGGTGGGGGCGGGGTCTGACTGCAGAGGGTGGGGGCGGGGTCTGACTGCAGAGGGTGGGGGCGGGGTCTGACTGCAGAGGGTGGGGGCGGGGTCTGACTGCAGAGGGTGGGGGCGGGGTCTGACTGCAGAGGGTGGGGGCGGGGGTTAGCTGCGACAGCAGAGGGTGGGGGCGGGGTCTGACTGCAGAGGGTGGGGGCGGGGTCTGACTGCAGAGGGTGGGGGCGGGGTCTGACTGCAGAGGGTGGGGGCGGGGTTAGCTGCAGAGGGTGGGGGCGGGGTTAGCTGCAGAGGGTGGGGGCGGGGTCTGACTACAGAGGGTGGTGGCGGGGTCCTGACTGCAGAGGGTGGGGGCGGGGTTAGCTGCAGAGGGTGGGGGCGGGGTCTGACTGCAGAGGGTGGGGGCGGGGTCTGACTGCAGAGGGTGGGGGCGGGGTTAGCTGCAGAGGGTGGGGGCGGGGTCTGACTGCAGAGGGTGGGGGCGGGGTCTGACTGCAGAGGGTGGGGGCAGGGTCTGACTGCAGAGTGTGGGGGCGGGGTCTGACTGCAGAGGGTGGGGGCGGGGTCTGACTGCAGCTGCAGAGGGTGGGGGCGGGGTCTGACTGCAGAGGGTGGGGGCGGGGTTAGCTGCAGAGGGTGGGGGCGGGGTTAGCTGCAGAGGATGGGGGCGGGGTCTGACAGCAGAGGGTGGGGGCGGGGTCTGACTGCAGAGGGTGGGGGCGGGGTTAGCTGCAGAGGGTGGGGGCGGGGTCTGACAGCAGAGGGTGGGGGCGGGGTCTGACTGCAGAGGGTGGGGGCGGGGTCTGACTGCAGAGGGTGGGGGCGGGGTCTGACTGCAGAGGGTGGGGGCGGGGTTAGCTGCAGAGGGTGGGGGCGGGGTTAGCTGCAGAGGGTGGGGGCGGGGTCTGACTACAGAGGGTGGTGGCGGGGTCTGACTGCAGAGGGTGGGGGCGGGGGTTAGCTGCAGAGGGTGGGGGCGGGGTCTGACTGCAGAGGGTGGGGCGGGGTCTGACTGCAGAGGGTGGGGGCGGGGTTAGCTGCAGAGGGTGGGGGCGGGTCTGACTGCAGAGGGTGGGGGCGGGGTCTGACTGCAGAGGGTGGGGGCAGGGTCTGACTGCAGAGTGTGGGGGCGGGGTCTGACTGCAGAGGGTGGGGGCGGGGTCTGACTGCAGCTGCAGAGGGTGGGGGCGGGGTCTGACTGCAGAGGGTGGGGGCGGGGTTAGCTGCAGAGGGTGGGGGCGGGGTTAGCTGCAGAGGATGGGGGCGGGGTCTGACAGCAGAGGGTGGGGGCGGGGTCTGACAGCAGAGGGTGGGGCGGGGTCTGACTGCAGAGGGTGGGGCGGGGTTAGCTGCAGAGGATGGGGGCGGGGTCTGACAGCAGAGGGTGGGGGCGGGGTCTGACAGCAGAGGGTGGGGGCGGGGTCTGACTGCAGAGCGTGGGGGCGGGGTCTGACTGCAGAGGGTGGGGGCGGGGTTAGCTGCAGAGGGTGGGGGCGGGGTTAGCTGCAGAGGGTGGGGGCGGGGTTAGCTGCAGAGGTGGGGGCGGGGTTAGCTGCAGAGGGTGGGGGCGGGTTAGCTGCAGAGGGTGGGGGCGGGGTCTGACTGCAGAGTGTGGGGCGGGGTCTGACTGCAGAGGGTGGGGGCGGGTCTGACTGCAGAGGGTGGGGGCGGGGTCTGACTGCAGGGGGTGGGGGCGGGGTCTGACTGCAGAGGGTGGGGGCGGGGTCTGACTGCAGAGGGTGGGGCGGGGTTAGCTGCAGAGGGTGGGGTGGGGTTTGCTGCAGAGGGTGGGGGCGGGGTCTGACTGCAGAGGGTGGGGGCGAGGTCTGACTGCAGAGGGTGGGGGCGGGGTTAGCTGCAGAGGGTGGGGGCGGGGTCTGACTGCAGAGTGTGGGGGCGGGGTCTGACTGCAGAGTGTGGGGGCGGGGTCAGCTGCAGAGGGTGGGGGCGGGGTCTGACTGCAGAGGGTGGGGGCGGGGTCTGACTGCAGAGTGTGGGGGCGGGGTCTGACTGCAGAGGGTGGGGGCGGGGTCTGACTGCAGCTGCAGAGGGTGGGGGCGGGGTCTGACTGCAGCTGCAGAGGGTGGGGGCGGGGTCTGACTGCAGCTGCAGAGGGTGGGGGCGGGGTCTGACTGCAGCTGCAGAGGGTGGGGGCGGGGTCTGACTGCAGCTGCAGAGGGTGGGGGCGGGGTCTGACTGCAGCTGCAGAGGGTGGGGGCGGGGTCTGACTGCAGAGGGTGGGGGCGGGGTTAGCTGCAGAGGGTGGGGGCGGGGTTAGCTGCAGAGGATGGGGGCGGGGTCTGACAGCAGAGGGTGGGGGCGGGGTCTGACAGCAGAGGGTGGGGGCGGGGTCTGACTGCAGAGGGTGGGGGCGGGGTTGGCTGCAGAGGATGGGGGCGGGGTCTGACAGCAGAGGGTGGGGGCGGGGTCTGACAGCAGAGGGTGGGGGCGGGGTCTGACTGCAGAGCGTGGGGGCGGGGTCTGACTGCAGAGGGTGGGGGCGGGGTTAGCTGCAGAGGGTGGGGGCGGGGTTAGCTGCAGAGGGTGGGGGCGGGGTTAGCTGCAGAGGGTGGGGGCGGGGTTAGCTGCAGAGGGTGGGGGCGGGGTCTGACTGCAGAGTGTGGGGGCGGGGTCTGACTGCAGAGGGTGGGGGCGGGGTCTGACTGCAGAGGGTGGGGGCGGGGTCTGACTGCAGAGGGTGGGGGCGGGGTCTGACTGCAGAGGGTGGGGGCGGGGTTAGCTGCAGAGGGTGGGGGTGGGGTTTGCTGCAGAGGGTGGGGGCGGGGTCTGACTGCAGAGGGTGGGGGCGAGGTCTGACTGCAGAGGGTGGGGGCGGGGTTAGCTGCAGACGGTGGGGGCGGGGTCTGACTGCAGAGTGTGGGGGCGGGGTCTGACTGCAGAGTGTGGGGGCGGGGTCTGACTGCAGAGTGTGGGGGCGGGGTCAGCTGCAGAGGGTGGGGGCGGGGTCTGACTGCAGAGGGTGGGGGCGGGGTCTGACTGCAGAGTGTGGGGGCGGGGTCTGACTGCAGAGGGTGGGGGCGGGGTCTGACTGCAGCTGCAGAGGGTGGGGGCGGGGTCTGACTGCAGCTGCAGAGGGTGGGGGCGGGGTCTGACTGCAGCTGCAGAGGGTGGGGGCGGGGTCTGACTGCAGCTGCAGAGGGTGGGGGCGGGTCTGACTGCAGCTGCAGAGGGTGGGGGCGGGGTCTGACTGCAGCTGCAGAGGGTGGGGGCGGGGTTAGTGTCAGCGGAGCCTCAGCAGTGAGAGCCGGAAGTGAGGTGCCTGCTGCCAGTCAAGATGGCTTCCCCCCCCCCAATGCTCCAGAGTGAAAGGTAGGTGTGTGTGTGTGTGTGTGTGTGTGTGTGTGTCACTGGTTCTGTTGGCTCGGTGTGTGGGTCAGTGGCTCTGGATGTGTGTATGGGTCAGTGGCTCTGTGTGTGGGTCAGTGGCTCTGGATGTGTGTATGGGTCAGTGGCTCTGTGTGTGTGGGTCAGTGGCTCTGGATGTGTGTATGGGTCAGTGGCTCTGTGTGTGTGGGTCAGTGGCTCTGGATGTGTGTATGGGTCAGTGGCTCTGTGTGTGTGGGTCAGTGGCTCTGGGTGTGTGTATGGGTCAGTGGCTCTGTGTGTCAGTGGCTCTGTGTGTGGGTGTGTGGCGGTGTGGGTCAGTAGCTCTGTGTGTGGGTCAGTAGCTGTGTGTGTGTGGGGGGGGAGGGAGGGGGTCAGTGGCTCTGTGTGTGTGTGTGGGGGGGGGGGGTCAGTGGCTCTGTGTGTGGGTGGGTGGATCAGTGGCTCTGTGGGTGTGTGGATCAGTGGGTGTGTGGGTGTGTGGATCAATGGCTCTGTGTGTGGGTGTGTGGGTCAGTGGCTCTGTGTGTGTGTGAGTCAGTGGCTCTATGTGTGGGTCAGTGGCTCTATGTGTGGGTCAGTGGCTCTGTGTGTGGGTGTGTGGATCAATGGCTCTGTGTGTGGGTGTGTGGGTCAGTGGCTCTGTGTGTGTGTGGGTCAGTGGCTCGGTGTGTGGGTCAGTGGCTCTATGTGTGGGTCAGTGGCTCAGTGTGTGGGTGTGTGGATTAATGGCTCTGTGTGTGTGTGGGTCAGTGGCTCGGTGTGTGAGTCAGTGGCTCTATGTGTGGGTCAGTGGCTCTATGTGTGGGTGTGTGGATCAATGGCTCTGTGTGTGGGTGTGTGGGTCAGTGGCTCTGTATGTGTGTGAGTCAGTGGCTCTATGTGTGGGTCAGTGGCTCGGTGTGTGGATCAATGGCTCGGTGTGTGGGTCAGTGGCTCTGTATGTGTGTGAGTCAGTGGCTCGGTGTGTGGGTCAGTGGCTCGGTGTGTGGTCAGTGGCTCGGTGTGTGGGTCAGTGGCTCGGTGTGTGGGTCAGTGGCTCGGTGTGTCTGTGTGGGTCAGTGGCTCGGTGTGTCTGTGTGGGTCAGTGGCTCGGTGTGTGGTCAGTGGCTCGGTGTGTGGGTCAGTGGCTCTTTGTGGAGATAACATTTTTTAGATCTATTTATTATATATTTATCTTGCCTTTGGCTGTATCCTCCCCTCCAAACTCCGATAACATGGCTGCGCGACATCACGTAATGCTCATTGCCATAACAACGAGCCGCTCCGTGACGTCACGCGGCATCAAGTTGACATGACAACGGGACGCATTATGGCGCCGAGGCATCACGTGATGCCACATTGTCATGGCAACATGTTACCGCCTGACGGCAGTGTCTCGTTGTCATGGCAACGGGTGCGTCACGTGATGGCATTTGTTTTATAAATAATTTTTTAATGTGTCCCGGTTTTTCATTTTGAAAATGTGGTCCCCCTAAGGAGGGCAGAGTTGTAGATGGGGGGCAGAGTTGTAGATGGGGGGCAGAGTTGTAGATGGGGGGGGCAGAGTTGTAGATGGGGGGCAGAGTTGTAGATGGGGGGGCAGAGTTGTAGATGGGGGGGCAGAGTTGTAGATGGGGGGGCAGAGTTGTAGATGGGGGGGCAGAGTTGTAAGAGGGGGGGGGCAGAGTTGTAGATGGGGGGGGCAGAGTTGTAGATGGGGGGCAGAGTTGTAGATGGGGGGCAGAGTTGTAGATGGGGGGGCAGAGTTGTAGATGGGGGGCAGAGTTGTAGATGGGGGGGCAGAGTTGTAGATGGGGGGGCAGAGTTGTAGATGGGGGGGCAGAGTTGTAGATGGGGGGCAGAGTTGTAGATGGGGGGGCAGAGTTGTAGATGGGGGGGCAGAGTTGTAGATGGGGGGGCAGAGTTGTAGATGGGGGGGCAGAGTTGTAGATGGGGGGCAGAGTTGTAGATGGGGGGGCAGAGTTGTAGATGGGGGGCAGAGTTGTAGATGGGGGGGCAGAGTTGTAGATGGGGGGGCAGAGTTGTAGATGGGGGGCAGAGTTGTAGATGGGGGGGCAGAGTTGTAGATGGGGGGGCAGAGTTATAGATGGGGGGGCAGAGTTGTAGATGGGGGGCAGAGTTATAGATTGGGGGGCAGAGTTGTAGATGGGGGGCAGAGTTGTAGATGGGGGGGCAGAGTTATAGATGGGGGGCAGAGTTGTAGATGGGGAGCCAGAGTTGTAGATGGGGGGCAGAGTTGTAGATGGGGGGGCAGAGTTGTAGATGGGGGGGCAGAGTTGTAGATGGGGGGCAGAGTTGTAGATGGGGGGGCAGAGTTGTAGATGGGAGGCAGAGTTGTAGATGGGGGGGCAGAGTTGTAGATGGGGGGCAGAGTTGTAGATGGGGGGGCAGAGTTGTAGATGGGGGGCAGAGTTGTAGATGGGGGGCAGAGTTGTAGATGGGGGGCAGAGTTGTAGATGGGGGGGCAGAGTTGTAGATGGGGGGGCAGAGTTGTAGATGGGGGGGCAGAGTTGTAGATGGGGGGGCAGAGTTGTAGATGGGGGGCAGAGTTGTAGATGGGGGGGCAGAGTTGTAGATGGGGGGGCAGAGTTGCAGGAGAGAATGGATCGGAGTTTGATTTTGGGTGTTACCTTAGTAAACCCATGTTTTTGATTATCACAAGGAGTGATCCTGCCCCCTGTTGCATGTTGCTAAGCATGTTATGTATGTGCAGACGGAGTGATCCTGCCCCCTGTTGGCATGTTGCTAAGCATGTTATGTATGTGCAGAAGGAGTGATCCTGCCCCCTGTTGGCATGTTGCTAAGCATGTTATGTATGTGCAGAAGGAGTGATCCTGCCCCCTGTTGGCATGTTGCTAAGCATGTTATGTATGTGCAGAAGGAGTGATCCTGCCCCTGTTGGCATGTTGCTAAGCATGTTATGTATGTGCAGAAGGAGTGATCCTGCCCCCTGTTGGCATGTTGCTAAGCATGTTATGTATGTGCAGAAGGAGTGATCCTGCCCCCTGTTGCATGTTGCTAAGCATGTTATGTATGTGCAGAAGGAGTGATCCTGCCCCTGTTCGCATGGTGCTAAGCATGTTATGTATGTGCAGAAGGAGTAATCCTGCCCCTGTTGGCATGTTGCTAAGCATGTTATGTATGTGCAGAAGGAGTGATCCTGCCCCCTGTTGGCATGTTGCTAAGCATGTTATGTATGTGCAGAAGGAGTGATCCTGCCCCCTGTTGGCATGGCGCTAAGCATGTTATGTATGTGCAGAAGGAGTGATCCTGCCCCTGTTGGCATGGCGCTAAGCATGTTATGTATGTGCAGAAGGAGTGATCCTGCCCCCTGTTGGCATGTTGCTAAGCATGTTATGTATGTGCAGAAGGAGTGATCCTGCCCCCTGTTGGCATGTTGCTAAGCATGTTATGAATGTGCAGAAGGAGTGATCCTGCCCCTGTTGGCATGTTGCTAAGCATGTTATGTATGTGCAGAAGGAGTGATCCTGCCCCCTGTTGGCATGTTGCTAAGCATGTTATGTATGTGCAGAAGGAGTGATCCTGCCCCCTGTTCGCATGGCGCTAAGCATGTTATGTATGTGCAGAAGGAGTGATCCTGCCCCCTGTTGGCATGTTGCTAAGCATGTTATGTATGTGCAGAAGGAGTGATCCTGCCCCTGTTGGCATGTGCTAAGCATGTTATGTATGTGCAGAAGGAGTAATCCTGCCCCCTGTTGGCATGTTGCTAAGCATGTTATGTATGTGCAGAAGGAGTGATCCTGCCCCCTGTTCGCATGGCGCTAAGCATGTTATGTATGTGCAGAAGGAGTGATCCTGCCCCCTGTTGGCATGTTGCTAAGCATGTTATGTATGTGCAGAAGGAGTGATCCTGCCCCCTGTTCGCATGGTGCTAAGCATGTTGTGTATGTGCAGAAGGAGTGATCCTGCCCCCTGTTGGCATGTTGCTAAGCATGTTATGTATGTGCAGAAGGAGTGATCCTGCCCCCTGTTGGCATGGCGCTAAGCATGTTATGTATGTGCAGAAGGAGTGATCCTGCCCCTATTGGCATGTTGCTAAGCATGTTATGTATGTGCAGAAGGAGTAATCCTGCCCCCTGTTGGCATGTTGCTAAGCATGTTATGTATGTGCAGAAGGAGTAATCCTGCCCCTGTTGCATGTTGCTAAGCATGTTATGTATGTGCAGAAGGAGTGATCCTGCCCCTGTTGGCATGGCGCTAAGCATGTTATGTATGTGCAGAAGGAGTGATCCTGCCCCCTGTTGGCATGTTGCTAAGCATGTTATGTATGTGCAGAAGGAGTGATCCTGCCCCCTGTTCGCATGGTGCTAAGCATGTTATGTATGTGCAGAAGGAGTATCCTGCCCCCTGTTGGCATGTTGCTAAGCATGTTATGTATGTGCAGAAGGAGTGATCCTGCCCCCTGTTGGCATGTTGCTAAGCATGTTATGTATGTGCAGAAGGAGTGATCCTGCCCCTGTTGGCATGTTGCTAAGCATGTTATGTATGTGCAGAAGGAGTGATCCTGCCCCCTGTTGGCATGGCGCTAAGCATGTTATGTATGTGCAGAAGGAGTGATCCTGCCCCCTGTTGCATGTTGCTGAGCATGTTATGTATGTGCAGAAGGAGTAATCCTGCCCCCTGTTGGCATGTTGCTAAGCATGTTATGTATGTGCAGAAGGAGTAATCCTGCCCCCTGTTGGCATGTTGCTAAGCATGTTATGTATGTGCAGAAGGAGTGATCCTGCCCCCTGTTGGCATGGCGCTAAGCATGTTATGTATGTGCAGAAGGAGTGATCCTGCCCCCTGTTGGCATGTTGCTAAGCATGTTATGTATGTGCAGAAGGAGTGATCCTGCCCCCTGTTCGCATGGTGCTAAGCATGTTATGTATGTGCAGAAGGAGTAATCCTGCCCCCTGTTGGCATGTTGCTAAGCATGTTATGTATGTGCAGAAGGAGTGATCCTGCCCCCTGTTGGCATGTTGCTAAGCATGTTATGTATGTGCAGAAGGAGTGATCCTGCCCCCTGTTGGCATGGCGCTAAGCATGTTATGTATGTGCAGAAGGAGTGATCCTGCCCCCTGTTGGCATGTTGCTAAGCATGTTATGAATGTGCAGAAGGAGTGATCCTGCCCCCTGTTGGCATGTTGCTAAGCATGTTATGTATGTGCAGAAGGAGTGATCCTGCCCCCTGTTGGCATGTTGCTAAGCATGTTATGTATGTGCAGAAGGAGTGATCCTGCCCCCTGTTGGCATGTTGCTAAGCATGTTATGTATGTGCAGAAGGAGTGATCCTGCCCCCTGTTCGCATGGTGCTAAGCATGTTGTGTATGTGCAGAAGGAGTGATCCTGCCCCCTGTTGGCATGTTGCTAAGCATGTTATGTATGTGCAGAAGGAGTGATCCTGCCCCCTGTTGGCATGTTGCTAAGCATGTTATGTATGTGCAGAAGGAGTGATCCTGCCCCCTGTTGGCATGTTGCTAAGCATGTTATGTATGTGCAGAAGGAGTAATCCTGCCCCCTGTTGGCATGTTGCTAAGCATGTTATGTATGTGCAGAAGGAGTGATCTCTGCCCCCTGTTGGCATGTTGCTAAGCATGTTATGTATGTGCAGAAGGAGTGATCCTGCCCCCTGTTCGCATGGTGCTAAGCATGTTATGTATGTGCAGAAGGAGTATCCTGCCCCCTGTTGGCATGTTGCTAAGCATGTTATGTATGTGCAGAAGGAGTGATCCTGCCCCCTGTTGGCATGTTGCTAAGCATGTTATGTATGTGCAGAAGGAGTGATCCTGCCCCCTGTTGGCATGGCGCTAAGCATGTTATGTATGTGCAGAAGGAGTGATCCTGCCCCCTGTTGGCATGGTGCTAAGCATGTTATGTATGTGCAGAAGGAGTGATCCTGCCCCCTGTTGGCATGTTGCTAAGCATGTTATGAATGTGCAGAAGGAGTGATCCTGCCCCCTGTTGGCATGTTGCTAAGCATGTTATGTATGTGCAGAAGGAGTGATCCTGCCCCCTGTTGGCATGTTGCTAAGCATGTTATGTATGTGCAGAAGGAGTGATCCTGCCCCCTGTTGGCATGTTGCTAAGCATGTTATGTATGTGCAGAAGGAGTGATCCTGCCCCCTGTTCGCATGGTTGCTAAGCATGTTATGTATGTGCAGAAGGAGTGATCCTGCCCCCTGTTGGCATGTTGCTAAGCATGTTATGTATGTGCAGAAGGAGTAATCCTGCCCCCTGTTGGCATGTTGCTAAGCATGTTATGTATGTGCAGAAGGAGTGATCCTGCCCTATGTATGTGCAGAAGGAGTGATCCTGCCCCCTGTTCGCATGGCGCTAAGCATGTTATGTATGTGCAGAAGGAGTGATCCTGCCCCCTGTTGGCATGTTGCTAAGCATGTTATGTATGTGCAGAAGGAGTGATCCTGCCCCCTGTTCGCATGGTGCTAAGCATGTTGTGTAGGTGCAGAAGGAGTGATCCTGCCCCCTGTTGGCATGTTGCTAAGCATGTTATGTATGTGCAGAAGGAGTGATCCTGCCCCCTGTTGGCATGGCGCTAAGCATGTTATGTATGTGCAGAAGGAGTGATCCTGCCCCCTGTTGGCATGTTGCTAAGCATGTTATGTATGTGCAGAAGGAGTAATCCTGCCCCCTGTTGGCATGTTGCTAAGCATGTTATGTATGTGCAGAAGGAGTGATCCTGCCCCCTGTTCGCATGGTGCTAAGCATGTTATGTATGTACAGAAGGAGTAATCCTGCCCCCTGTTGGCATGTTGCTAAGCATGTTATGTATGTGCAGAAGGAGTGATCCTGCCCCCTGTTGGCATGTTGCTAAGCATGTTATGTATGTGAAGAAGGAGTGATCCTGCCCCCTGTTGCATGGCGCTAAGCATGTTATGTATGTGCAGAAGGAGTGATCCTGCCCCCTGTTGGCATGTTGCTAAGCATGTTATGTATGTGCAGAAGGAGTGATCCTGCCCCCTGTTGGCATGTTGCTAAGCATGTTATGTATGTGCAGAAGGAGTGATCCTGCCCCCTGTTGGCATGGCGCTAAGCATGTTATGTATGTGCAGAAGGAGTGATCCTGCCCCCTGTTGGCATGTTGCTAAGCATGTTATGTATGTGCAGAAGGAGTGATCCTGCCCCCTGTTCGCATGGTGCTAAGCATGTTATGTATGTACAGAAGGAGTAATCCTGCCCCCTGTTGGCATGTTGCTAAGCATGTTATGTATGTGCAGAAGGAGTGATCCTGCCCCCTGTTGGCATGTTGCTAAGCATGTTATGTATGTGAAGAAGGAGTGATCCTGCCCCCTGTTGGCATGGCGCTAAGCATGTTATGTATGTGCAGAAGGAGTGATCCTGCCCCCTGTTGGCATGTTGCTAAGCATGTTATGTATGTGCAGAAGGAGTGATCCTGCCCCCTGTTGGCATGTTGCTAAGCATGTTATGTATGTGCAGAAGGAGTGATCCTGCCCCCTGTTGGCATGTTGCTAAGCATGTTGTGTATGTGCAGAAGGAGTGATCCTGCCCCCTGTTGGCATGTTGCTAAGCATGTTATGTATGTGCAGAAGGAGTGATCCTGCCCCCTGTTGGCATGTTGCTAAGCATGTTATGTATGTGCAGAAGGAGTGATCCTGCCCCCTGTTGGCATGTTGCTAAGCATGTTATGTATGTGCAGAAGGAGTGATCCTGCCCCCTGTTGGCATGGCGCTAAGCATGTTATGTATGTGCAGAAGGAGTGATCCTGCCCCCTGTTGGCATGTTGCTAAGCATGTTATGTATGTGCAGAAGGAGTGATCCTGCTCCTGTTGGCATGGCGCTAAGCATGTTATGTATGTGCAGAAGGAGTGATCCTGCCCCTGTTGGCATGTTGCTAAGCATGTTATGTATGTGCAGAAGGAGTGATCCTGCCCCCTGTTGGCATGGCGCTAAGCATGTTATGTATGTGCAGAAGGAGTGATCCTGCCCCCTGTTGGCATGTTGCTAAGCATGTTATGTATGTGCAGAAGGAGGGCGTTACCTGGACTCCATCGTCACTGTGTGATTTGATAAAACAGCATGTATTGTATTGTATTGTATGTCTTTATTTATATAGCGCCATTAATGTACATAGCGCTTCACAGTAATACATGTGGTAATCAAATAAATAACAGATAATATAAATAACAGATCATGGGAATAAGTGCTTTAGACATAAAAGTAACATTAAGGAAGAGGAGTCCCTGCCCCGAGGAGCTTACAGTCTAATTGGTAGGTAGGGAGAACGTACAGAGACAGTAGGAGGGAGTTCTGGTAAGTGCGTCTGCAGGGGGCCAAGTTTTATGTATACACTAGCTGAGAGACCCGGCGTTGCCCGGGATGTAAATGCGTAATAGGTAGTATTATTTATAACTCGTGGAACAATAGGTGAGTATTTGTTGTAAAGGTTTCGGGGGGGGGAGAAAGGGGAGCGGGGGGGGAGAAAGGGGAGCCGGGGGGGGAGAAAGGGGAGCGGGGGGGGGAGAAAGGGGAGCGGGGGGGGGGAGAAAGGGGAGCGGGGGGGGGGGAGAAAGGGGAGCGGGGGGGGGGAGAAAGGGGAGCGGGGGGGGGAGAAAGGGGAGCGGGGGGGGGGGAGAAAGGGGAGCGGGGGGGGGGGAGAAAGGGGAGCGGGGGGGGGGGGAGAAAGGGGAGCGGGGGGGGGAGAAAGGGGAGCGGGGGGGGGGAAAGGGGAGCGGGGGGGGGAAAGGGGAGCGGGGGGGGGGAAAGGGGAGCGGGGGGGGGGAAAGGGGAGCGGGGGGGGGAAAGGGGAGCGGGGGGGGGGAAAGGGGAGCGGGGGGGGGGAAAGGGGAGCGGGGGGGGGGAAAGGGGAGCGGGGGGGGGGGGGAAGGGGAGCGGGGGGGGGGGAAGGGGAGCGGGGGGGGAGAAAGGGGAGCGGGGGGGGAGAAAGGGGAGCGGGGGGGAGAAAGGGGAGCGGGGGGGAGAAAGGGGAGCGGGGGGGGAGAAAGGGGAGCGGGGGGGGGAGAAAGGGGAGCGGGGGGGGGAGAAAGGGGAGCGGGGGGGGGAGAAAGGGGAGCGGGGGGGGGAGAAAGGGGAGCGGGGGGGGGGAGAAAGGGGAGCGGGGGGGGGAAAGGGGAGCGGGGGGGGGGAAAGGGGAGCGGGGGGGGGGAAGGGGAGCGGGGGGGGGGGAAGGGGAGCGGGGGGGGGGGAAGGGGAGCGGGGGGGGGGGAAGGGGAGCGGGGGGGGAGAAAGGGGAGCGGGGGGGGAGAAAGGGGAGCGGGGGGGAGAAAGGGGAGCGGGGGGGAGAAAGGGGAGCGGGGGGGGAGAAAGGGGAGCGGGGGGGGAGAAAGGGGAGCGGGGGGGGAGAAAGGGGAGCGGGGGGGGGGAGAAAGGGGAGCGGGGGGGGGGAGAAAGGGGAGCGGGGGGGGGGGGAGAAAGGGGAGCGGGGGGGGGGGGAGAAAGGGGAGCGGGGGGGGGGGAGAAAGGGGAGCGGGGGGGGGGGGAGAAAGGGGAGCGGGGGGGGGGGAGAAAGGGGAGCGGGGGGGGGGGAGAAAGGGGAGCGGGGGGGGGGAGAAAGGGGAGCGGGGGGGGGAAAGGGGAGCGGGGGGGAGAAAGGGGAGCGGGGGGGAGAAAGGGGAGCGGGGGGGGGAGAAAGGGGAGGGGGGGGGAAAGGGGGGGAGAAAGGGGAGCGGGGGGGGAGAAAGGGGAGCGGGGGGGAGAAAGGGGAGCGGGGGGGGGAGAAAGGGGAGGGGGGGGGAAAGGGGGGGAGAAAGGGGAGCGGGGGGGGGGGAGAAAGGGGAGCGGGGGGGGGGGGAGAAAGGGGAGCGGGGGGGGGGGAGAAAGGGGAGCGGGGGGGAGAAAGGGGAGCGGGGGGGGAGAAAGGGGAGCGGGGGGGGAGAAAGGGGAGCGGGGGGGGAGAAAGGGGAGCGGGGGGGGGAGAAAGGGGAGCGGGGGGGGGAGAAAGGGGAGCGGGGGGGGGGAGAAAGGGGAGCGGGGGGGGGGAGAAAGGGGAGCGGGGGGGGGGAGAAAGGGGAGCGGGGGGGGGAGAAAGGGGAGCGGGGGGGGGAGAAAGGGGAGCGGGGGGGGAGAAAGGGGAGCGGGGGGGGGAGAAAGGGGAGCGGGGGGGGGAAAGGGGAGCGGGGGGGGAGAAAGGGGAGCGGGGGGGAGAAAGGGGAGCGGGGGGGGGAGAAAGGGGAGGGGGGGGGAAAGGGGGGGAGAAAGGGGAGCGGGGGGGGGAGAAAGGGGAGCGGGGGGGGAGAAAGGGGAGCGGGGGGGAGAAAGGGGAGCGGGGGGGGGAGAAAGGGGAGGGGGGGAGAAAGGGGAGCGGGGGGGGGGGAGAAAGGGGAGCGGGGGGGGGAGAAAGGGGAGCGGGGGGGGGAGAAAGGGGAGCGGGGGGGGGAGAAAGGGGAGCGGGGGGGGGAGAAAGGGGAGCGGGGGGGGGAAAGGGGAGCGGGGGGGGGAGAAAGGGGAGGGGGGGGGGAAAGGGGAGCGGGGGGGGGAGAAAGGGGAGGGGGGGGGGGGAAAGGGGAGCGGGGGGGGGGAGAAAGGGGAGTGGGGGGGAAAGGGGAGCGGGGGGGGGAGAAAGGGGAGGGGGGGGGGAAAGGGGGGGAGAAAGGGGAGCGGGGGGGGGAGAAAGGGGAGCGGGGGGGGGAGAAAGGGGAGCGGGGGGGGGAGAAAGGGGAGCGGGGGGGGGAGAAAGGGGAGCGGGGGGGAGAAAGGGGAGCGGGGGGGGGAGAAAGGGGAGGGGGGGGGAAAGGGGGGGAGAAAGGGGAGCGGGGGGGGGGAGAAAGGGGAGGGGGGGGGAAAGGGGGGGAGAAAGGGGAGCGGGGGGGGGAGAAAGGGGAGTGGGGGGGGAGAAAGGGGAGCGGGGGGGGGAGAAAGGGGAGCGGGAGGGGGAGAAAGGGGAGCGGGGGGGGGGAAAGGGGAGCGGGGGGGGGGAAAAGGGGAGCGGGGGGGGGGGAAAAGGGGAGCGGGGGGGAGAAAGGGGAGCGGGGGGGAAGAAAGGGGAGTGGGGGGGAGAAAGGGGAGCGGGGGGGGTGGAGAGCAGTGGGCATATGTATTGTCATAATTTATGTATGGGCATTTCCCCCCCCTCCTCCGTGCGTCCGTTCGGCTGGTGGTCCTCTCCGTGACTCCCCCCGTTCCGATTGACTCCCCCCCCGGCGCCCGCTTGGTCCCCCGATGTGCCGTCCTGCTGAGTGAGGCGTGCAGGCAGCTGCAGGAAGCGCCCTGTGTGGGCCTAAGACTCGCGCTCCCCCCCCCCCCGGCGCCCGCTCGATGTGGCGTCTGGCTGAGCGGCGGTAGGAAGCGCCCTGTGTGTGTGGGCCTGAGGCTGAGGCGGGACGCGCAGTGGGCCTGAGGCTGAGGCGGGACGCGCAGTGACTTACCTGAGCGGGTGGTAGCGCCGGGGAGGTAAGGGAGCGGCTGAGGTAGGAGGGCCGCGCTTCTCGTCCGGAGCCAGTGCAGGACGGCGCACGTGAGGGGGGGGCGGACAGAGGGTGTGTGTGTGTGTATAGAGCTGCTGTGTTGTGTGTGTGTGTGTGTATAGAGCTGCTGTGTTGTGTGTGTGTATAGAGCTGCTGTGTTGTGTGTGTGTGTGTGTGTGTATATAGAGCTGCTGTGTTGTGTGTGTGTGTGTGTGTGTGTGTATAGAGCTGCTGTGTTGTGTGTGTGTGTAGAGCTGCTGTGTTGTGTGTGTGTGTGTGTGTATAGAGCTGCTGTGTTGTGTGTGTGTGTGTGTGTGGGCCGTCACTCCGCCTCAGGCCAATGAGAGGTGTGCGGGGGCGGGCGACCCAAGGGACCAATGAGATTTCCCCTAGGGACACCGGACATCCAGGCAGGCAAACATACTGTGCTTTCACTAATATAGTATAAGATAGTATAAGATGTGTCTAGTAATATCTTTGGTGCTACTCATATGCTTCTTTAAGCAAGTGTGTCTTCAGGTGGGTCTTAAAGGAGGATATACAGTAGAGGGTGCTAAACCTATGTAAACCCGCACATACTGTATCTGTTATCTGTGTACTCAGGCAACCCAGGGCGATAACATTTAGTGCTCGTTTCCATCATAACACGGCGCTTGTTTGTGGTATTTTGATGCGATGGCTGAAGTTAGTGTATACTGTATTTCTGCTTTCATTGGAGTATGTCCACGCTAGAGGGTAGTTTTTCCTTGCCAATGTGTTCATTGTGCCTTCTGTGTTCAGCTCTGAAAAATGAAGGCGTACAGACAGCGGCGTAGCTATAGCCCGGGGGGGGGGGGGGCCCCACGCTCTTGGGGATCCCGTTCCCTGGGGCGAACAATACATATTTGTAGCAGAAGCATGGAGTACGCATGCGCGAAGAGCACTTGGTAACTGAGCGACTAGCAAACGCGGCCAACGTAATAGAAAATGCCTTGCTATGTACAGAGCATTTCTAATTTGGGGCCTCTATTTTCCAAAACAGTATGTAAACCTATATATATTTTGTAAGTAAAATCTAAGACAAAAGCACAAACAAACGCAACCCACATGGGGCAAACTATTAATCAGGTTTATTAAGTGTAAAAAAAACTATAAAAATGTATTGACAGGGTACACAAATTAAAAGGGCTGATCTGTGTGTTTGACGCCGTTGACGAAGGGACATTCGCTACGTTGTGAAACGCGTTGGAGAAAGGACCGGTCTGTGCGTGCCGACTGCACTTCCGTCACTCCGTGATGCCAGCCGGGAGGACTCCGACATTGCCGCTGTGGTGACATCACTCCTAGGCACTCGAGAACCTTCTACCGATAGTCAACGGGGTCCTTTCTCCAACGCGTTTCGCAACCTAGCAAAACGTCGCTTTATCAAGGGAGTCAGACACACCGATAAGCCCTTTTAGTTCCTGTACCTTGTGAGTGCTTGTGTATTGTTTATTTTACACTTAAACCTGTTTAATAGTGTGCACCGTGTGGATTGCATGTGTTTGCGCTTAGATTTTCCTTGCAGCAGATTGGGAGGTGAGGACTTCCTGACCCAGAAACTACTATACGCTACTCACCAAGAAACCGAGTACTAGTGTGTGTAGGAGCTTAGGGAGGAATCCTGTTGTGGACCTAGAATTGGGACCTCCCGAAAAAGCATATATAGGGAACAACGACGAAGACCAGCAAAGGGCAGGAAACACGAGCGGGAGCAGGAAAGCTGGCGGCCAGCGGGATGGGAAATGTGGTCACCGCCGGCGTATAGCCGCAGAGCGTTAATGTAGGGCTTCGTTGGAGGAGTTTTAGCATTAAGGATTGAAGGTTGATTTGACGGGTTTTAGCAGTTACGGGGTTAACTTTAGGGGTGTTAGCGGTTAGGGTAGGGGATAACTTTAGGGGTTTTACTGGTTAGGGGATAACTTTAGGGGTTGTAGTGGTTAGAGTAGGGGGTTAACTTTAGGGGTTCTATCGGTTAGGTTGATAACTTTAGGGGTTTTAGTGGTTTGAGTAGGGAGATAACTATAGGGGATTAGCGGTTAGTGTAGTGGGCTCTTGTTAGGGGTTTTTAGCAGTTAAGGTAAGGGGATAACTTTAGGGTTTTTAGTGGTTAGGGTATGGGGATAACTTTGTTTTTTTTAGTGGTTACGGTAGGGGCTACATTTAGGGGTGTTAGAGGTTAGGGTAGGGGGCTACATTTAGGTTTTTTTAGCGGTAAGAGTAGGGGGATGTCACCGGAGAACAGGACTAATACCAGGGATCAATATCGTCAGACAGAACACGTGTTTATAAAATTAATTTATTGGAAAAGTATATCAACAACTATACAAAACACACAAACATCACCCATATCCAACTGGGGATACCCTGCATACCTAGTTGCAGGGACCTACTTGCAGAGATTTCCCCTGTTCTCTCTTCTTGCCCAGTGCCTACAGGACTGGTTTTCAGGCCTGAGACAAGCACTGGAGTGGACACTGCAATTTCTCCCTGTCACAGCAACACATCTGTAGCTCTGCAGGCTCAGTCTGCTAGGGGTCTCCCTCCCCACCTTTTTATACACTTAAAACATAATATTGTAAAACTCAGGGCCAGGTGCTGCCTACATGCCCAGGCCCTGATTGGTGGGTAGGAAGGTGCTGCCTACATGCCCAGGCCCTGATTGGTGGGTAGGAAGGTGCTGCCTACATGCCCAGGCCCTGATTGGTGTGTAGAACTGCAACATAACAAGGATACAGGGAAAGGTCACAAACCAAGTTGCAACAATTCTCCTGCAAACATATTAACCCGTGATTCCTGAGGTGCTGGAACCAAGTAAAGACATACATATATACATAACATATAATACAATACCAATGTATTACTGACAGGTAGTCAAACATATTAACCCGTGATTCCTGAGGTGCTGGAACCAAGTAAAGAAATACATATATACATAACATATAATACAATACCAATGTATTTCAGACAGGTAGGGGTAATGGCCGACTTAACCTTAATTAACAGCAGCCATATTTACCCTACCGTCACACCTCCCCATTTAAGCGGAGAGCTCAGGGGTAGCGACCCCAACGGGTTCATCCCCAAGCGTGACGCCTGCACCAATGCCAAAGTTGGAGGCATCAGTTTGAATCAGGAACCGCTTATCATAGTTGGGGACCTGCTGGGATTGGAGCGCTTGCCAGGGCAGCCTTGAGAGCTGAGAAGGCACTCTAACACCGGTTTCCCAGGGAACCTGGTTGACCAGGTTACCGTGTGAGGGAGCCTCTCTTTAGTCAGGTCAGTCAAGGGTTTGCCCACAGCACTGTAATTGGGTACAAATTTGTGGTAATACCGGACGGTCCCCAAAAAGGCTAGCACCGGCTTCTTATTTCCTGGAACCGGCCACCCCACAATGGATTCCACCTTGGCGGGTTCAGGTTTGAGATGCCCCCTGCCTACCCTGTGCCCAAGATATACGACCATATACTCTACCATCCCTATTTGGCACTTAGCAGGCTTTAATGTTAGCCCGGCCTCCTGGATGCGGGCTAAGACTGCCACTACATGAGTAAGATGGTCAGCCCAGGAATTACTAAGTACGCCCTAGCATAACCCTGCATTCCATCTAGCAGGCGGTTGACCAGACACTGGAAGGTAGCCGGTGCAGTCTTCATCCCAAATGGCATGCTGGAAAACTCATGCAAGCCACTTGGGGTGATGAAGGCCGACTTTTCCCGCGCCTCCTGGGTCAATGGGATTTC
Source organism: Ascaphus truei (assembly GCF_040206685.1). Classification (NCBI taxonomy): domain Eukaryota; kingdom Metazoa; phylum Chordata; class Amphibia; order Anura; family Ascaphidae; genus Ascaphus; species Ascaphus truei. The sequence goes on from NC_134502.1 coordinate 17,587,105, forward strand.
CCAGTACCCCCGGCTCAGATCCATGGTGGTCAGATACCTTGCCACAGTGAGCTCGTCCATCTGTGGCATGGGATAGGCATCCGACACTGTCTGGGCATTTAACTGCCGGTAGTCTACGCAGAACCGGATGTGACGGTAGGGGGTAACCAGGCTCTCAAATAAAGGTTAAGCCCGTTTTGGTTACCCGTGATCCGTATATATTGGTCCCAAAGAGTCAGCTCTTGGACTAAGTAACAATGTATCACTGTTATATTGTCTGTAATAAAAGTATTTTTTGTGTTTTTTCCCTTTCGGGGCATGAAATCAAGCAGGGATTTCTAGGTTATGAGTTTCAAGGGGGGTTTTGCGGAGGAACCGTTGTCAGATTGTGCCTAGGAGGTTGGGGTCCGGAGTTGTCGGTTCCCCTATAAATGTACCAGGGAATCATGCCTGATTCTGGGATACATGTACCTGTAGACACATTGTCCCGGCAATACCTCCCCTTGAAAATGCAAGCATGACTCACCACTAGGGTACCCTGCATCAGCTCAGCCCAGAAAGGAGAATGAGGCACAGAGATAGCTGTAGCTGAGGGAACACCTAGGTTAAGGGGGGTGCCCCAGCTAGTGCCAAGGTGAACCACAACCAGCATACGGTTTGTGGGTGCCCCAACCATATATAAGGTTAAGGGGGGACTCTGAGAGTCCAGACTGAGTCCTAGGGAAAGTGTGTGGGGAATAAGGCAGATAGAAATAAAACGACAATATTTTTCCTCTTCTGTCACCTGAATCCAGAGACTCAGAAGTGTATTAAAAGATACTTTAATGTAATGCGCTTTTTACATTTGGAACTGATGTCCAAAAAGGTTGCCCCAGCTAACCCAGAGGAGCTGGTAACTGGACATCGGAGTTAAAAACAACTACAGTATGCCCAGAGGTGTGAATAGCATTTGGTCAGCGGGGAAAGGCGGAGTACCAGGTCCTGACAACAATGGCAGTCCTCTGGGATACCACTTGTTCTGCCAGACCTGGTGGAGCCTGCACAGCGGGTGGCATGGAGATAGCCAATGAGAGAGGTAGCAGGCTTGTGCATGTCTCTTGGCTATTTCAAATTTCCCGCTGACCCGGCTTTTCTAGCCGGCTTGGCTCCGATTGGTTGCTTGGGAAAGTTCCCACGTGTTTATTGGCTGTTCAGTTTTGTGAATGAAACTCAGAATACTATAAAATCGATGAGCCAATCAGATTAGAGTTCCCTGTTGTAAGAGAGCGGGTGGCTTTTCAAAGTTGCTTCTGTGCGAAAAGCAGAGCAACCGGCTTCGGTTTTGTGCCTGAAAACCCTGCCCGCCAGAGTCTAAGTCCCAACTTTTGCACCCAAGTTCTCAGAAACGATCGTAGCGGACGCGGCTGGGATTTTATGCCGATTTTAAGTTCCAGGAGATTTGGAGTAACTCGCGGTTAAGAAGGACCAAGTTCTCAGAAGAGAACGTACCGGTGGCGTGTTTGAGTTCCAGGAGATTCCGGGTTAAGTCCCGGTCAGGGTAAAACTTTTCTATAGGGTTCCCTGCACCTAGGAAAGTCTAGTTTTCGATCCCAGTCCCAAAGTAAGTGTATTTTTAACCGTTCCTTGTGTATTTCTTCTTGTTGTATGTGGGTTTACCAAAATAAACGCAATTTGTTTTACTCTCTTGTTCTGCCTAATTGATTGTGAAAAAAATTAAGCGCAAGAGTGCAACAAATAATACAAAAATTACAAAAATGTTTAAAGTGCAATGGTGATAAGTGAATAAAGCACTCACATAGGTATCTGTAAATTAATTACTTGGCACGCGCCACCTCTCTTAAAAAAATATATGGAGAGAACATAGCGTAATACAGATTTAATGGACATAAAAACAAAAGATGGTGGAGAAAGGATACACTCATATTCTCCCAATCCTTTAAAGCGTTGAGTGCTGTAAGGGCACACTCACACCACTCTGGATCTCCCGAAATCCCCCGAACAACTTTTCTTATTGTGGAGCTCTACGCCAGTAGCCTGGATCCTCCGATCCTCGTGGCTGTTGACGTCGGCGTTGGCAGTTCCGTGTCTGCAAGCGCTGCAGTACAGTGGCTCACCAGGGATGGGAATCTTTGTTGTCAGCTACGGGATCCTCAGTGGGTCAAAAACCCTCCCTCCTGAGGATCCCATAGCCGACCACGAAGATTCGAAGGGTTGAGAAACCGGTAGACTTCTGTGGCACCTCACTGCATGCGTATGGTAGGTACTGTAGGTGTGCTTCCCAGTCCCCTCCTTCGGCCTCCACAAATGACCGCAGCGTCTGCTTCAGGGTGCCATTAAACCGCTGACATAGTCCGTTGGTTTGAGGGTGATAGGGGGTCGTGCGGAGAGAGGTCACCCCGCACGTAGCCCAGAGACTTTGGAGCAGCTCACTCATGAACTGCGCTCCCTGGTCAGTCAGGATCTCACTAGGAAAACCTACCCTAGTAAAAATATTTATCAGCGCCTCAGCCACCTTCGGGGTGTCAATGGAGGAAAGAGCTACCACCTCCGGGTACCTGGTCACAAAGTCCACGACCGTTAAAATATATATTTTCCAGTCGGAACCGACAGTAATTGGATTTACATTGAAAATATGGCAGATGGCAAAAAAATAAATAGAAGGTTGTGTCTTCCCCTTCTAGGCTCGCGCCTCTGTTCGGTAATCCAGGGTTCACCCTGGGCTTATATGTAAAGGAGAGGTGAATCTCCATGTGGTGCAACAGGAAGATACTTTAAAGTCCAATGTCTGATAAACATCATCTGAGTCCCTCTTGTATAACTTGGGATGAAATGCAATCATAAGCTGTATATAAACGACCAATTAAAAAGTACCGGAGTAGAAGCCAATAGGTATCCCACAAATGTGAGGCAACCCGTGGAGTCAAATGACAACCAGCTACTCTAGGTCAGTTCCGTGTACCTTCCACAGGCAGTGAGCCAACAACAGGAGAGAATCCACTTTTACTCACGGGCAGCCGTTCCTATTTTCATCCTGGGGTGCATCCCGTCAACGAAATCCAAAGTAGAAGAGAAAAAAAACAAGGAGCACTGCAACTGAAGAACTGGAGTCAGATCAAAAAGTAGAAACGCGGGAAACGCGTCGGAGAGCCTTTTAGCTCCCTCGTGGGCATTGTTTGCTGAATAAAACTTTTTTATTTTTCTACTTTTTGATCTGCCTCCATTTCTTCAGTTGCAGGGCTCCTTGGTTTTTTCCCCCTCTCTTCACCCCAGGCTTTCAGGGAGGAAAGAGCTACCGCCTCCGGGAACCTGGTCACAAAGTCCACGACCGTTAAAATATATCTTTTCCAGTCGGAACCGACAGTAATTGGATTTACATTGAAAGTGTGGCAGATGGCAAAAAAGAAATATACAGTAAGGTTGTGTCGGCCCCTTCTAGGCTCGCGCCTCTGTTCGGTAATCCAGGGTTCACCCCGGGCTTTCAGGCCCAGGTGTTTTGACGTTTGGAGCAGAGAGGAATTCTGGAGGCGGGAGATTTATTAGAAAAGGATAAACTAATGTCTTTTGAGGAATTGATGAGATAGTATGCTCTACCCCAAATTTAGCTATTCAGGTATATGCAGGTCCGACATTTTGTGTGCCAGAGCCTCCACGAAGAGGAATTTCCTGGATATACACGATTTGAGGATCTATGTAAAACCACAAAATACCAAAGAGGTTTGATATCCCAATACCAGAGCCTAACTCTTAAGAAAAATACCCCAAACCATAAATATATGGACTAGTGAGCCCTGGAATTCCAGAAGGAAATAACAAGGGAGGACTGGGAGGATATCTGGGATAATGCGGGCAAAACCTCTATATGTACGGTAACAAAAGAGAAAAGGACGGCATCAGGCTGTCGAGGCTGTAATGGTACTATCGGTTTAAGGGGAACCGTGGGACGCCTACGGAGATGAGGACATGCGGCTACGAAGTCATTTGCTAGGGCAGCCGGTTGCCTTGCGCTGGCCAGTTTGCGGTCAGTGACGCACTCTCGTATCTCAGGCAAGCATTTTAGCATGAACTGTTCTTTGACCATCAGGTCATGATGTGCCTTAAATGTTGTTACCTCACACCCGGCGATTCATCTTTTAGAATGGTGCTCCAGCCGGGACATGAACTCAAGGTGCGTGTCCTGGGACCCCTTGTCCAGGGCTCTGAACTGGACCTGGTAGGTCTCTGGGGTAATAGCATACCGCGCCAGGAGAACCTCCTTCACAACTGGGTAGTCCTTTGCATCCTCCCGGTCCATCTCGCGGTGTGCAACGGCTGCTTTGCCGCGCAGCTGAGGGGCCAGGTATTTGACCACGTCCTCCTCGGGTAGGTCGTGCATTTCGTAATAGTTTTCAAAGGACCGCAGATATCCATTAATCTTATCCATGTCCTCCTACTTGATTTGGGGTACCCGACCGGCACAGGACCTCTGACTTCCCAAGGATGATCGGGTGGATGCATGAGCAGTCAGGAGCTGGAGCAGGGCAACTCGCTCAGCAGAGATGGCCTCGCTGCCTAGGTCATCCAGCGCACGCCGGATGTATGCTCGCATGCCCACCTCTGCTGCAGGCGGCAGAGTCAAATCCTCAATCCAAACATCACACATACCCAACTGGGCAAACTGGGGGATACCCTGCAAACTTAGTTGCAGGGACCTCCTTGCAAAGATTTCCCCTGTTCTCTATTCTTGCCCAGTTCCTATAGGACTGGTTTTCAGGCCTGAGACCAGCACTGGAGTGGACACTGCAGTTTCTCCCTGTCACAGCCACAACTCTGTAAGACTGAGTCCAGGGTCAGCGCTTAGGCGTTTTTGGAGACTCTGTCCAGTAAACAATGAGAGGTACTGTAATACTGGACATGTATGTGTCCAGTATTTTCCTCCCTGGACATAGTGACGTGACGCACCTTTCACCATTGAGTCCTGTATTTTTGGAGAAGCCACCTGGCAACCCTACGATACTCCCACGTAAACATAGATGTCTGTATGCCTCTCTTTCTTGATATAGCGCCATTCATGTACATAGTGTTCACAGCAGTAATACACGTGACATAATAGGAGTGAGCACTTCAGACATTCAAGTAGACCTTATGAAATGAAGTCCTTGTCCCAATCTAATAGATACACTGGGATCTCAGCCAACTGCCAACATCTACACACTTCCCTAGAGAGGAGGGCACACTGGACCTGATCGAAATAAAATGTTATTCTAAATTGTCCCCGTTTCCATGTATATACAACACCTTCTTCAGGACGAGAGAAGAAGGTGTAGACACCGCCACGTTGACAATTTAGAATAAAGTCTTTTTTCTTGTGATCAAGCATGGCGTGCCCTGCTCTCTCGTGAAGAGTCTCAATTCAAGATAGACACAGATGACAAGCTCAAATTGTGCTGATATATCGTTTTCATAGGTATATAAATGAAATTGAAATAGCTGGGTTAGTCCAGTTGCGATAGTGTAAATGAGTACTTCAGCATTAGGTGATACCTTTTTTTTATTTGGACTAACAATTGATATTATAAGACACGCTTTCTAGAGCTCGCCTCTCTTCCTTTGGTCAAGCAATACTCATACTGGGGGGTATATAGAACGTCCTGTCACAGGTTAAACAAGTGGACACCAACATGTTGAATGATTTCCTTAACCACGTCAATGGCCAACTACCCTCGGAAGCGAAAATGCCAATGGGAATTCTTACAACCGAAAGTCATATTTCTGACCCCAAAGTTACAGGGTGTGTGGCAAAGAAGAGAAGGGGGGAAGTCAGTGAAAAAACATATTTATGACCCCAAAAGGCTAGGGCTGTAAGGATATAAGGAGTTCATTATCGCATGGTAGTTGGGGCATTGGCGGTGGTTGGGGCATTGGCGGTGGTTGGGGCATTGGCGGTAGTTGGGGCATTGGCGGTAGTTGGGGCATTGGCGGTAGTTGGGGCATTGGCGGTAGTTGGGCACATAACCTTTTCATGCCTTTTTTTTAGGTTTCTCGAGCCTATATTTGGAAAGAACAGTTTGGGGATTTTTATTGATCAAAGCACGTGGTTTTGACCCAATGACTCAGCCTAATACTTATAGGTAGTCTATAATAAGTGATATTGTACATCATAGGGTGGATGTAGGACAAGCAAATGATATATCCCGAAGGGTCCCAAAACATTCCTATAAGATGCACTCGCTGTGGACAATGTAAAAAGACCGTATAGGACCACGAGATATCAATGTCTCGTTTTGTAGGCGGTCTCAGATAACCATATAGTGGTGGGGTTCTCAAGACAGTAACCATCACTATATGGTTATCTTAGTCCGCCTACAAAACTCAGACATCTTTTGTGACCCTTCGGGGGATCATATTACTGTATATATGGGGATTTTGTACCACAATCTTCGACCCATTTCTCACCCCAAATACGAGGCCCCTGCGCAGAAACCAGTGATGTCCCATTGAGTCTGTGATTGGAAGTGCTTGACTGTAGAATGTCTCCTGTAGGCTTTTCGGGCCTACATTTCAGAACCAGGTTTAGGGATTGTAAGCAGATTTTCTTTATATCCTAAAGTCATATGTTTGACCCAAAAGGAAGGAATGGAAAATAAGAGATAAACGCAAAGCAACAGCGGTGCACAGAAGTGCTTGGACATATAACACCTCCTGTAGGCTTTTTGGGCCTACATTTGAAAACAACGATTTGGAGGTATACGAAGGGATTTTTTTAACCTAAAGACCAATTTCTGTCCAAAAAGCGGAGTGACAAGAAAGGTGGACATCAACAAATGACAATTGTCATTTGAAATGCTCAACCATATCACTAACGTCTGCTGGTGGCTTTTCTCGGCCTACATTTCAAAACAACGGTTTGGAGTTTTCAATAGAGTTTTATTTTCGCTTAAAGACCAATTTCTGACCCCAAAAGCTGAATGCCATCTATAAATACGGGGGACATTAGTCAATTACGTTTGATATTTGAAGTAACTTGCTTTTAATATATAATTTCCCCTGTTTTCGGGCCTACATTTGAAAACGAAAATGTCAGGATTTCTGACGCTACCCAGAGTCCTTTGTTGCACTTCACCCACTGATTAATGTGATAAGGGGGTGGGTGAAACGGTTGGAGATGTGGAGAGGCATTAAATACTGTTGCCTGTGTGACAGGCTTAAGATGGTGTTATTGTTGGCTGGAATTTAGACTCAAAATGAGCAGTAATGTCCCTGTTTTATTTACGCATTTGTGTATGTTGAGAGTCTGTGACTCTGGGGTTAGAGAGATTCCTGAATTAGTTAGGTGTTAATTACCTTTCCATGGGAAGATTAAACACAGGAAGGGAAGAAAGAGAGAGGGGAGGAGAAAGAGAAAGAGGAGGGAGGAACGGAGAGAGAAGGAGAGGTAGGGAGAGATAGAGGGATGGACGAGAAAGAGAAGGGGTGAGAGGTGGGGAGATTGGGAGGGAGAGATAGAGGGAGGAAGAGAAATAGAAGGGGGGAGGGATGGAGAGAGGAGGAGAGGTGGGAGATTGGGAGGGAGAGATAGAGGGAGGAAGAGAAATAGAAGGGGGAGGGATGGAGAGAGGAGGAGAGATGGGGAGATTGGGAGGGAGAGATAGAGGAAGGAAGAGAAATAGAAGGGGGAGGATGGAGAGAAGGGGTGAGAGATTGGGAGAGACAGAGGGAGGAAGAGAAATAGAAGGGGGAGGGATGGAGAGAAGGGAGAGAGGTAGGGGAGATTGGGAGGGAGAGATAGACGGTGGAAGGGAAATAGAAGGGGGAGGGATGGAGAGAAGGGGTGAGAGGTGGAGAGATTGGGAGAGAGAGGGAGGAAGAGAAATAGAAGGGGGAGGAATGGAGAGAAGGGGATAGAGGAGGAGAGGTGGGGAGATTGGGAGGAAGAGATAGAGGAGGAAGAGAAATAGAAGGGGGAGGGATGGAGAGAAGGGGAGAGAGGTAGGGAGATTGGGAGGGAGAGATAGAGGGTGGAAGGGAATTAGAAGGGGTGAGTGATGGTGGGGAGGTGGGGAGATTGGGAGAGAGAGAGGGAAGAAGAGAAATAGAAGGGGGGGTGGAGAGAAGGGGAGAGAATAGGAGTAAATGAAACAAGAGAGAGAGAGAGAGACAGAGTTAAATAGAGTTAACAAAAGAGAGAGGGAGGAAGGCAAGAAAAATAATAATGAGGGGGAAAGGGAAAGAAAGGGAAAAGGGGGGCAAAAGAGAGACGGAGGAAGGGGTAGAGAAAGAGAGGGAAAGAAAAAGGTAGAGGAGAGATTGAAAAAGTGAAAGAGGTAGGGGGAGAGAGGGAGAGAGAGGTGGGGGTGAGTGAGAGAAAGGGAGAGGGGAGAGAGTGAAAGAAAGAAGGAGGAGGGAGGGAGAGAGAAAGAGAGAGGAGAGGGTAGAGCTTAAGAAAGAGGGAGGTGGACGGTCAAATTTAGAAAGGTAGGGGGAGAGAGGGAGGTGGTGGGGAAAGAAACTGAGAAAGGAAGAGGGGGCGAGTGAAAAAGAGGGAGGAAGGAGAGAAGAGAAGGGAAGAGGGGGGAGGTAGAGGGGAGACGTGGATGCAGAGGAGGCGAGCGGAAGGGAGACAGAAGAAACGAGAGAGAGGGAGGGGGGAAGAGCGAAAGAGAAAACCGAGCTTCTCACCTTGCGTAGAGGACGTCAACAAAATGGCAGCTGAGCAGAGACCCCACAGCAGCAGCCAGGCTTCCGCCATACCGCCCGGCACAACCCCGTCACTGAGCACGTCGCTGTGACATCATCGCGCCGGGGGGGGGGGCACGGGGACGGAGGAGGAGCTCTGCAGAGACAAACACAGAGAAGGTGGAGATATATCACTGCGCACGTATCGATTCTACGCGGGCGCCGATACCGACGCCCGCAGCTCCGAACGCAAAGATATGGGAATCGTTATGGACCCCCCCTTGTAGGCGCTTCAAATCTATCAGGAATCTGGGTTTGCGTTACATTTTATTTCCATTTTTGCCAACGTGGCTGTTTTGGTGTGAAATGTTTCCCCCTCCCCCCACACACTTTCTAGTTGGGGAACGGCAGGACGAAGGAACGGGGAATCAGACAGCAATTCCTCAAATTGCATGGCGGTGACTTTTACAGTTACTGAGATGATTGCCTGGAAAATAATTGCGTTGAGGACGCGATGGAGTGTCTGAGCGAGCGTTACAGCGCCCACCTCCAGCTGCTGTCAGCACAGCTACGGGTTACATGGATTTGACACATCCACTGGTGGGAGGGACAGACACGGTGGAACATGGCTCCCTCCTGTCTGTGTCACTGTGTCACCCTGCGGGGGGAGGGACAGACTCCGTGTCCCATAGCTCCCGTCTGTGTCACTGTGTCACCCTGCGGGGGGAGGGACAGACACGGTGGAACATCGCTCCCTTCTATCTGTGTCACTGTGTCACCCTGCAGGTGGAGGGACAGACTCCGTGTCCCATAGCTCCCTCCTGTCTGTGTCACTGTGTCACCCTGCGGGGGGAGGGACAGACTCCATGTCCCATAGCTCCCTCCTGTCTGTGTCACCCTGCGGGGGGAGGGACAGACTCCATGTCCCATAGCTCCCTCCTATCTGTGTCACTGTGTCACCCTGCGGGGGGAGGGACAGACTCCATGTCCCATAGCTCCCTCCTGTCTGTGTCACTGTGTCACCCTGCGGGGGGAGGGACAGACTCCATGTCCCATAGCTCCCTCCTGTCTGTGTCACTGTGTCACCCTGCGGGGGGAGGGACAGACTCCATGTCCCATAGCTCCCTCCTGTCTGTGTCACTGTGTCACCCTGCGGTGGGAGGGACAGACTCCATGTCCCATAGCTCCCTCCCGTCTGTGTCACTGTGTCACCCTGCAGGGGGAGGGACAGACTCCATGTCCCATAGCTCCCTCCTGTCTGTCACTGTGTCACCCTGCGGGGGGAGGGACAGACTCCATGTCCCATAGCTCCCTCCTGTCTGTGTCACTGTGTCACCCTCCGGGGGGAGGGACAGACTCCATGTCCCATAGCTCCCTCCTGTCTGTGTCACTGTGTCACCCTGCGGGGGGAGGGACAGACTCCATGTCCCATACCTCCCCTCCCTCCTGTCTGTGTCAGTGTGGCACCCTGAGGGGGGGGAACGGGACAGACTCCATGAGACATACATTAGGTCCCTATTGTGCTATATTTGTGTGTCATTGTACAGTAAGAAAGACAGTAGTAGCTCCCTCTCCCTTTCTCTCTCCCTCCATCTCCCTCCTCCCCTCACCCTCTAGTAATAGTGTGTGGATTCTCAGAAGCGGCCTTCTCTCTCCCCCCCCTCCCTTCTCCTCTCTCCCCCCTCCCTTCTCCTCTCTCCCCCCCCCCCTCCCTTCTCCTCTCTCTTTGTTTTTCATCCATTTCATTCTCTTATTCTATCTTTCCCCCCACATCTCTCTCCCCCCTCCCTCCCTCCCTCCCACTCTTCCTCCTTTTCTATTCTCTCTCTTTCTTTCTACATACATATCATTTATATATACACACACACACACACACACACACACACACACACACACACACACACACACACACACACACACACACACACACACACACACGTATATATCAGTGTTA
>NC_134502.1:17597889-17645389 GCF_040206685.1 Ascaphus truei
TTACTGTATACACACATAATATACTGTATACACACATAATATACTGTATACACACATAATATACTGTATACACACATAATATACTGTATATACACACACACATATATAATATATTGTATACATACACACACATATTTAATATATTGTATCTACACACACACACATACAGACAGACATATATAATATATGTATATTGTATATACACACAGACGGACAGACATATAACATACTGTATATATACACACACACATATATAATAAACGGTATATACACACACATAATATTTTGTATATATACACACACACACACACACACACACACACACACACACACACACACACACACACACACACACACACACACACACACACACAGACATATATAATATACTATATATATACACAAACACACACGCACACACATATAATATACTGTATACACACATAATATACTGTATACACACATACACACCCACCCATATATATATAATTTATACTGTATACACACACATATTTATATACAGTAAGGATCCGCTTCCCGGCGTTTCGCTTCTCGGCGATCCGCCAATACGACGGTACCGAGAAGGGGGGCCGCCATGTCTGCGCATGCGCACATCGGGGGCTGCAGAGGTCGCGCATGCGCAGAACGGGGGCTGCTGAGATTTCCAGTGCATGCGAAGGGGGGACTGCAGGTTTCCAGTGATTTTCGCTTTGCTGCGGGGCCATAGAACGTATTGGTGGGGCCCTACTGTATCATACTGTATACACACGCATCTATATAATATATATATATACACATATAAATATATATATATATATATATATACATACATACATACATACATATGTTTATAGTATACCCACACACTTAAATATATACTGTAGATACACATTATCTCTCTCTCACTATCCCCCTCCCCCTCCTCCCCCTCTTTCCATATTCCTCTGTCTCTCTTTCACTCTCTCTTGAGAGCTCACAATCATTGCAGATAAATTTAGCTCAGGAAACAAAGAGAGAAAAAAAAAATCTAATAAACATCCGTGGGAGAGAAACCTTCCAAAAACACAGTGACACGGTGACACAGACAGAAGGGAGCTCAATCCCATGGAGCCTGTCCCTCCCACAGCAGGGTGACACAGTGACAAGACAGGAGGGAGCTATGGGACATGGAGTCTGTCCCTCCCCCCGCAGGGTGACACAGACAGGAGGGAGCTATGGGACATGGATTCTGTCCCTCCCCCCGCAGGGTGACACAGTGACACAGACAGGAGGGAGCTATGGGACATGGAGTTTGTCCCTCCCCCCGCAGGGTGACACAGACAGGAGGGAGCTATGGGACATGGAGTCCTCTCCCTCCCACCGCAGGGTGACAGTGACACAGACAGGAGGGAGCTATGGGACATGGAGTCTGTCCCTCCCCCCGCAGGGGTGACACAGTGACACAGACAGGAGGGAGCTATAGGACATGGAGTCTGTCCCTCCCATCGTAGGGTGACACAGTGACACAAACAGAAGAGACCTACTGTTTGAGACATGAAGTCTGTCCCTCCCACCGTATGGTGACACAGTGACAAATATTCCTTCCCCGAAATGGTGACACATGAAGTCTGGCCCTCCTTCCCACAGGGTGAGCCAAACACAGGGGCAAAAAAAGATATATACAGATTTATATACACAGATGGGCACAGATTTATAGACACACAAATACAGAAGCATATATATATGTTAAATGGTTTTGAAGCAAAAGGTGGCACTGTGTGCTCATTTGCATGTAATTTCCCAGAATCCCTTGATGCAGTGGAAGCGCTGTGTGCTGGGTGATAATGGTGAAAGGCAGGGTTGCAGACCTGCCTAAGACATGCAGATGAATATACAGTAATATTTCCATAATATATATATATATATATATATATATATATATATATATATATATATATATACACATATATATACACACACTCATACAAGCACAAAAAGATATACACACACCCTTGCACATACAGATGCCTACATAAACGTACACCTATACATTAACATATACACACACACATACAATTACACATATATACACTCACACAGATACAGTAGATCATCATGATTATTTAGTAAAAACACGCCTCCACTTAATCGCAATTATCCACTTCAAAGGGGACATCGCAATTATTTACAGTTTGTATAAAGACCAAAATAAAATGATATACAATTAATTTTGTGAGATAGGTAAAGACCGAAGGAAGAGACAAGTCTTACACCGAGTCCGAAACGGCAGTAGAAGTCGATATACACCTGAGCTCTGGTGGTAGTGAGGTCCAGACCCCTAAAGCTGCACACGTGCAGGCCGCCCACACCAGGGTAGGGTGCAGGACTCTCGGTACCGAGAGTCGACCCCCCCCCCACTGAGGACCTGAGATCACAGCCACTATCCCCCCGCAGATTCAAACAAGACTGCGGACAGGCAGACCCTTGACCTTGCAAACCTTTGAAGGTCATGACGGTCAACTTGAACCCGAACCCGGAAGATCACTGGAATCCAGCACAGACCACACACGGTGGGAGTCATCTGCTCCAAGCGAGAAACTCGTCTCGGCATCTGAGCAAGGGCCTTCTGCACGAGCTGGAGCCTCCACGTCGGGCACGCCGGAAGTCCCGCATACAAGGCGTTTCTGTACTCCAACCGCGTCGTCACGAAGGCACGGACCAGTGACTCAAGGTTCATGGACGACAGGAGCGGAGGCAAACTCCGAAGCCGCCTCAGATAGAAAAAATCAAGTCTCGGCAAGGGAGGCCACTTGGGCATGTATGTTGAGACTCCGGTCAAAGAGGATGCAGAGGTTACGAACCAGGGACACGGGCAACGGCTGTACAACATTGGTTAGGGGCAGCTCAAAAAAACCCCCTGTCCCATACTCCGGCGTCTTGCCAAACCCTATAATCATTAGTTCCGTCTTGTCGATTTGAGCTTCAACCAATTAATCTCCATCCATGCCGCCACCTGGTCTAAGCAAGCCGTCAATGTAACAACGGTCCCTGCGCTGCCCTGGATAGAAACAATAGGGTGTCGTCGGCATACTGGTGGCACTTCAGACCATGCTTCCGCCCAGCGGTCATACATACACATTGAACAGGAGCGGTGACAGCGACCGGCTCTTGAGGAACCCCAAAGGGGACAGGCCCCACCGGTGACACATGGGACCCCATAGCCACCTGCTGGGTCCGACCCTAAAGCGGTCCCACAGGCAGTGCAGATCAATCATGATCAATCATGTCGAAGGCCTCCGAGAGGTCCAACATATCTATGGTAGAAATACAGTCCTTGTCCATGGCCATCCATAAATCATCTGCCAAACAGACCAGGGCAGACTCCGTTCCATGACCGGCTCTAAAGCCAAACTGCGTGGGGTTGAAGAAGCCGGCACTTTCTGGACAATCTTCCAGTTGGGTGAAAACTACCCATTCCAACAATGTCCCTACCACGGGAAGGCTGGAGATCGGACGATAGTTGACAAGAACATCAACATCATCAGGTGTCGAACCAGCACCTTTTTCAAGGTCACTGGCGCCTCCCCCCACTGAGAGGAATCTGTTGATGATCTCCATCAGCCACGGAGCCACTGCATCAATGGTCTCTTTCAGGAGCCACGATGGACAGGGATCCAAGTCACAAGCGGTCCAGTTCACCCCAGCCGTGGTTGAGAGGAAATCTGGGATTGAGATGATGCTGAACTCTTCCAAGACAAGCTTCGCCTGGGGGGCAGATCACGGGTTCAAATCAGGGGACGTATAGCGGCACATATGCGGATACATACACACAGTTACATATATACACATGCAGAACCACACCTACACACACACACACACACACACACACACACACACACACACACACACACACACACACACATATACTGTACCTGAAACACAAATACAAACAGACATATACACCATTACTTATACTGTATACACACAAAGATAAATGAACACCAGTGATACACACAGATAGATACACAGATGCAGTATATATACACACTAGATAGAAAGACATGTATAGAAATGTAGCAGAGGTTACTGCACCCAGTAACTTAATGCATCAGCCCTGGGGCATTATTCAACAATAGTGTGACTGAAAATAATGGTTAAGGAGAAAACACTTGTTATTTAACGCATTATTTTTTGTGCTAACTCACATTGACGGGAGTCTGCAACGTTTGCTACATCTGTACACACACAAATATACCCACACATAAATATACCCACACATACAGATACCCACACAAATATACCCACACATACAGATACACACACATACAGATAACCACACATACAGATACCCACACATACAGATACCCACACAAATATACCCACACACACAGATATACCCACACATACAGATACACACACAAATATACCCACACATATACTGATACACACAAATATACCCACACATAAATATACCCACACATACAGATACACACACATACAGATACACACACATACAGATACAGTACACACACATACAGATACCCACACAAATATACCCACACATACAGATGCACACACAGATATACCCACACATACAGATACACACATACTGATACACACACACATACAGATGCACACACAGATATACCCACACATACAGATACACACACATACTGATGCACACACACATATACCCACATATACAGATACACACACACACACAGATATACCCACACATACAGATGCACACACAGATATACCCACACATACAGATACCCACACATACAGATACACACACATACTGATGCACACACACATATACAGAAACACACAGGAGCTGGGGAAAAAGAGCTCTTGGGTGAGGGAAGGAGCTAATGGAGGGATAGCATGGGTAGGTATAGGCCAGGGGGTTGAGTGTAGGTATGAGCCTGGGGGGGAGGGGTCTGGGTGTGAAGATTCGTTCTGCAGCCAAGATGGCCGACTGACTAGGACACTCTCGCTCCAATCAAAATGGCCACCAAACCAGGAAGTCAGCCTCTCTCTGACTGATTGTCAGCGCCTGCTCCAGGGCTTTAAATAGCAGCCAGTTTCTCTCAGCCAGTGCCTGCGCCAAGTAGTATTGCCCTGGGTGTGCTTCCTTGTCCTGTATTTTCCCCTGTCCTTGCTATTGATGTTGTTGTGACCTTGGAACTGTGACTTGACTATCCCTGCCTGGACCTCTTCCTGCCTCGACCCAGGAACCGAACCTGACCGTTCTTGCCAGCCGCCTGCCTCGACCCTGGAACCATTATTTCCTTCCACCTGCCTCGACCCCAAAACTGGACATCACTACCTGGGCATTTCTAGGATTCTCATCCCAGGCCAAAGTTGGCGTATAACTCCCTATCTCTGCCCTGTGGGTTCGTATCCTATCTTGTAGACAGCAACGTTACACTGGGGAGGGACGGTAAGTAGGTATGGGCCTGTGGAGGAGGGAAGGTATAGATGAGTAGGTATGGGCCTGGGGAGGAGGGAAGGTATAGAGGAGTAGGTATGGGCCCGGGGAGGAGGGAAGGTATAGAGGAGTAGGTATGGGCCTGGGGAGGAGGGATTGTATAGATGAGTAGGTATGGGCCTGGGGAGGAGGGAAGGTATAGATGAGTAGGAATGGGCCTGGGGAGGAGGGAAGGTATAGAGGAGTAGGTATGAGCCTGGGGAGGAGGGAAGGTATAGATGAGTAGGTATGGGCCTGGGGAGGAGGGAAGGTATAGAGGAGTAGGTATGGGCCTGGGGAGGAGGGAAGGTATAGAGGAGTAGGTATGGGCCTGGGGAGGTGGGATGGTATAGATGAGTAGGTATGGGCCTGGGGAGGAGGGAAGGTATAGAGGAGTAGGTATGGGCCTGGGGAGGAGGGAAGGTATAGAGGAGTAGGTATGGGCCTGGGGAGGAGGGAAGGTATAGAGGAGTAGGTATGGGCCTGGGGAGGAGGGACGGTATAGAGGAGTAGGTATGGGCCTGGGGAGGAGGGATGGTATAGAGGAGTAGGTATGGGCCTGGGGAGGAGAGGAGAGGGAAAGGTGGATATCAGATGTGGCCCTGTGGAGGGGGTAGAGGAGTATGGGGAAGGGGAGAGGAGTATCTGCTTGGTGAAAGAGAGAGGAGTATGTGCCTGAGAAGGGGGAGAGGAGTAGGTACAGGACCTGTGGGGAAAAGGATGTGTGAGTCTGGGAAGAGGGAGGGCCCACAGGAGGGCACAAGACCACGTGGGCATAGCTTCAGAGGTAAGGCCCAGCTGAAAGGAGAGGGGGTCCACCCTGGAACTGAAGAGAGAGATGGGCCTGCCCAGTTGCTGGCATTTCAGGAAGTTAGGCCCCATCTCCTGTCCAGGCCAGCAGGTTCCCCCAAAGCAGCTGTTCCAAGACATTTGTCGGCGTCCCTGCACACAGATATACCCACACATACAGACAGACACACAGCTATACCCACACCTACTGTACAGATACACACACAAATATACCCACACAGATAATGTATACCCGTACATACACACAGATACAGTGCGTCTCTCTCCCTTAAGATTCCTGCTTTCTCTCTCTAACCTCTTCTTTTGGCCTTCACCAATGGACTTCATCAGCCAGCACCCACTTGGACAGCCACTACCTGGACTTGGTTTTCACTGAACTTCTCTCCGATTTCTCCATTTCACCCTCTTCCTCTCTCTGACCATCGCCTCATCTCATTTTCTCTCACTTCTCCCCTTCTCCACCTCCATCTTCCCCTTGTTTCTGCAGAGACCTACGCTCCATTAATCTATTGGCTCTTGATTCCACTTTGCGCTCCTCTGTCTCCTCTCGCTCCTTCGCTACAGACACTGACAGCCTGGTCATGAACTACAACTCTGCCCTGTCCTCCTCTCTTGATCTACATGCCCCTCTTTCTCTGCCGTTCTTGCCCTTCTAACCCCAGACCTGGGCTGAACTGCCACATGTGCATGCTGCGTTCTTGCACTCGTTCCTCTGAACGCCTCTGGAGGAAGTCTCACACTCCCCCTGACGTCCTTCACTACAAATGTATCCTGTCCGGTTTTGACTCTGCTCTCTCCCAGGCTAAACAAACCTACTTTTTGTCACTAATCCACTAAATCTAACCGACGACGCCTCTTCTCTGTCTTTGACTCTGCTTAGACCACCATCTCTTACCTATTTATCTTCCTCCATTTCACCTCAGGACTTTTTTTTATTTCAAGACAATGGGGTATTCCATTGGTCAAGACATCCCCTCTGTATCCTCCTCATATTCTACACCTCTTCCTAACTCTCCTCCGGCCTTCCTTGACTTTTTTCCTGTCACAGAGGAGAACGTGTGGTTGCTG
This sequence comes from Ascaphus truei, assembly GCF_040206685.1. Classification (NCBI taxonomy): domain Eukaryota; kingdom Metazoa; phylum Chordata; class Amphibia; order Anura; family Ascaphidae; genus Ascaphus; species Ascaphus truei. Next base: position 17,605,220 of record NC_134502.1, read on the forward strand.
ATCTCCTCTTCTCCCTCTACCACTTGCCCTCTTGGACCCATTCACCTATCTCTAAAAACCTCTTTCTCCTACTCTTATCCCTACACTTACACATATTTTTAACTACTCGCTCTACTTTGCTACCTTTCCCTCCTCCTTTAGCTATGGGCCTGAGTACGGGGAGAGGAGTATGGGGAGCAGGAGAGGAGTATTGGCTTGGGGAGATGGAGAGGAGTACGAGGAAGGGGAGATGAGTAGGTATGGGGAGGGGAAGAAGGTGGTATAAGCCTGGAGAAAGGGAGGACCAGAACAGATGGGGAGCCCACAGGAGGGCATAGGACCACGTGGGCCTGGAGAGACGGCCTGCCCAGTAACTGAAGGGAGAGCCGGGCCCACCCAAGAACTGAAAGGAGAGCCGGTCCCACCCAAGAACTGAAGGGAGAGCCGGACCCACCCAGGAACTGAAGGGAGAGCCGGACCCACCCAGGAACTGAAGGGAGAGCCGGCCCCACCCAGGAACTGAAGGGACAGCCAGGCCCACACAGGAACTTAAGGGAGAGAGACAGGCCAGCCCAGAAACTGAAGGGAGAGATGGGTTTGCCCAGGAACTGAAGGGAGAGCCGGGCCACTCAGGAACTGAAGGGAGAGCCGGATCCGCCCAGGAACTGAAGGGAGAGACGGGCCTACAAAGGAACCGAAGGGAGAGACGGACTCACCCAGGAACTGAAGAAAGAGCTGGGCCAGCCCAGGAACTGAAGGGAGAGACGGGCCTACACAGGAACTGAAGGGAGAGACGGGCCTACACAGGAACTGAAGGGAGAGACAGCCTACACAGGAACTGAACGGAGAGACGGGCCTACACAGGAACTGAAGGGAGAGACGGGCCTACACAGTTGTCCAACCTCCTGTCCAGGCCAGATGGGCCCCCAGAGCAGCCGGCCCGGGACATTTTTCCTGGCTGTCCCCCCCATATCACTGGTGCTACAGACACACAGACACATACCCACACACACACAGACACATACCCACACACACAGACACATACTCACACACAGACACATACTCACACACACAGACACATACTCACACACACAGACACATACTCACACGCACAGACACATACTCACACACAGACACATACTCACACACCTACACCCACACACACAGACACATACTCACACACCTACACCCACACACACAGACACATACTCACACACAGACACATTCCCACACACCTACACCCACACACACAGACACATACTCACACACAGACACATACTCACACACACAGACACATACTGACACAGACACACACATACTCACACACAGACACATTCCCACACACCTACACCCAGACACACAGACACATACTCACATATAGACACATTCCCACACATACACATGCCCACACAGACACATAGCCACACACAGACACATACCCACACACACAGACACATACACAGACACATGCCAACACACACACACAGACACATACCTACACACATAGACACATACCCACACACACAGACACATACACATGCCCACACACAGACACAAACCCACACACACATTGCTGCTGCCTTTGATAGCGTTCACAGAGAAAGCTTGTGGAACTTACTAAGACTGGATGGAATACCTAATAAATGATGTAGCATCATTTCAGCCCTTTACCTCCGCACATCCTGCAAAATAAAAGTCAACAATGAGGAAAGTCGCGAATTTACAATAAATTCCAGAGTTGGGCAAGGGGGACATTTCGTCACCAACTTTATTCAACATCGGAATCGATGCCGCCCTGACACAAGCATCGGATAATCAGCCGAGAGGTGTGATCGTCTATCCAAATAACTTTGTACTGACTGATTTAACATTTGCTGACGACATTGCTCTGATCCAGACTCATTGGACTCGTTACAGGGCCTGGTGGACCGAGTGACAAACGAGGCCCGTAAACTAGGCCTAGTTTTGAGCAGTAGTAAATCCAAACTTTTAATGTGCTGCAACCACCTAGTTGACCCAACGATCCACATTCAAAATGAGCCCATCGAGACTGTAGACCACTTTACCTACTGTACCATGGAAGCAACATTACCGGATATGGAGACATCTCATCAGCAATCAACGCTAGAATACATAAAGCTAAAATTGCGTGGGGCTCACTTAAGAAACTTTGGGCCAGTAAAGTCATAAGCGTAAAGACAAAAGTCCGCATTTACAAAGCTGTTATTCTACCGACTATCACACGGTTGTGAAACCTGGCCGGTGAAGGTGACACACCAACATAAACTGGACGTATTCCAAAATCGGTGCCTGCGCCGACTAACCAAAAACCAAATATACTGATAGGACGTCCAATGCTGAAATTCGCCGAAAAATGCCACGTTTCATAAAATGTGGCGGCTATTATAGTACGTAGACGGTGGCGTTGGTTAGGCCACACATTGCGGACGCCGACACATACAGTAGAATTCCAAAAATAACCCTTATGGCTGAACCTGGTCCGACACAGAAACGAATGAAGGGTGGCGTTAGGCTTACAACATTGAGATACAGATGCAGCCACGAATATTAGAACTCTTGCCTGGGAAATTCTGGGAGATTCTGGGGCAGTCTCACAGTAAATGCCTCAAAATTGACTCAACATTTCTGTGAGATTCTTAATGGCCCATCGGATTAACACAGTAGGGGTCCCTGCAGTCCCATTCAGTTTGAATGGGACTGCAGGGACACCCTGCTGTGTTAATCCGATGGGCCATTAGGAATCTCACAGAAATGTTGAGGCATTTACTGTGAGACGGCCCCAGAATTTCCCAGGCAAGAGTTCTAATACTGGTGGCTGCATCAGTACTTTAAGCGAGAAGCTGAGGACCTGGTCATGCGCCCGTTCAACCTTAGCCGAAGAACGTTTAATGGAGACTGGTTATACCACCTAACAACTCTAGCCCAAGACCGCAAACAATGAAGACAAATTTCCGTGGAAGTCGCCTATACCCACCCTGGGTGAAGAGGCGGAAAACAAACAAAAAAATATAAACACATTGACACATACCCCCACACATACAGTACCCACACACACAGATATACCCCCCCACACACAGAGACACATAACCACACACACAGATATACCCACACACACATACCCACACAAACACACAGATACATAACAACACACACAGATATACCCACACAAACACAGACAGTACCCACACACACACAGACACATACAGTACCCACACACACAGATATACCCACATACGCACACACACACACACAGACACATAGCCACACACACAGATATAGCCACAAACACATACCCACACACACACAGACACATACAGTACCCACACACACAAATATACACACACACACACATACAGTACCCACACACAGAGATATACCCACACACACACACACAGATATACACACACACACAGATATACCAACACAGACACATACCCACACACACAGATATACCCACACAAACACAGACACATACAGTACCCATACACACAGATATACCCACAAACACAGACACATACCCACATACACACAGACACATACACACACAGACACATACACACACAGACACATACCCACACACACAGATACATACCCACACACACATACACGGACACATACCCACACACACAGATATACCCACACTCACAGATATACACTCAGATATACCCACACGCACAGACACACGGACACATACCCACACAACAGACACATACCCACACAGACACACAGACACACACACATGCCCACACACACAGACAAATACCTACACACACAGACACATACCCACACACACACCGACACATACCCACGTGGACACATACCCACACACACACGGACACATACCCACGCACACACAGAAACATACCCACACACACAAATATTCCCACACACACACGGACACACACAAACACAGACACATACCCACACACACAGACACAGACACATACCCCCACACACACACAGACACATACCCACACACGGACACACACACAGACGCACACACATACACATACAGTACCCACACACACACAGATATATACACACACTCACAGATATACCCACACACATACATATAAACTAGTGATGTACCGGGTCCCAAAAAATACACACACAGATAGATATACTCACACATACAGATACCCACACATACACACAGATATACCCACACACAAATATACACACAGATTACTCACACACAGATGTACGCACACATACACACAGATATACTCACACATACAGATACCCACACATACACACAGATATACCCACACATACATTTACACACACATACACACAGATATACACACACACAGAGATACCCACACATACACACAGATATACCCACACACACAGATACCCACACATACACACAGATATACCCACACACAAATATACACACAGATATACCCACACATACACACAGATATACTCACACATACAGATACCCACACATACACACAGATATACCCACACACAAATATACACACAGATATACCCACACATACACACAGATATACCCACACACACAGATACCCACACATACATTTACACACACATACACACAGATATACTCACACACACAGATACCCACACATACATTTACACACACATACACACAGATATACACACACACAGATACCCACACATACACACAGATATACTCACACACAGATATACGCACACATACAGATACCCACACATACATATACACACAGATATACACACACATACACACAGATATACCCAGACATACACACAGATATACTCACACATACACACAGATATACCCAGACATACACACAGATATACCCAGACATACACACAGATATACACACATATATACTCACACACAGATATACGCACACATACAGATACCCACACATACATATACACACACATACACACAGATATACCCACACACAGAGATACACACACAGATACACGCACACACACTAGCAAACCCCTCCTCCTCCCTGGCTCTCGGATTGGCCGCTGATGGATCCATTTCCCTTTAATCTGAGCAGAGCGAGTAACGATTAACACAGCTCGTAATTGCTGCAGGCTCTGATCCCCCCAGCATCAATATACCCCCCCCTCCCCCGTCTGCGCTGGGGGGGGGGCGGTGTTACTGCACAGGGAGCTGGATATGTATAGAGACACTGGGTATCATCATACAGCGCAGCGTGTTCATTATCGGTGTATAGAGATACTCAGCATCATCATACAGCGCAGCGTGTTCATTATCGGTGTATAGAGATACTCAGCATCATCATACAGCGCAGCGTGTTCATTATCAGGGTATAGAGATACTCAGCATCATCATACAGCGCAGCGTGTTCATTATCAGTGTATAGAGATACTCAGCATCATCATACAGCGCAGCGTGTTCATTATCAGTGTATAGAGATACTCAGCATCATCATACAGCGCAGCGTGTTCATTATCAGGGTATAGAGATACTCGGCATCATCATACAGCGCAGCGTGTTCATTATCGGTGTATAGAGATACTCGGCATCATCATACAGCGCAGCGTGTTCATTATCAGTGTATAGAGAAACTCAGCATCATTATACAGTGCGGCGTGTTCATTATCAGTGTATAGAGATACTCAGCATCATCATACAGCGCAGCGTGTTCATTATCGGTGTATAGAGATACTCAGCATCATTATACAGCGCAGCGTGTTCATTATCGGTGTATAGAGATACTCAGCATCATCATACAGCGCGGCGTGTTCATTATCAGTGTATAGAGATACTCAGCATCATCATACAGCGCAGCGTGTTCATTATCGGTGTATAGAGATACTCTGCATCATCATACAGCGCAGCGTGTTCATTATCGGTGTATAGAGATACTCAGCATCATCATACAGCGCAGCGTGTTCATTATCGGTGTATAGAGATACTCAGCATCATCATACAGCGCAGCGTGTTCATTATCGGTGTATAGAGATACTCAGCATCATCATACAGCGCAGCGTGTTCATTATCAGTGTATAGAGATACTCAGCATCATCATACAGCGCAGCGTGTTCATTATCAGTGTATAGAGATACTCAGCATCATCATACAGCGCAGCGTGTTCATTATCAGTGTATAGAGATACTCAGCATCATTATACAGCGCGGCGTGTTCATTATCAGTGTATAGCGATACTCAGCATCATTATACAGCGCAGCGTGTTCATTATCAGTGTATAGAGATACTCAGCATCATTATACAGTGCGGCGTGTTCATTATCAGTGTATAGAGATACTCAGCATCATTATACAGTGCGGCGTGTTCATTATCAGTGTATAGAGATACTCAGCATCATTATACAGCGCTGCGTGTTCATTATCAGTGTATAGATACTCAGCATCATAATGCAGCGTGTTCATTAACAGTGTACAGGCATACCCCGGTTTAAGGACACTCACTTTAAGTACACTCGCGAGTAAGGACATATCGCTCAATAGGCAAACGGCAGCTCGCGCATGCGTCTGTCAACACGATCTGAACATCATACCAGCTCCCTACCTGCACCGAAGCTGTGCGCAAGCGGGGAGACTATAGAGCCTGTTACATATGCGTTTATTACATCAGTTATGCACGTATATGACGATTGCAGTACAGTACATGCATCGATAAGTGGGAAAAGGTAGTGCTTCACTTTAAGTACATTTTCACTTTACATACATGCTCCGGTCCCATTGCGTACGTTAATGCGGGGTATGCCTGTATAGATACTCGGCATCATTATACAGTGCGGCGTGTTCATTATCAGTGTATAGAGACACTCGGTATCATCATACAGCGCAGCGTGTTCATCATCATCCCAGCAAGGGTATACATGGGGTCCCTAGCCCCCCCAAACCCAGAGGGGTATACACAGAGTCCCAGTGGGGGAATACGTTGTGTCCCTGCCCCCACTCCCCATTGCAGGGGTGGTAAAGGCGGGGTCACCGGCCCCTCTCACTTCTAGAGGAGATAAGTGGGGTCTCTGCACACCCCCCACCCCCCCAACCCCGTGGAGTACCAGTGAGGTCTCTACCCCCCCATCACTATGAGGGCACAAGTACGCCAACCCAGTGGGCACAAATGGAGTCTCGGCTCCCCCCCCTTCCCCGTCATGGTGGGGGGGGGGGGGATAAGCACCTGTGGTGTTCCTACTACCCCAGCACAGTGGGGGCACAGGTGGGGGTGTCACCCGCTCAACCCAGCGGGAGTAGTTGGGTCCCTGCCCCCCATTGTAGTGGGGGTAAGGTCGGGGTCACCGCCCCCTCTGCCCCCCAGAGGAAATGAGCAGGTTCCTGCACCCTCCCCCCATCCCCTTTGGGGTACCAGAGACATGTCTGCCCCACCCCTCAATCCCCATGGGGGCACAAGTACTCTGTCCCGCTGCCAAAAGTGTAGCCTCAGCTCCCCCCTCTGCTGTTATGGTGGGGGGGAGAGGGGGGGCACCCGTGGGGTTCCTGCCACCCCTCGCGGTTGGGGCACAGATGGGGGGTGTCATGCCCCCCAACCCAGTGAAGGCACAAATGGGGTGTCTGCCTATCCTTCCCCGCCTACCAGGGGAACAGTTGGGGCAGGAGGGGGTGGGAGGGGGAACACAGGAGGGATCTTCCTCCCAACCCAGTGTGGGCACCAGTGGGGCCTCTTCCCCCTCCCCCAGCCCAGTGGGGCCCTACACCCCCCCATCCCAGTGGGGACAGAAGTGGGGGCCTCTCCTCTACCCCACCCAATTGCAGGGCACAATTGCAGTCCGTCCATCTCCGTGAGAGCCGAGAGGGCCCTAAAAGGGGTTCCTCTCTCACCCCTCCCCCCCAATCCGCCGGGCTCCAGTATCAATCCTGCGCAGTATAGATAAAACGCTCTGATGCATCTCGCAGTGTCCTTAGCACCGGCCGTTAGCTGGCAACAAAATATCGCCAGATTGTACCGTTCCATACGGTTATCGCTGCTCGGTGATTAGCAGGTTCTGGCAAAAAAAAGCGGGTTTGGGGCTTTTTTTGGCTTGTTGGACGACTTTTGTTGTTCAGAGTGTTGAAGGTCGTTATATCGCGATACTGCCCTGTAATCACTGTTTAGTGACTAGCAAAGCATTAAAGCTGCAGTTCAGGCAATATCCTGCATGTGTGTTTTTTTTTTTAATAAATCAGTTCTGTAGTAAGAAAAAATACTTGTAGCATTTTCTGTTTTAAAAAAAAACAACTTTGAAAGACCAATTTTCTTGTATTCTATTTTAACAAGCATGCTTGTTCCTATAGCAACGATTTACATTCCCCATATTTAAAGATGTCGCCAAACTTTGCCGATCAATAGACGGAGAACGAATTAACCGGCAGCTATGCAGTTCTATAGGTAATTAGAGATTGCCCACATGAAACTATTGAAGTAAAAAAATAAATTTAAAAAAAAAGACTGAACTGCAGCTTTAAGTGTGTATTAAGCCACTTATCACTGTTTAGTGAATGAGCCCCTTAGTATCATTATACAGCGCAGCGTGTTCATTATCAGGGTATAGAGATACTCAGGATCATTATACAGCGCAGCATGTTCATTATCAGAGTATAGATACTCAGCATCATTATACAGCGCGGTCTGTTCATTATCATTGTATAGAGATACTCTGCATCATTATACAGCGCAGTGTGTTCATTATCAGAGTATAGAGATACTCAGCATCATTATACAGCACAGCGTGTTCATTATCAGAGTATAAAATACTCAGCATCATTATACAGCGCGGCGTGTTCATTATCAGAGTATAGAGATACTCAGCATCATTATACAGTGCAACATGTTCATTATCAGTGTATAGAGATACTCAGCATCATTATACAGCGCGACGTGTTCATTGCCAGGGTATAAAATACTCCGCATCATTATACAGTGCGGCGTGTTCATTGCCAGGGTATAAAATACTCTGCATCATTATACAGCGCGACATGTTCATTACCAGGGTATAAAATACTCTGCATCATTATACAGCGCGACGTGTTCATTATCATGGCATAAAATACTCAGGATCATTATACAGCGCGGTGTGCAACCAGAGTGGCGCAATCCTCTGTCTCTGCTGAGCTGACGCATTTCGCGCTGTTTGAAGAGAGAGGCCCCGATCCGCCTGTCCTCTCAGAACCCGGAACACAGGCGAGAGAGGAGAGGCCGATGGTTGCCTGTCCTCTCAGAACCCGGAACACAGGCGAGAGAGGAGAGGCCGATGGCCGCCTGTCCTCTCAGAACCCGGAACACAGGCGAGAGGAGAGGCCGATGGCCGCCTGTCCTCTCAGAACCCGGAACACAGGCGAGAGAGGAGAGGCCGATGGCCGCCTGTCCTCTCAGAACCCGGAACACAGGCGAGAGAGGAGAGGCCGATGGCCGCCTGTCCTCTCAGAACCCGGAACACAGGCGAGAGAGGAGAGGCCGATGGCCGCCTGTCCTCTCAGAACCCGGAACACAGGCGAGAGAGGAGAGGCCGATGGCCGCCTGTCCTCTCAGAACCCGGAACACAGGCGAGAGAGGAGAGGCCGATGGCCGCCTGTCCTCTCAGAACCCGGAACACAGGCGAGAGAGGAGAGGCCGATGGCCGCCTGTCCTCTCAGAACCCGGAACACAGGCGAGAGAGGAGAGGCCGATGGCCGCCTGTCCTCTAAGAACCCGGAACACAGGCGAGAGAGGAGAGGCCGATGGCCGCCTGTCCTCTCAGAACCCGGAACACAGGCGAGAGAGGAGAGGCCGATGGCCGCCTGTCCTCTCAGAACCCGGAACACAGGCGAGAGAGGAGAGGCCGATGGCCGCCTGTCCTCTCAGAACCCGGAACACAGGCGAGAGAGGAGAGGCCGATGGCCGCCTGTCCTCTCAGAACCCGGAACACAGGCGAGAGAGGAGAGGCCGATGGCCGCCTGTCCTCTCAGAACCCGGAACACAGGCGAGAGAGGAGAGGCCGATGGCCGCCTGTCCTCTCAGAACCCGGAACACAGGCGAGAGAGGAGAGGCCGATGGCCGCCTGTCCTCTCAGAACCCGGAACACAGGCGAGAAAAGAGAGGCTGATGGCCGCCTCTGGCTCGGCGCGGGACACGCCTGCTGCGCCTCTGACATGTTTGAGGTGGAATGGAGCGCGCGGTACGCGTGAGCGAGAAGGGGGGGGGAGGTCTGATGAGGAGGGGAGCAAACGAGATTTTAAGAAAAATCCTCCAAGGGCCGCCCTGCTAAGAAAACCACTGGCATAGATACTCAGCATCATTATACAGCGTAGCATGTTCATTATTATCAGTGTAACGATACTCGGCATCGTTATAGAGTGAAGCATGTTCATTACCAGTGTATAGAGATACTCAGCATCATTTATACAGCACCGCGTGTTCATTATCAGCGTATAGAGATACTCAGCATAACTGACCATCACCTCCTATCATTCACCTACCACTCATTCCCCTCATACCTCATTCCCCTCCTACCTCATTCTCCTCCTACCTCTCTCCCCTCATTCCCCTACCCCTCATTCCCTACTGTCCTAGCTACTCCCGAGACCTTCGCTGCATGCACCTCTCTGCTCTGGAACACTAGCCTCTCTTCTCTCTCTCCTTCCTCCGGCACTCCCGTCCCTTTAACCTGTGGCCTTGGCTGAATTCACAAACTCGCTTCCTTCGTACCTGCACTCGCTCCTCTGAGGAAATCTCACACTCACACGCTGATTTTCTGCACTGTATATTTCTCCTCTCCTGTTTTTCCTCACTCATCAAATCCAATCCTCGCCATCTTTTCTCGGTATTTGACTCCCTTCTCCTCCCCCCGCCCCCACCCCCCACCACACACCCCCATCCTTCCTTCACTTCCAAAAGTCTTTTCCCGGGAGGCGAGGTGGATGCTATCCACAATGAGATTCCTTCTGTCTCCTCCCTCTCCTACCTAAGGCCTTGGCCATGTTTAGCGCTTGCTGGCGGAAGCGTGCTGACGCGCGCTCCCGCTCAGCACTGAGCCCCTAAAGCCGCAATTAGAGCGGCTTTAGTAGGGGAATTTAAAATTTCCCCGCTTGCCGGCGCGACAGGCCGGTCACGTGAGCGGTTCGCCCAATGAGGGCGAACCAGCTCCGTGACGTCACTGGCCCGCCCCCGGCCAGTGACGCGCCCGCCCCCGGCCCGCCCCCTGACGGCCCGCTGACAGCGCGTGCGGTAAGCAACCGCAAGGCCAGGGAAAGCACCCGCTTTCCCTGCGCCTCAGCACGCCAGCAGGGAGCAAGCAAGGAGCGTGGCCGAGGCCTAAGGCTGCAATTATACTAACTGCTAGAACAAATCTGTGGCAGTCAATGGCAACGGCCATAGTGCGCCCGAGCGCGGGCTTGATACAGAGCGACCACGTGGCAGAATTTTCAAGCTACAAATGAATTCGGCGCGCGGCGGCCGCATCACGGGAGCGGTTCAGCCAATGAGGGCAAACCAGCCTGATGACGTGTCCTGCCACGCCTCCCCCAATCGCTCCAGCCCTAGTGCATCCCATCGCTCGCGCTCTGTCGCGCGCCCCTGCTGTAATCTCCGCCTCAGCCACCGCCTCCCACTGTTGACTCCTTTCCCCCTGTCAGGAGTGTCCCTGGTGGGCCTTGAATCCTGGTCCTTCTCCTTACCAGCCTGGAGTTCTCCCGGTTCTCTGCCGAGAACCTTCTAAGGAAGCTGTTTGCCCTATCAGCCTCACCTGTTTCTTAGCCTCAGCTAGGCCTTTGTAGCCTAGCCTCCTCTTCCTGCTCACTTTGCCTATTTAATGGGGTTCTTCCCTGTAGACCAGCTCGTTGCCTTTGCTGTGCTCCAGACCCTTTCGGACTTGACGTCGCTTGTATCTCTCCAGCCCCAACCCTCCGCCTGTTTACCGACCATCCCTACCTGCTTGCCGACCTCGGGCCTGTTTCCCGACCATCGCTACCCGCCTGCTAGCCTGTCCCAGCTGCTGGACTCCAGCTCCGCCTGACAGTGACAGAGCTGGAAGCTTCCAAGCTGATCTTCTCTTCTCCCTCCACCACACGTCCTCTCGATCCCATCCCGTCACACCTTGTCAGATCTCTTACTCCTGTCTTAGTCCCCACTTCTCACCCATATCTTCAATTCCTCCCTGTCCTCTGGCAATTTCCACTCTTCCTTTAAGCATGCTGTGTTCACCCCTCTTGTCAAAAACACTAGACCCTATGTGCCTTACTAACTACCGCCCTGTATCCCTCCTGGCTTTTGGTTCCAAATTGCTAGAATATCTCGTGTTCTCCCCGTATGCTTAACTTTCTTATTCCCATGCCCTCCTTGACCCTTTACAATCTGGCTTTCGTACAGCTCAGTCAACAGAGACTGTGCTGACTAAAGGAACCAATGATCTACATGTAGCCAAATCCCATGGTCATTTCCCCCTACTAATCCTGCTCGATCTCTCTGCTGCCTTCGATACTGTCAATCACCATCACTCCCACGGTATCCATAACAAGGCTCTGTCCTGGTTCTCATCATACCTTTCCTATCGCACATTTTTGGTCTGTGTTACTAACATGTTTTCGTCTTCTTTTGATCAGCCTGTTGGTGTACGTCAAGGTTCTCTTCTAGGACTTCTGTTCTCTCTCTACATCAGTGTTTTTTAAACTGGGGTTCCTAGGAATCCGTGCATTCCCCGGGTATCCCTAAAGGGTTCCCTGCAACTTTTAGGTCATTTGAAAATTGTATCAAATACCGAAGAATTTACAATGCATCTGATCTCAGACGCGCTATTAGAGAGGGTCGGGGTTCCTTACAATGCATCTGATATCAGACGCGCTATTAGAGAGGGTTGGGGTTCCTTACAATGTATCTGATCTCAGACGCGCTATTAGAGAGGGTCGGGGTTCCTTACAATGCATCTGATCTCAGACGCGCTATTAGAGAGGGTTGGGGTTCCTTACAATGCATCTGATCTCAGACGTGCTATTAGAGAGGGTTAGGGCTCCTTACAATGCATCTGATATCAGACGCGCTATTAGAGAGGGTTGGGGTTCCTTACAATGCATCTGATCTCAGACGCGCTATTAGAGAGGGTTGGGGTTCCTTACGATGCATCTGATCTCAGACGCGCTATTAGAGAGGGTTGGGGTTCCTTACAATGCATCTGATCTCAGACGCGCTATTAGAGAGGGTTGGGGTTCCTTACAATGCATCTGATCTCAGACGCGCTATTAGAGAGATAGAAAAAATGGCCAAAGCGCTCCAATGCAGGAAAAAACAGGATGTATTATAGCCAAAACCACTTCTTCCCAAAGGTATAGTGATGAGTAATAATTGGTAGTAGTACCAGAAGTGCGTCACGTGGTGGATCTTCTCACAGCACACGGAGATTGTGGAGACTGTGGAGGAGCGGCCCCCCCTGTGTATAGCTGCTTTGCCGAGCTTATTGTCGGGTTCCTGCGCTCAACGGGAGGAGTTTACGACTACCCCTCCCCCCCGTCACCCCCACTTGTGCAGGTGTCTGCAGAGGATTATCTTCGTCCAGAGGACTTCGCTTTTGCCTGGTGTTATCACGCTTGCATTTTTCCGGTCCTGTTGTAAGTAGGGTTCCGGTTTTAACCCCTGATGACCCGCTGCAACAGGCATCCTTGTTTAATAAATTAGTTTGAATTACATCAGCTGCTGTGTTACATGTTCTATGTTGTCAGTTAGCATTGTTTTATGTTGTATGTTGTTGTGTTTGCAATGCACACTATGACTATTTTCTTGTCATTTTTTCACATGTCACCTATCTACTGAGTGGAGCCTGATCTCACGACTGATTGGACTTTATCTTGGACTCAGTGGACATGTATTCACCTTTCTGGGCGCTGGTCCGCATTTGTTGTTGTTGTGCTCTCTCTGGTGCTGGTTCTACCAGTCCATTCCTGGCTGCCTTGCTGTTATCATATTTGTTATTTCTTTTATTAGTTCATATATTGTCTTTATTGAATGATTGTGTTGTTATTGTTATTGGGACGAGCGCTGCGTCAGCACATTTCTTCTTGTTATCTCTATGCAGATGATGCGCAGATGTATCTATTCCCCCCCGACCCTCACACCTGCAATCCAGTCCCAGATATCTGATTGCCTCCTGGCTATGTCCTCGCTTCAACTTAATACGGCTAAAACCGAGCTCCTCATATTTACTCTAAACCTGGCCCAATATCCCCATTTCCCGTGCACATAAACGGATCTACCATCTATCCTGTCACATGTAGTCTAGGTAGTGTTGCCAGGTGTCCGGTATTGAACCGGACGATCCTGATACTCGGTCCCGTGAAAAATATGAGAGGTACTGTAATGCTGGACATGTATGTGTCCGGTATTACCTCCGGACATAGTGACGTGACGCACCTTTCACCATTGAGTCCAGTCGTTTTGGAGAAGACACCTGGCAACCCCAAGTCTAGGAGTAACCATTTGACTCCTAACCTTCCTTCTCCGCTCACGGCATGGTTACCATGTGTCGCTTCCTCCTCTGTAATATTGCCAAGATCCGCCCTTTCCTGTCACGCTACTATGCATAGCAACCTACAGGATAATATACAGTCCAGCGGTGCGCAAACTGGGGGGGTGGGAGAATCTCTAGGGGGGCGGTTACAGAGGCCCCGCGCTCTTCCCCACGGATTTGATGACGCGTCGCCATGGCAACGCGGCAGGGTCATGTGACGTCACGCCATGGCAGCGCGGCGGCAAATGACACTGTGGGGTCACGTGACGTTGCCGTCACATGACCCGCAACGTCATTTGTCACGGAGACATTGGGAGAGGAGGGGGGGGGGGGGTGAACGCTGCGGCTCCCGGGAAGGGGGCCGCAACTCAAAAAGTTTGCGCACCGCTGATATACACAATACAAAATATCACCTATATATACTGTACCGTATTGGCCCGAATATAGCACGGCCTCGCACATAATACGACCCTAAAGTTTTGAAGTTGTTCTACATGCAAAATATAAGGTGTTAGGCTGCGCGTGTAATACGGGTACAGTTTTCGGAAGGACGTTTTTTAGGAAAAATACGTAGCACTATATTCAGGCCAATACGGTAATTTACATCGAAACCTACTGTACAGGCATACCCCGGTTTAAGGACACTCACTTTAAGTACACTCGCGAGTAAGTACATCTCACTCAATAGGCAAACGGCAGCTCGCGCATGCGCCTGTCAGCACGTCCTGAACAGCAATACCTGCTCCCTACCTGTACCGAAGCTGTGCGCAAGCGGGGAGACTATAGAGCCTGTTACACATGCGTTATTTACATCAGTTATGCACGTATATGACGATTGCCGTACAGTACATGCATCGATAAGTGGGAAAAAGGCAGTGCTTCACTTTAAGTACATTTTCGCTTTACATACATGCTCCGGTCCCATTGCGTACGTTAATGCGGGGTATGCCTGTATAAAGAAGTACATATAGAGTGTCCACTATATTCAATGCATATGGACCTGTAGAATACAATACACTGCCGCCTATAGAATATGCAAAGCAGCATAGAAACAATATACAGCACCCTACACAATATACGGATTCATTTACAGAATATACAAAGGGCAAAAACCTGTGTAGTACACAGATCAGCCCATAGATTGTATAAGGGATAAAGCCACCCAGGGGAAGTACAGAATAAAATGCAACGCGCAGGAAATGCCTAATACAGAGGAACCTATGGAATATGAAGAGAACCATGTCAAATACAGATCCACCTATAGCAGGGGTTCCCCACCTTTTGCACGTTGTGCCCCCCTAATTAATCCATCTCATCGCCGACTCGCCAGACCATCGCAAATAACCCCGTGTGACTGCTCCCAGGCATTATCGTGTCCTGAGCTCGTGGGGGGAACACACGCTTAATAAGGCCCCAAACTGCCCCTCAGTGCGTGCAGGCAGCATGGGGGAGGGGGAATAGCTGTGCATAACTGCGGGAGCTTCCAAAGCCACGCCCCAGAATGCCTTGCTGCTGTGGGTGCAAAGCATGGTGGGGAGCGATTTGTAAGCACCTACAGTAAGTGACAGCTATATCATCACCCACGTAAAGGTGCAGTTTGGGGGCCTTCCTACGTGCGCAGTCCTCACGGGCTCAGGAACTGGCTATACTGCATAGGAGCCTCCATTACAGATTTGGGGGGGGGGGGGAGGGGCAAAACCACATCACCAACCCCGTGCTGGGAATCACTGACCTATAGAATACCTATAGATTACCCTTAATACAGAGGAACCCTAAAGATTTTACAACGCAACCTATAGTATATACATGATATAGTCACCTATACTAGTACAGGATAAAGAGCCACCTGTATACATTTTGCACAACAACCTACAGTATAGAGTACACACACACAAAGGGCAACCTACAAAATAAACGTATCTGTCATCCTATAGAATATACACAATATGCTGCCCCCTATGGAATATTTACAACACAGAACCACTCCGTAGAATATACATAAAAAAAGAGAACTCTATACATATGTATCTATATGTACATGGGGGCTGGAATTAGAGGTTTGGGGGGTGCTGCAGTCCCACCCCTCCCCCACACCCCTGGACTTATACATCTTTATGTGATGGTAATGTATGTATACTACTGAGGTTGTATGTACAGCACCCCCACATCAAAAATAGTTCATGCACTCCTTCCTGTATATCAGTGTAGGGGTGTGTTAAATACCTCAGGTGGTTGCAGTGAGGGCTCGGAGGGAGTGGTGCAGGTTCCGCGGCGGCCCGACATTATAGGGCGCCGCCATGTTATTGCGCAACCTTTCAGCGGGCACTGACAGAGCGGAGTGGTCGCGCATGCGCGGTGTAAGCGTGCGAACGACGGACCAATAGGGGAAAGGCTCCGTTGGCAAACTACAACTCCCATGAGCTCTGGGACAGTCATCTGATGTCAGGAGCCAATCAGAAGGCTGGGATTACGGGGGGAGTAAAGGGAAGGGTGGGGGAGAGACCACGCTAGGCGGAGGGGATCCGGAAGGTAAAGGAGGAGGGTGTGTGAGTGCAGGGGGTCCGTGACCCGCCTGCATAGGATAGCTTTACCCCGCAGGCCCTTAGGAGAATCCCTGAGTCACAGTAGGCTGCTGTGCTGCAGGGACGCCCATAGTGCTAGCGATCATTCACCTTACTGTGTAGGCAGTTAGGGACCAGAGTACGGAGCAAGGTGGTGGCGAGCCGCTTGGGACCAGACAGCTGAACAGTGCGACACCAGAGGCAGGCGGTGGATTCGTCTGTCCCTTTTTGAAGTTGTTACCGGTCACCGCCGTGACCGGAAGGTATTTACAGCAAGTGCACCAACACCGGTCAACAGGCGCTGATCCCGCCTTAGGCGTAACTCTTTGGGGACACTAGTGAGTGGCCAAGGGCCTAAATACACGGAGCAATCCTTACTATTAGTACAAGGACACGGTGTGTGGGGCACGCGGTGACGGGACAGAGACATACTCATTAGGAGCATGGCTGAGCCACTACTATACACGGACAATACTCCGTAGGAGCGTGGCGGAACCACTAACGTTATAAAGACATTACCAGTTAGCTGTGTTAGTGTATAAGTGAATAAGCATATAGTATAAGTGTTATATGTTATGTGTTGATGCAAATGATAGAGTGCTAAGGTTATAGTGCATTACAGTAAAACTGGTTGCAAGCATGTGTTGTTAGGTTTCTTGCCCAGGGGAATCTTACATGATGGGGATCCTGGGTAAGTGGAGGCGCTGCGCTAATTAAGTGTACCCCAGGCTCCCAGCTAGCGGAGGCTCAGATCTCCTGGAGCCACAGGTGTGTGCAGTGACCAGTAGTCTCTTTAGAGCGTCAGAAAAAGGGCTACATCAGTATATGTACTGTATGTTTGGTGTGTATGTGTGTCTATCTATCAATACATCACACATATTTATTGCAACCACCTAGGGTCAGTACAGTTTGTGTGTGTGTATGTGTATACTGTATATATAACTATATAGTATTTATGTATGTATGTGTGTATATATATATATATATATATATATATAATATATAATCAAAATAAGATCACAAATGATCTATATGACCGGCACAGCAGTAAGTAAGGTCACTCCTCAAGAAGGTCCCTCTGGGCCCGAAACGTTGGGGATGTGTGCAATGTGTTTGCAATAAAATCCTTTTTGCCCTAACTTAGTGCTGTCCCGGTAATATAGATCACTCCTTATCTCCTCTACTATGCAAAATGACTGTCTCCTGGAAAGGCTCTTTGCCCCTGTGTGTGCGGCCATTTTGTGGACTCACCTATATGTATATATGTATATATGCAGTGCTTTTTTGTAAAAAGAGAGTTGCCGGTACTCAGAGCCAAAGATAGCTGTCCCGAGGCCCAGAACTAGTGTCCACAGGGCTGACACCCCTCCACCCCCCAGTGTCGGCGACATTGCAAGACACCAGCTCTATCTCTCACACCCCACCTCTTTCTCTCTCCCACACCCCCACCTCTCTCTCTCCCACACCCCCACCTCTCTCTCTCCCACCCCCCCACCTCTATCTCTCTCCCACACCCCCACCTCTGTCTCTCTCCCACACCCCCACCTCTTTCTCTCCCACACTCCCACCTCTTTCTCTCTCCCACAACCCCACCTCTCTCTCTCCCACACCCCCACCTCTCTCTCTCCCACCCCCCCACCTCTATCTCTCTCCCACACCCCCACCTCTATCTCTCTCCCACACCCCCACCTCTTTCTCTCCCACACTCCCACCTCTTTCTCTCTCCCACACCCCCACCTCTCTCTCTCCCAAACCCCTTTCTCTCTCTCCCCCACACCCATACCTCTCTCTCACCCCCACGTCTCTCTCTAACCCCCACCTCTCTCTCTCCCACGCCCCCCACCTTTCTCTCCCACACCCCCACTTCTGTCTCCCATACCTCTTTCTCTCTCCCACACCCCCACCTCTCCCCCCATACCCCCAATTCACACTAAGCTCCCCAATCCCAATACTAACCCCCAATACCCCTGCAATACACATACTAACCCCCAATACCCCCCCAATACACATACTAACCACAATTCACATACTAACCCCCAATATCCCCCACCCCAATACACATAATAACCCACCTCCCCCAATAACTAACACACACACACACACACACACACACACACACACACACAGACACACACACACACACACACACAGACACACACACACACACACACACACACACACACACACACACACACACTGACGGCCCCACACCTCTGGAAAGTAATTCCTCTCAACATCAGACAAGCACCCTCTCTATCAACCTTTAAGACCCAACTCAAAACACACCTGCTTAAAGAAGCATATGAGTAGCTCTATGAGTGATAGTTTTACACCGTATACATAAAGCTTGGCCCCTTGCAGACGCACTTACCAGAATGCCCTCCTACTGTCTCTATACGTCCTTCCTACCAACCAATTAGATTGTAAGCTCTTCGGAGCAGGGACTCCCTTTCCAAAACGTTATTGTTATGTCTGAAGCACTTCTCCCCTTTCTTTGTTATTTATATTATTTGTCTATATATATGTAGCCCTGTTTCCTATCGGACACCTGCCACTACCATATGCTGTATAACCTGTAGGCTCACAGGGCCTAAGCCTCTGCCACGGAGAGCCTGGGGTGCTCACAATACTTATGACTTGGTGCAGCGCCTCCACCTGCGACAGCTTCCGCCCTAGGGGAAGTGGGTCTTCGCAGGAACTTATGTACATGAACACACACACAGTGATATACCTTAACCAATATACGTTTACTTGCAGCAACCAACAGCTTAATTAACAGGTGTCCCTCCCTAGAGGAGACACTAGTACCAGCGTCCGCTGAACGTTCACTCTCCCTTCCCTTCACCGGGTGATCCCACCCTGTGTCCAGTACCCGCGCGGAATACGTTCCCCCATCCCCAAGTGAGTTAGTGGATGTGTAAGTGTGTGACTGCGCAGCCACCGTGTCCCGGAGTGAAAATGGTACCATTGGTGCACTTGGAGTTTACCTGCCGGGCACTCCTGTACCCGGTTCTGCAACTATCTTCACAAAGGATCGGCGTGGGAGTAGATGACGTCACCCGTGAGTGTCCGGGGCGATCCCACCCAGACACGCTGCGGCTTAGTGGCAGGGCCTGGTCCTAGGCCTCCCGCTGATGTAGAACTGTCCCGATAGCGATCGTATCACAGAAGGGGATCCGGAACCTGACTATGGCCAGTCCCTAGCTCCGCAGCACTCTACTGGGGCTCAGGGCCTAACTGGGTCTGGGGCATGCGGCCTAGGTAGGGGCGGCCTGCCTCCTTACACCGGAGCTCCTTCTCCTTCCTCCGCCAGCTAGCTCTGCCTCCTCGTGCACCCCATCACTTCCTTTTCCTCCCTATTCTCGTACCTGATTGGTTCTGCCATGTCACGGGGAACCGCGGGGGCTGCTGGGCCCCGTAGTCCCCTAACTCCCCTCCTCCCCGAGCTCTCCTCCTTCGTGGGCTTTGAACCTGCTCTGCGCATGCGCAACCTCCTGCCGGACTAGGTCTGCGCCGGCGCCACCCTAAACATGGCGGCTCCCTAAACGCGGAACCTCCGTTATTGGAGCGTTCCCTGGGTGTGACATATCCCACCCCACACAACAATTGGGGGAGAAAACGGGGTCCCGGCTACATCCTCCCCCTGTGGATTCCAACGGCCCCGCTTGGACAATACCTTTAAACTGGCACAACGTTTACATAATGAAAAATTGCATAACAACGACATTTCTTTCTTCTAAATCAGATTGTACATTTCGATAAACATCACAATCACTGATTTCACGCGGCTGCGGGCCCACTGCTGAGCCTCATAGTGGGGTGCCCCAAACTGATCATAGGCCATCCTCATGGGAGGTTGCCCATTCCTTTGGCTTCACCTTAACTGTTGCTCGGTCACTCCCTGGGGAGAGTGACTATCTGGGTCTTGAATTTCGAGTTCTTCCCTTGAGTGGGTTACAGTCTCTAAATTATCCTGACTTGGTACAAAACACGGGCTCAGTGGGTCCAGTGACAAATTTTCCGGAGCCACCCCCTGGGGTGAATGCTCCCCGCGCCCTTTACCTGTAGCTCCGCCGGGAGGTGCGCTCTGTTGAGGGCCCCTTTGAGAGGTTCCCTCTTGTGGATCTTCCTGAAAGGTTGAGTTCCGTAGCGTGTCGTCTCCCAATGTCCCCTCCCCATCCAACGAGGATGCAGGCCACTCCAAATCCCCCTCCTCCACTCGGGGAATAGGGAGCAAATGATTTCGGTGCCATGTCTTCACCCGACCCTCCGAGTCCTTAATGCGGTAGACCGGAAGGCCGGGCATTTGTGAGGCTACCTCGTACACTCCCTCCCTCCATCGGTCAGCCAATTTATGTTTTCCCGGCACTCCCAGGTTACGGAGGAGCACCGCATCACCGGGTTTAATGTCTCTGTGTTTAACTGTATGATTGTATCGCCGTTTATTCCCGGCGTTCAGTTTTTCGGTAGATTTCTCAGCTTGCATATAGGCCCGTTGCAGATTCTCTTGCAACCGCTGTACATATCGGAAATGAGTAGTATTATGCACCCCATCGGTGGAGACTCTCAACCGTATATCCACCGGCAGTCGTGCTTCTCGCCCAAACATGAGGAAGTATGGGGAGGATCCCGTGGAGACATGTCGTGTGCAATTGTAGGCATGCACTAGTGTTTCCACGTGTCGACTCCATTCAGTCTTTTCGACCCCCGTTAATGTGCCTAGCATGTCCAGCGACGTACGGTTGAACCGTTCCGGCAATGCATCCCCTTCGGGGTGATATGGGGGTAGTTCGGGACTTAGCGATGTGCAAGATTTTCAGCAGTTCTTTTATTAAGTTGCTTTCAAAGTCTCTCCCTTGATCGGAATGAAGTCGCTGCGGAAGCCCGTAATGCATAAAGTACTTTTCCCAGCGCACCTTGGCCACCGTGATGGCTTTTTGATCTTTGGTCGGGAAGGCCTGGGCGTAGCGGGTGTAATGATCCGTGATGACCAGCACATTGCCTATGCCGCGGCTGTCCGGTTCAATGCATAGGAAGTCCATGCACACTAAGTCCATAGGCCCGGTGCTTTTTAAGTGGCCCATTGGGGCGGCCCGGGTGGGCAATGTCTTCCGCTGAATACGCCGCACACACCGTCGACAGTGATGCTCTACTGCTTCTCTCATTTTGGGCCAGAAAAATCGATCTCTCACTATGCCCAAAGTCTTGTCAACCCCCAAATGACCATGTTCATCGTGTAGAGCCCTCGGTACCAAGTACTGTAGTCTTTTGGGCAGTACTAGTTGTCTCCTATTCGGGTGGTTATGATACTCTACCACTCTGTACAGTAGATTGTCTCGTAGTTCGAACTTGTTGGCTTCCCACGTTAGTATACCTCCTACATCCCCCGGAGCCTGTCTGAGGAGGGCCGGGCGATTTTGCCGGCTAGCATAGCAGATGGCCCCCGCGACCGGGTCTTGCTCTTGGTAGCGTACCATATCTTTCCAGGCTATAATCTTGTCGGGAGTAACGAACATGCCACTGGGGTCCCGATAAACCTCCGGGATAGCGTTGGATGCGCATCCTAGCGAGTCAGCCACCCTTAATTCGGAGAATGCCATTTTATCATTGACTATGGCAGCGGTATAACATAGCGCTCTTATTCCGGGTCCCGGAATTTCTTCCCATTGGTCTTCATCGGGGGTAGTGGCCAGCCCTGGTCGCCTAGACAGGGCGTCAGCTCCAATGTTCAAGGGGCCGGGCTTATATTTCAGGATGAAATTGTAATTGAACAGGGCAGCCAACCAGCGATGGCCGGCCGCGTCGAGTTTGGCTGAGTTCATAATGTAGGTAAGTGGATTGTTGTCGGTCCGCACCTCGAACGACACACCGTACAAGTAATTGCGAAGCTTGTCGACAATGGCCCACTTGAGGGCCAAGAACTCCAGTTTGTGCACGGGCTAGTTTTGTTCACTGACGGTAAAGGTGCGGCTAATATAAGCTACGGGCTGTAGTCCCTCTTGGTATTTTTGATGTAACACCGCCCCTAGTCCACTCAGGCTAGCATCCACATGTTATATATATGGTTGTTCGGGGTTTGCATAGGCCAACATGGGGGCCGCGGTTAAACTCTGTTTTAGATCCTTGAAGGCTTGTTCACACTCTGTCGTCCATTTGTCCCCGAAGGGTTGTCGGGCAGGCGTAGCCTTCCGGCCGGTGTCTTCCGGATATATTTTGAGGAGGGCGTTGAGGGCTTTGGCCTGTCAGGAATACCCCTCCACAAACCTACGATAATATCCGCAGAACCCCAGGAACGATCGCAACTCCCCCACGTTGTCAGGTCGGGGCCAATTGACGACTGCTTCTATTTTGGCTGGGTCCCTGGCGATTCCCTCAGCGGACACTATATGTCCCACGTAAGTCACCGACGTCCGGCAGAACCGGCATTTATCCAAGGAGAGCTTGAGTCCTTCTTGAGCTAATCGGTCAAGTACCTTCAGGAGTCGAGCCTCGTGTTCCTCCAGAGTCTTCCCGAAGACTATGATGTCATCCAAATACACAAGGCATTCTCGGGGGTTCAGGTCCCCTAAAGTTTTCTCCATTAGCCGCTGGAAGGTAGCGGGGGCACCACATATGCCTTGGGGCATACGGGTGAATTGGTAGAACCCCAATGGGCAAATGAACGCCGTTTTCTCTTGGTCTTCATGACTCATAGGCACCTGGTAGTACCCGGACCGGAGGTCCAGTACACTGAACCATTTACTTCCATGTAGAGCGTCCAAGATCTCTTCTATGCGGGGAAGATTGTACTGGTCTGGTACGGTTCGATTGTTGAGGGTCCTGTAGTCTACACATAACCTCACCGTCCCATTCTTCTTTCGCACTACCACTATGGGCGAGACGTAAGGGCTTCGGGATTCTGTGACGATTCCGGCTTCTTCCATCTCATGGAGGGCCGCTCGTACATCTTCTACGTCCCTAGGAGCGAGTCGACGGGAACGTTCCCTGAAGGGCTTGGTATCAGTCATCCGAATGGTGTGTTGGGCGTGTCGGCTACACCCCACATCCATCTCCCCGGTAGAGAATACTAGTCGTCTCTCTTCCAGCTGTACTCGCAACCGCTCCTTCCAAGTATCCGACAGCCCGGACGAGCCAAAGTCGAAGTCTAACGGCGATCCGGGATCTTCCACTTGGGCAGCTTTTACTTGTACGGCCTCATCCGCCGAGCTGACGGGGTAAATCCTCCCTATCCCCTGTCCCGCGTCGATGGCCATGGGGAACGGCGAAAAATTTTGTACCATCACATAAATTCGCCGGGGAATGGCGGTCGGCCAATCCCGAAATTCCGGTACTAGCCGATATCCTTGGCGGACATCTTCTTCGGGGCGTGCTTTCTAGAGAAAAGAGCCGCTCCTCGCCTACTCGTTCAGCATATGCACAGCAGGCGGGTACCCTCTGCGTTTCTCCCGGTAAGAGCTGAGTCAGCCCTGCCCGGCCGCAGAACAGCAGTCCGTGGTCCTCCGTGGGGGCCGGAGGGGAATCTGGATCCACTTGGACAAGTTGTAGCTGTAGACTGGACATGGGCAGTTCGTTAGTTTCATGTAGATAGGCCCGGATGACGGCTTGCACAATGTCCGCCTTCGTACCTAGGATGATTGGATACTTAGGTGTCTCTTTGGGTTCTGGACACACCAAGGCGTCCACCTTCATGAAATGAGACTTCCCCGTGTTGAGCTGTTGTATCTCCAGGTCCACGGTCACTATGCCATCAATGGGGTAGTCGTCATTGCTCAGCCCTCTTACTTTGATATGCCCTGCCGACTTCAGAGGACGCTTCTGGAGGTGTCGATCATAGAATCCGCGATATATGATGGTTACTTGAGGTCCCGTGTCCAGCAGGGCGGAGGAGTAGATACCGTCTACTAGTACCCGGATCAGCGCTACTGGCCCCACGCGGTTACTCTTCTCTTCGGGTTCATCGCCACTTTGGGGGGAAACAAGGGCTTCGTGGCTGGTCGCGTATACACCGCATATCATGGCCTGGGGCGTGAATTTCTTGGGCGACGGACTCTGGTGGCGCGACTCTCCCATCCGACAATCGAGATATGTCCCTTTTTCCCGCATTTATAGCAGGACATATCTCGGGGTGTGGTACGGCGGTCATACGGAGGCGAGGTTCGACCGGCGTATTTCGGCCTCTCCAAGCCAGATTTGTCCGGCGGTTCCTCCTTCTTCTCAGCACTCCCTTTGGGTTTAGTGCTGCTGGCTGCTTTAGACTTCTGTGGAGAGTGCAGCAGGAGATGCGTTTCGTGCTCTTTGACTTGCTGTAACAGTTTGATAAACGAGGGGGGAGGTCCTCGAGTGAGATTATCGCGAATCATGTTTGCAATAGGGTGAGTAGGACTGGACCCCCGTAGGTATTGTTTGCGGAGGTATTCGTCCATCTGGGAGGCGGTCAAGTATTTATGATGCAGCAGAGGTCCCAGGGAGATTTGCACGCAGTGGATACAGGCAGACAAATCTTCTCCCTCCTTTTGGTTAATGGCATAGTACTTAGCCCACAAGGCCCCATCATCCTTGGTCGCGCTATAGGCCTCGACGAGAAACTCGATCATCATACGAGCGGTCAGGTCTGGGTACTGCTCTCGGTGGATGCTGATCAAAGTGGATGCCGGGGGTCTCAAGCACTCCATGAGCCGTTGGCGTTTCACTACATCGGTACAAGACCATTCTTCCATTACTCCCCTAGTATGTTCCTTCCAAGGATCTATCCCATCCTATCCCGTGGGCACAGGTAGAGTCCCCGAGAAGGCCTTTAACTTCCGGTAACTCTGAGAATGCGTGGCTAGGGTAAGTGCTTCTACTAATGGCGGTAAGCTTGAGGGGGCGGTTAACTGGTCTATCTTGTTATTGAGTTTCTGCAGCATATCACTAAGCACCCCCGCTTCTTCGGATGCGCTAGACCCGGGATAGCTACAGTCTGATGGGCAGCTACCCGCCTCGCTCGCGGGGTAATGAGCAAAGGGGAGTGTAGGGTCGTCGTTACCTAGTTCCCCCACAGGGGGGTCCCGAAGGGGATAGACCAAGGGGCTGCCGCCGGACGGAGAGTTTGGAAGCGGCAGATACTGAGGGGCGGCCGGCTCGAGGACTACTAGATCTCGCCGACAGTCTACTAGCAAGGTGTTCCACTTAGCATCTTGATCTATGAGTACGTCTACCAGGCGGGCTTTGACAAAACCCGGTAGTTGTCGTAGGGCCGTTTGCAATGTCTCTAAGGGTAGGGCCATGGGTACTCGGGTCACAGCCACTGCGCGGTGGGTGGGTGTGCGCATTTGTCGTGCCCAGTCGCGTATTTCCTGACGTGAGGGAAGGGCCATGGTGGTATTTTTGGCTCGGGTGGCACCCCAGGTCTAAGATCTCAGCAGCGCCTCCAAATGTAGCCCTGTTTCCTATTGGACACAGGCCACTACCATATGCTTTATAACCTGTAGGCTCACAGGGCCTAAGCCTCTGCCACGGAGAGCCTGGGGTGCTCACAATACTTATGACTTGGTGCAGCGCCTCCACCTGCGACAACTTCCGCCCTAGGGGAAGTGGGTCTTCGCAGGAACTTATGTACATGAACACACACACAGCGATATACCTTAACCAATATATGTTTACTTGCAGCAACCAACAGCTTAATTAACAGGTGTCCCTCCCTAGAGGAGACACTACTACCAGCGTCCGCTGAACGTTCACTCTCCCTTCCCTTCACCGGGTGATCCCACCCCGTGTCCAGTACCCGCGCGGAATACGTTCCCCCACCCCCAAGTGAGTCAGTGGATGCGTAAGTGTGTGACTGCGCAGCCACCGTGTCCCGGAGTGAAAATGGTACCGTTGGTGCACTTGGAGTTTACCTGCCGGGCACTCCTGTACCCGGTTCTGCAACTATCTTCACAAAGGATCGGCGTGGGAGTAGATGACGTCACCCGTGAGTGTCCGGGGCGATCCCACCCAGACACGCTGCGGCTTAGTGGCGGGGCCTGGTCCCAGGCCTCCCGCTGATGTAGAACTGTCCCGATAGCGATCGTATCACAGAAGGGGATCCGGAACCTGACTATGGCCAGTCCCTAGCTCCGCTGCACTGTACTGGGGCTCAGGGCCTAACTGGGTCTGGGGCATGCGGCCTGCCTCCCTACACCGGAGCTCCTTCTCCTTCCTCCGCCAGCTAGCTCTGCCTCCTCGTGCGCCCCATCACTTCCTTTTCCTCCCTATTCTCGTACCTGATTGGTTCTGCCGTGTCACGGGGGACCGTGGGGGCTGCTGGGACCCGTAGTCCCCTAACTCCCTGAGCTCTCCTCCTTCGCGGGCTTTGTAACCTGCTCTGCGCATGCGCAACCTCCTGCCGGACTAGGTCTGCACCGGCGCCACCCTAAACATGGCGGCTCCCTAAACGCGGAACCTCCGTTATTGGAGCATTCCCTGGGTGCGACATATCCCACCCCACACAACAATTGGGGGAGAAAACGGGGTCCCGGCTACATATATAAAAATTAAAAGTGTTTGTTAGTAGATGTGGGGAATCTCATTGGTCCGTCGGTCCGCCCGCCCGCCCCCCCCCATGCCTCTCATTGGCCACGAGGTATGCTGACATCACGGACACACCTACTCCATTGTGACACACACAGACACACACACATACTGCCACAGACTCTCACCCCTGCAGACTCACCATACCCCCTGAGACTGTCACCCGAGACTCTGAAGCCTAAACTGAGTCCTCAGCAAAGCTTCTGAGACTCTCTCTCTGCGGACTCACCCTACCTACCCCCCTGGGATCACCCTGCGGAGTCACACACAGAGCTTGGTAAGTCTAACCCACTTTCCAACCTTCTCTCTCCCTGCGCCCTTTGCTTCCTCTCCACCGCCTCAATCATCACACACCTCACTTTCAAACCCTCTCTCCACCTCTCTACCTCCTTCAACATCACACACCATCTATATAACCGCCTCTGCTATCCACCCCTCCCCCTCTTACCGATCCACGCCACCGCTGTACAACCCTCACAAATCATGACCTCCACTGTGCAGACCCCACCGCTCAGCAGGCCTGACAAATGGCCGACTACACCCCACCCCGGCTCCGATCAGCTGTTCCACTAACAATCATCCTCTTGCCCGCTCCATGCTTACTGTCTCAAAATGGCCGCCTTCACGCCCGCTCCGCTATCACGCTCTCCGCCTCCGCTGTGCATCACGATTACTGTTTCAACAGCAGGGGGCTTGGGGGGAGGGGAGGGGCTGCAGGAGCTGTGCAGGGGGGGACCAGAGCTACGCATGGGGGGACGACAACCAGAGCTGCGCATGGGGGGGACCAGAGCTGCGCATGGGGGGGATCAGAGCTGCGCATGGGGGGGACCAGAGCTGCGCATGGGGGGGACCAGAGCTGCGCATGGTGGGGGACCAGAGCTGCGCATGGTGGGGGACCAGAGCTGCGCATGGGGGGAGGGGGACCAGAGCTGCGCATGGGGGGAGGGGGACCAGAGCTGAGCATGGGGGGAGGGGGACCAGAGCTGCGCGGGGGGGGGACCAGAGCTGCGCATGGGGGGAGGGGACCAGAGCTGCGCATGGTGGGGGACCAGAGCTGCGCATGGGGGGAGGGGGACCAGAGCTGCGCATGGGGGGAGGGGGACCAGAGCTGCGCGGGGGGGGGACCAGAGCTGCGCATGGGGGAGGGGGACCAGAGCTGCGCATGGGGGGAGGGGACCAGAGCTGCACATGGGGGGGGGGGGACCAGAGCTGCGCAGGGGGGACCAGAGCTGCGCATGGGGGGAGGGGGACCAGAGCTGCGCATGGTGGGGGACCAGAGCTGCGCATGGGGGGAGGGGACCAGAGCTGCACATGGGGGGGGGGGACCAGAGCTGCGCAGGGGGGGGAACCGGAGCCGCGCAGGGGGGGGGCATGACCAGAGCTGCGCAGGGTGGGGGGACCGGAGCTGCGAGAGATGGGGGGGAGCTGCGAGAGATGGGGGGGAGCTGCGAGAGAGGGTGGAGCAGAGAAAGAGACAGGGGGAGCGGAGAAAGAGACAGGGGGAGCGGAGATAGAGGAGGGAGCGGGAATTTTAATCCCTGGCAACGCTCGGTATATCAGCTAGTTATCTATAGGATTGTCACGTGTATTACTGCTGTGGAGCGCTATTTACATTAAAGGCGCTATCTAAATAAAGACATACAATACAACACCAGCCACTTATTGTAGAAACCTGTTGCTTGACACACGTACTGTACAGTACCTAAACTTGTCCGTTCTCTCGTGCCTCATTCTGTTACTACAGACATTACCAGCCTCAGAATAACAAAGGGATGCTTATTATTCTGCCAATAGCTTCTTCTGTATAAACTCCATCACTAGTGGGGAGGTTTACTGTTAATATCTGTAAAAACTATGTATTAAAATAAAAATCTATAACCACCTTTGTCACATAATAGTTTTTTTTGTAACTATAGTTTCTTTTTAAGCTTTTTGAAGTATACTTAGATGGGGGGAAAACCCAGTGCAGGGGAAACAGAGGTGCCGGTACTGAGTACCGTCACAAAAAAAGCGTGATATATATATATATATGCTCAATCTCAGTCTTTGACTCAGCCACCTTTGCTGAAGCAGGAATATCCTGAATGTCACGGGAGACCAGGACTCTTAACCCCTATTTCTATTTGTACCGGGATCATGCCTTAGGCAAAACAAGGTAGTAGAAACAACCCACGTACAACAAGAAGAATTACACAATATACAGACAAAAGCACACTTACTGGGGGTCTGGGGGAGAAATCTAGGTGACCGGCCCTGCGCTCCCGTGAGCGCGAAAAACTTGAAATTTAAGAAGACCTATGCCTCCGCACGCCTGCGGGATGCGTGCGCAAGCCCCTGCTAAAGCCGCTCTCATTGCCGCTGCAGGGGCTCACTGACAAGCGTCAGCGTGCCTCAGCACGGGTCAGCACCTAAGCGCTGACCCTGGACTCAGCCTTAGCATGGAGGTAGGAGCAGCGTCCAATCAGAGCGTGGGAACCCTACCCCACTAGCCAATAGAAACAGGGGCTCGTCTCTTGGCTGACGTCAGAGGAGGCGCGCCAAGCCAGCTCGGGATGTCCCCGTGGGCGGGACATGTGAATTGACCAATGGAAAACACGCCGACATTCAGCCATTTCCCACAGTCAACCCATTGCCACCTACTGGGCAGGCTCCACTGAGTGGCAAACCAGAGGGTCCTCCCCGCAGGGGGTCTCTGTTCTCCGACTCAGTACTCTGCCCTGCCCCTGAGCACCTCGACATCTCTCAACATCCCATCTCCTCTTTGAACTACGGACTCTAGGCAGACATGCTGGCACCTAAGTAGTTGCCCGGGCTGACTGCATAGAGACATAAAAAATGTATAAAACATATTTTAATACATGGGGGACATTGGGGAGACTCGTAGCTGTAAGAGAAATAGGACTGAGATATTGGGGCTCGAAAACCAGGAGTCTGGGGAACACTGGGCAGCCCCGGTGTAATTCAACCCGTGTACCGGCAAATCATGCCTGCGCCCTGGGGAGAATTAGGGGACTACCGGTAACTTTGGCTCCCGAACCCCTGCAAACAAAATAATTGCATTTCTACCCAAATATCCCACCAAAAACTTACACACAGAAAGGTTCATGAGTGTGGGGCACAGGGAACATGAACAGTGGAAAAGCAGGGGACACTTTAACTTTCATGCGATGATACCTGGCCCCTGGCTTATGGTGCTATGTAGCTGCCAGGGGCCCAGGGGTAACCAGGTGGGCGTAACCTTAAGTGTATAGCCTGGCCCTTACCCTCGCCCGTCACACTGAACACCTGACCTGTTGGTAGCCCTTGAGGACTGGACTTGGCCCACCCCTGATCTAGGTCCTATATAGATATAGACCGGGCCGGAGCAAGGGTTTCATGCGCCCTAGGCGAAACTTAAACTGTGCGCCCCCAAAATAAAATAAACGGTGGCGTACAGCGGCGGATTTACAAACCTGCCACCTGTCCCGGCTGCCTGTGCCTGCCGCCTGTCCCGGCTGCCTGTGCCTGCCGCCTGTCCCGACTGCCTGTGCCTGCCGCCTGTCCCGGCTGCCTGTGCCTGCCGCCCTGCTTCTCCTGCCGCCTGTGCCTGCCGCCTGTGCCTGCCGCCCTGCTTTTCCTGCCACCTGTCCCTGCTGCCTGTGCGTGCCGCCCTGCTTTGCCTGCCGCCTGTCCCTACCGCCTGTGCCTGCCGCCTGTGCCTGCCGCCTGTGCCTGCCGCCCTGCTTTTCCTGCCACCTGTCCCTGCTGCCTGTGCCTGCCGCCCTGCTTTGCCTGCCGCCTGTCCCTACCGCCTGTGCCTGCCGCCTGTGCCTGACGCCCTGCTTCTCCTGCCGCCTGTGCCTGCTGCCTGTGCCGGCTGCCCTGCTTCTTCTGCCGCCTGTCCCTGCTGCCTGTGCCGACTGCCCTGCTTCTCCTGCCGCCTGTGCCTGCCGCCTGTCTCTGCTGCCTGTGCCTGCCGCCCTGCTTCTCCTGCCGCCTGTCCCTGCTGCCTGTCCCTGCCGCCCTGCTTCTCCTGCCGCCTGTGCCTGCCGCCTGTCCCTGCTGCCTGTGCCTGCCGCCCTGCTTCTCCTGCCGCCTGTGCCTGCCGCCTGTCCCTGCTGCCTGTGCCTGCCGCCCTGCTTCTCCTGCCGCCTGTGCCTGCCGCCTGTCCCTGCTGCCTGTGCCTGCCGCCCTGCTTCTCCTGCCGCCTGTGCCTGCCGCCTGTCCCTGCTGCCTGTGCCTGCCGCCCTGCTTCTCCTGCCGCCTGTGCCTGCCGCCTGTCCCTGCTGCCTGTGCCTGCCGCCCTGCTTCTCCTGCCGCCTGTGCCTGCCGCCTGTCCCTGCTGCCTGTGCCGGCTGCCTGTGCCTGCCGCCCTGCTTCTCCTGCCGCCTGTGCCGGCTGCCCTGCTTCTCCTGCCGCCTGTGCCGGCCGCCCTGCTTCTCCTGCCGCCTGTGCTGGCTCCCTGCTTCCCCTTCAGGATCCAGTGCCAAGTGACGCCGCGGATGTCACGATGTCATTTGACGGCGCGACGTCACGGTTGCCATGCCAACGAGCCGCCGTGCGACGTCGGTTTGCGACGTCCGCGGCGTCGTGTGGCGCTCGATCCTGCAGGAGAAGCAGGGCGGCAGAACGGAGGCGGCCGGCACCATTAAATAAGTCCCACTCCGGGCGCCACAATTCCGGACAATGCGACCCCCTAGGACCTCTGCGCCCTAGGCGACCACCTAGGTTCGGCCTAATGGACGGGCCCGGCCCTGGATATAGATATCAGTACAGATATCTCTCCTGGTTGAGTAAAATAGAATAAAAGCAGGACGAGACGCCTGGCTGCTCTCCCCGTGCAAACGTGGCACGCCTGCTGCACGGAAAGCTGCCTTTTATTAAATAACACTGCGGCAAATCAAATGTAATATTTCAGCACAGGAATATGAAAGGAGGCCCACATGGCGTTCTGCGGGCAGGCGAGCTGCAGCGCTGGAGAAATGAATACATTGGCTAATGAAGGTCGAGTCGCTCTTTGTGTCCCAGAGACGTTTTTAGCGACAGGCTGCTTTGTATCTCTGGTGCCAAGATCACCAAGCAAGTAGACCAGGGGGCGGCCAAGGCCAGTCCGCGAGGGCCACCAACAGGCCTGGGTATTAGGGATATCCCTGCTTCAGCACAGGTGGCTCATTCTGACCGAGCCACTGGTGGAGCCACCTGTGCTGACCCAGGTATATCCTAATGTAGCCAGGTCCCCTCTGGCTCCCCGTTTTCCCCCTCCCTTACCTTCCCTACAGTGAGGGTAGTCGCGGGTGGCGACGGGCTGGCCGCGGCCCCCTTTGCAGGTCGCCGCCGTGTTTGAAGTACTCGCACATGCGCAGAACCGGTGCGGTGGCCATTTTAGTGCTTGCAGACTGGCAGAGGTGGCAGGGACATCCCCAGTTCGCGCATGCGCATTAGAGATCGCGCACGCGGCGCCAATGGTACAGAGACTACAAGACCCAGCAGCCACTGGGGCTCCTATACATGTGACCCACAGCAGCCAATCGTGTGTTATATTGTTATTATTCTGTTCTACATATAGTAAACTGTTTAACCATAACCTGGTGTAAGTACTTACTGTATGTGGTTCCTGTGTCAGGGGTTATTCTACACTCTAGAATCCTGCACAGGTGGAGGCGCTGTAAGTACGTTCCAGGATACACCCCAAGCTCCCAGTGGCGGAGGTTCAGGCCTCCTGTGAGCCTGACAGTTATTGCACCACACCTGGTAATACATGTAGATCTCCCCACATGGTCCCTATCTGCGATTGGGGAGAGGGGGACTGTGTTACACTTAAAACCTGACCCGTTTGGTGGCCCTTGAGGACTGGGGTTGGCCGCCCGCTGAAGTAGACCTTCCAACATGTTGCACATACAAATAGGTTCCATTGTACACTGGTTGCTCTCCTCGTGCTGGATGGAGACACTTCTAAGCAATTCCCCATACAGATGTATCCAGCTTTATCTCCACCCTGCCTCGCACATGCAGTGTTGAACCGCGGACCAAACGTGGG
The DNA here is from genome assembly GCF_040206685.1 of Ascaphus truei. NCBI lineage: Eukaryota > Metazoa > Chordata > Amphibia > Anura > Ascaphidae > Ascaphus > Ascaphus truei. The sequence goes on from NC_134502.1 coordinate 17,638,777, forward strand.
GCGTTAACAGCCAGGAGGGAATTGCCCATCGGGATTAAGACAGCGGGCGTCCCTGCTTCTGAATGGAACTCTTGCTGCTGGAAGAGCTGCTCAGTGAGAGTAGACAGAAGCAGTTCCCTCTCTCCGCCACCTCTAACAGGCGATCCCACGGGTTTTTTTTTATTATTTTAATTACAGAGTGTTGAAGCATAAGGTCACCGGAAACTGAACCGCATTCATTTCAGGTCTGGGAACCCCCCTGCTTCCCAAGGCACAGGCCCCGGTATGGGGTGCCGGTATCTCCTGCACGTTGAAATGTCCCAGTACAGTTACAGGCCCTGGTATATGTCCCAATCACGTGACACGGGAGAACGAAACGTGCAGGAGATACTGGCGCCTCATATCAGAGCCTGTAACGCAGGAAGCAGGGGGTCTCCGGACTTGAAATGAATACGGTTCAGCTTCAGAGACCCCCTGGTCTCCGGAGCAGAATCGCATTAATTTCAGGTCCGGGGACCCCCTGGTCCCTGAGTTAGTGGCCCTGATATGAGGCGCCAGTATCTCCTGCACGTTTAATTCTCCTGCATCCCGTGACCGGAACATTTAAACAATGCAGGCGATACCGGCACTCCATACTGGGTGGGGCCTGTAACTCGGGAAGCGGGGAGTACCCGGACCTAAAATTAATGCGGTTCAACTCCGGAGACCCCCTGCTTCAACACTACGTAATTAAAATAAAATAAAAGCAGCGCGATCTCCTGTTAGAGGTGTGTAGAGAGAGGGAACTGCTTCTGTCGGCTCTCACTGAGCAGCTCTTCCAGACTGCTGCAGCCCGGTAGGATTAACACAGGGGCGAGGCCCATTCAGAAGCAAGGACGCCCCGCTGTGTTAATCCTGACGGCAATTAGTCTGGTCGCAGGGAATCCGCGAACAAGCTGTGGTCAGGCAGTTTGCAACTGCGGTTTCCTGGCCGAATACTCGACAATAGGTCTCACTACATCTGCAAGGCCTCGATTTACACCAAGAGCTGCACTGTTCTGTGACTCCACCCAGCGCTGCCGCCGAGTGGCATCTTGATTATACCGGGGAGACGGGGCAGAGGAGGCACGGCGGAGGCACGGCGGAGGCGCGGCCGTGAGCAGTTCGCCCTCATTGGCTGAACCGCTCGCGTGACGCGACCGTTGCCGGCCAATAACAAAATCCTCTGTCGTCCGCCCTGCAGCGCCAGGCGGGGCGCACGCCGCTATTGGTAGGTTAACTGTAATTGGATCTATGTCTTTTGTTTTTTTCTGTATAATCACGGCCTCACTAGGCAGCTTAAAACACACTAAAAAAAGTTCTGTTGAAATAGGTACAGCTGGTCTTACAAGACCTGAAAGTATGTAGTGTAGTGTACCTGCTAAATACAGTATGTGCAGCTGAAGGGTACAGTATCTCTTGCTCTCTCTCTTTATCTCTCTCACTTCCTCTATCTCTTTCCCTCACTTCCTCTCAGTCCCCATCTCTCTTCCTCCTCTCTTCTCTCTGTCTCTCTCTCTGTTCTCTTATTTCTCTCTCTCTCTCCACCTCTTCTCTTCCCTCTCTCTCTCTCTCTCTCTCTCTCTCTCTCTCTCTCTCTCTCTCTCTCTCTCTCTCTCTCTCTCTCTCTCTCTCTCTCTCTCTCTCTCTCTCTCTCTCTCTCTCTCTCTCTCTCTCTCTCTCTCTCTCCTCATCTCTCTCTCTCTCTCTCCTCATCTCTCTCTCTCTCCTCATCTCTCTCTCTCTCTCCTCATCTCTCTCTCCCCATCTCTCTCCCTCCCTCACCCCATCTCTCTCTCTTTCTCCCCATCTCTCTCTCCCCATCTCTTCTCTCTCTTCCCATTTCTTCTCTCTCTCTCTCTCTCTCTCTCTCTCTCTCTCTCTCTCTCTCTCTCTCTCTCTCTCTCTCTCTCTCTCTCTCTCTCTCTCTCTCTCTCTTTCTCTCTTCCCTCCTCTCTCCCCTCCTCTCTTCCCTCCTTTCTCTCTCCCCTCCTTTCTCTCCCCCCTCCTTTCTCTCTCCCTGTCTTATTGCACGTGATATACATCCGGGGTGCACATCCATATGGTTGGAGCTGGGTTGCAGATAAAGTCAGATCACTGATGAGATTATTACTGATGAATACATAGGTTGGATTGATGCGTGCTGATTTAATTGACATTAACCTCTTCAGCTGAAGGGATAGGCACATTGTTGGCCATGCTAGACTCGTTTATGTTCATATATTAATATATACATCGGATGGATACCTGCTGGTGAACACATTTAAATCTCATTGCTGATGCTGCATAATGATGCTAGCTTTTAGAGTGCCGGGGATCCGCCGGCACTAATGCCACCGGACCATGTGATCGCTTCTGGGCGGTCACATGACCATAACCAGGCCCCCATGGGTGTTGGAAACGTAAGTGGACAGAGCTCCACTTCCGTTTCTATAAGGCTGTCCACCTCAGTGATGTAATCCCGACCACCCCATAAAACAAGGGGGGCTCAACTAGAGTCCTCAAGACCCCACCCCCCACCCAACAGGTCAGGTTGTAAGGATATCCATGCTTCAGCACAGGCGGCTCAGTTGAAGATTGAGCCACCTGTGCTGAAGCAGGGAGATCCTTACAACCCGAGCTGTTGGGGGTTGGTGGGGGGGGGGGTCTGGAGGACTGGAGTTTAGCACCACTGCCGTAGAAAACAAGCAAGTATCTATAACACACCTGGTACATCACAAGGGCCTGTGGCGTGCCAACTCCCATGCCGGTTCTTGCTTAGGGCGCTGTAAGGATAAAGTGATGTGGCTACTGCAATCCATATCATTTGTGTTTAAGATAAATTTCCACCCCCATCCCATCCCTGATGGAATCAGCCTTACTTGAACAGCAGTTCCGAGTAGCAGGACGATGTCCTTGGCATTCCATGCAGTCATAGTCACTCATAACTCGCCAGGTACCACATACAAGTCACGGCGAGGGAAAGAAGGAGGAGGAGTGGCTCAGTGAGTAAAGACACTGACACTGAGTGTGAAGCAGGGGAGCCTGGTTCAATTCCCAGTGTCGGCTCCTTGTGACCTTGGGCAAGTCACCTTATCTCCCTGTGCCTCAGCCACCAAAACATAGTTTGTGAGCTCCACAGGGCAGGGATTGTCTGCAAAATGTCTCTGTAAAGCGCTACGTAAAACTAGCAAGGACATGCTATTATTATTATTATTATTATATTATTATTATTATATTATTATTATATTATTATTATTATTATTATTATTATTCTAAAAATAAAAGTGACAAAAAACCCTCCGATAGAGAACACTGACGAGCGTCTCAGACGGATCCCTTAACCGGTAAAAAAAAAAGGAGAGCGCAAAAGGAAAGACGCTATCAATTCAAAGATATACTCACTTTATATCAAAAGTAAACCATATAAAAACTTACAATAACATGTTAAAGAACCGATATCCACATGGTCCCTTTCCAAAGACTGGAGAAGTTGATGAACACCTGCAAAATCAACCAGAGGTGACCACATAGACTTACCACAACAACTTCTCCAGCCTTTGGGAAGGGACCGTGTGGATATCGGTTCTTTTACATGTTATTGTAAGTTTTTATATTGTTTATATTTTACATAAAGTGACTATATTTTATAATTGATGGTGTCTTTGTAAGGAATCCGCTCCTGGGTTTGGCTGGAACTCATCCTTACAGAGCTATAGAGTTTCCAGACAAACCTCCCCTGAACCTGCAATCAAGAATCACCTGCTCTGGGTGTTACTCTGTAGCCTGCCTGTGCTATTTAACTGCTGCCCTTTCCCCCAGGAAGTGCTGAACATAGACTTTGTAAGACTTTCTCCAAAGTAACTGTGCTTGCCACAGAACGTCTGTTTGGCCTGTCTTGGCCTTCTTGCCAAAGCTTCTAGTTCCTTGCAGACTTTGCCTTTACCGCTCTGAAGTGGCTACACTGGAGCCCTCAGTGTTTCTGTGGCCTGTCTGCATTTCCTGTTCCCAGTGTCCTTCCAGTAGCCTCCACTACTCGCAGCTGCACCTGGCTAGGGAGAGCTGTTCTGTGCTGAAGCACTGGATCCCCTGTTCCTGTTCCCTCCCTCCAGAAACCCTTCTACACTGAAGCAGCTTCGCTCAAGTTTCCTGATAACCACCCCGGCCCATGACCTCTACAACGCTCCTATGCCGCCCACCTTGACCCCAGCTCGTGACCATCGCTCCTATGCCGCCTACCCTGACCCCGGCTTGTCTACAGATTACCCTGCCTTCTCCAACTCTGACCTGGCAACGCACGACTACGGACTACACAGCCCGGACCCGGCTTCGTGGTCTAAGGTCGGTGTATATCAATCCCCACCTCAGCCCCACGGTCCGGCCCTGGTTTGTGGTGAGCATAACCGTTACAGTCTTTCCTTTGCGTTATCCTTTTTGTTTACATGTTGTCGAGTAGGCCCCGTTTTGATCGCGGGAGAAATAAACGTGAGCAGCAGGATGCACCATCTTGGATAATTCTGGAATTTCTGAGACCAGCGCACACACCCGATTTTTCCACCTTCCGGATCCCTAAACCTGCCTTACCCCCCATAACCAAGCAGCATACAGTGCAGTGCTTCCACTGCAGCTGGGTAACCTGGGTAATGACATGCAAATCAGCACTCAAAGGAGATCATTACCAAAAAGTGACTCACTGTAACCTGGATCCCTATAAGCTGACACCTGCTGTTTAACACACCTTTTTACAGTTATACGTAGGGTTTCCAGGTGTCCAGTATTGAACCGGACTGTCCTGTATTTGGGCACTCTGTCCAGCCAAAAATTAGAGGTAATCTATATATGTGCCTGGTATTAACTCTCTGGACATAGGGACCTGACCGGCTTTGGGGGGATTTCCCTGAGCAGGGAGAGAGCAGGGCTGCTGCTAGGGTGCTGGGTAATTCAGCCAATCAGGAGGAGGTGTCAGGAGCCTGGGGGTGGAGCCAAGGAGAGGAGGAAACAGCATTGAGAGGTGTGTGTGTCTCGAGCACGTCGCATCTTTCCCCATTGTAACCAGTATTTTTGGAGAAGTGACCTGGCAACCCTAGTTACAGGATCAAATTCTCGCTAGTCCTTCCCCTGCACATGGCATTCTCTATGTACAGATTCAGCGCCCGCATTATTATGCATATGTGTTTCCTTTATAACGCATGCGCAAACCGCGGCTCCGTCTGCTTGACTAGAGCAGCGATACATTGCGCGTGACATCTCTCGTATTCGCAGTAACGCGCAAATGGCGGCTGGCGGGTTCAGGGTACCGGGTCACCCGCACTCCAGCGGAGCGCCCGCCGGCCACGCCGGCTGCAGCCACGGAGTCCTGCGACTACTCAGCTTTACTCCGTGTCACCTCGGAGCGGCCAGAGAAATCTGGTGCCACTTAACATCACGTGACTCCCTCTATGTGCCATCCATTGAGCGTCTAGTTATCCGAATTCCCCCCCTCTCCCCCACCTGCTTCATCCCTGAGCAGCCATGAGTCAATATGGCCTCAAACTAGCCTGCGGCAGATAAAATCCAGTGTCACGCTAGGTCACGACCCATATATATATGTATATATTATATCAATCTATATATATATTTATATACTGTAGTGTATGTATGTGTGATGTATATTTATACATTATGTATGTGTGTATATATATATATATATATATATATATATATATATATATATATATATATACAGTGTTCGACAAACCTATACATTTGCTCGCCCCGGGCGAGTGGATTTAACCCCCGGGCGAGTAAATATTGGCCCAAGCAGCACACGTTTGGTACTAGGTGGCGAGTAGATTTTTTTGTGTGAGTAGATTTTTTTGTGTGGCGAGTAGATTTTTTGGTGATTTGTCAACCACTGTATATATATACATGTAGAGGTATCAGTACCGTGTTAGCCGAGCTTCAATAATCAAAAAATAAATAGATGATACCGTTCTGTGGCTAACGAAATGCTTTTATTTGTGCGAGCTTTCGAGATACACTGATCTCTTCTTCCGGCGATGTTACAATGAATGAAGCAAAAGGTATACTTAAAAACAGTGTCTCTTGGAATGTTATCTGTGCTGTTCCTTCCCCCGTGTGGATGTGTTTTATGGCTAGAGGTGTCAAAAGGTTCCTGAAAGCAAGTGAAGAAAGAGTGTGTATGTGTATCAGTGTGAATAAAAATTAATGGAGAGCCCACAGTATATACAGTGCTTTACACAAGGTGTGTGTGGAGTGGGAGTGGATATAAATGGTGTGGGTGGGTGTGGAAATGTGAGAGTTTGTAGCACAACTAAAAGTTGAGGGTTGAGGGTTGCCATACTCAAAGGTAATCTTAAAACCCCGAAAGAGAGACGGTTGCATGAATACAAATTTATGCAACTGTTCGGGACACTTGGCAGTGGCCTAAACAGAGTTCGAAATGTTATGAGTCATTACTGACACTAGCGAACTCTCTTCCCATGAGCGCTAAAGGCCATGTCTGTACATACTGTGCTATATGTATGCACACACAGCTGTCTCTCACACATACTAATACTCCTTGTTTTTCCATCCGTATACACCAATAGGAACCACATAGTATCCACACACACTTTTAGTTGTGCTACAAACTCTC
>NC_134502.1:17650389-17682138 GCF_040206685.1 Ascaphus truei
ATACACACACACAAACACTTACTGTACATGCACACACAGTGTTACATACACACTCACTGTACATATACACACAAACACTTACTGTACATGCACACACAGTATTACATACACACTCACTGTACATACACACACACAAACACTTACTGTACATGCACACACAGTGTTACATACACACTCACTGTACATACACACACACAAACACTTACTGTACATGCACACACAGTGTTACATACACACTCACTGTACATACACACACACAAACACTTACTGTACATGCACACACAGTGTTACATACACACTCACTGTACATACACACACACAAACACTTACTGTACATGCACACACAGTGTTACATACACACTCACTGTACATACACACACACACACACACACAAGCACTTACTGTACATGAACACTGTAACAGGGACTTTTCCCTGTTTAAATATAGCAGCCTCAGAGCTCTGAGAATCCAGCAGAGAGATTGCAGCCACTCAATTGACTAGTCTCCACCTGGACTAATGAGAGCTCTGTAAAGAGTGTCATGTGAGACACAGGAGAGAGATTTTCCTCAGTACCCAAGGGTGCTGACAAGAGGAAAGAGGTCTTGAGTGCACTGAAGGACTGGGCATTGAAAACAAGACAGAAGGGGACCAGACCTCTTTTTTTCCTGGACACAGAGGACCAGGAACCTACCAGAGGCGCGACCCTCCAAGACACTTGGACACCACTGACCTGAAGGGCCACCTGCTCTAAGGTACCGCTGAGATTTTGGGGGTGGTATGCTGGTAAGGGGATTTCCCCCCCAGTCTTACAGATAAGGACTGGGGAGGGAGTTAGCCCATACACAGGGATAGGTGTTTGTTATTTTATGTATATTTTTGTTTGCTGTGTTGTTTAAAGGAACAGGCAATAAAGCCTTATATTCATTTCACCCTAGACGGTCCCCATTACATACCTCTGCACACATCTCTTACATATGGTGTCAGAAGATGGGATGAGAGGTGGCCCTTGAAGTTCAAAGGGGCACCGGAGTCTGCCTGTGAAATTTTTGTGCTTTTGCCTGCATAGTTCCTGCAAACAGTCTGAGCAACAAAACCAAAGAATCACATGCAGCAGTGACCAGATTTAAAGGGCTACGCATCCAGGCAGGAAAGCTACAACTGCACTGGAGAAAGTCACTATGCCACAGTTTGACTGGGAGGACTGCGACACGATGACCCACAAAAGGGACTGATGCTGTGACCAGAATCTACCCCACCACTTGTGGAAAAAAAAACCCATGGGATTTTAAAATGGCTGAAGTCCAATACAGACTCTGCAAGAATGGGGAAGAAAATGTGTTCCTGGTGTAAAGAACCCAGCCACACGTAGCAGTGTCCCTTCAGGCCTTATTCGGATGATGAGGATGATCCTTATTTGGCCCCAGAAAAAGGGCAGCAAATAGTTTTTTTCAACGTGCCAAGCAACTGCAGCAGCAAGCAATGCGCTGTGGTCACAAGGAAGATACAGAAGTTTTACTTGGCAAGGGCACATCCAGTATCACTATTGAGAAAGAATGTGTGCACAGGACTGCTGATGTTTCAGAACCTACCAAAGTAAAGAAGAAAAGGAAAAAGTCTACAGAGACGCCTGTGAGAGCCACAAAGTCTGCAAGCAAAGTCTGCCCACCTGTAGGGGCTACAAGCTGTGGTTCTAGCGAATACAGTGAAAACAGCGGCAATAGCGCCTCCGGAGGTCAGGAAGAAAAATACACCTGATAGCCTCAAAATGGAGGACAACATGTTCCTGTAATGAACCCTACTCCACGGAAGAGTGGCCGTTCCGGTCCTATGAGGATACGGATAAGGATGGAGATATCTCTTATGAGCAACCCGAACCGAGTCACACCCACAAAACACCCGAAGAATGGTGGAGGTGCCTAAACTCGGTACGCACCAAACAAACAGGTCTCTATGACCCCGAATACTCCTGCCAGCTAACGCAACTGCAAGAAAAGCCTGGCGGATACAGTGAAGCTGCTAAAGTTTCAAATAAAGACGGAGACCCCAGTATCCTTGATGGGACGGAGTCGTCTAAAACAAAAAAGGCTGAAAAAGAAAAGCGGTTCTTCACAACAGACATGTTCTTAGATCCAGCGGAGAAAAAGGGGGTCCGAGATGCCCTGCAGCCTAGAGAAAATGGAGGATTCGTCACGCGGATGACAGAATATCCAGAGGGCCCAAGACAGAAGTCGTGTAACCCAAAGAAGTGTCTGTCCGGTGCCAACAGTGAGGGACCCTCAACCAACCGTACCAGGGAAGCGGAGCCAGAACCCGTGAGTGACGATCCCTTGACCAGCCCTGAAGATGCGCTGCAAGCTGCCGGCATAACTGTGATCTGCTCCGTGAAGAATTGAAAATGGAGAGAGAAAATAATGTTGAGCTACAGAAGTCTGTGCTTGCAATTTACTCTGAGGCCAAGACCGAATTGGAGGATCTAAGGACGGATCTAGACACTATTACCGCCATGGATGAAAAGCAGAGCAAGTCTGACTGAATGATTGCTAATCTGAAACAGAAGTATGAGGAGGCACTGAAAGAGATTACAGTCTCTCAGCAAGAGGTTCGCGATTGCCATAGAGAGTTGGAAGTCTCTCAGAATGAGGTTCATAGTCTCCCCATAGAACTGAATGCCCCACAGCAGGAAGTCAACAGTATCCTGACAGAGGTGGACATATCTCAGAACGAGGTTCATACTCTCCGCATAGAGCTGGATGCCTCACACCAAGAGATTAGAAGTTGCCGCACAGAACTGGAAGTCTCTAAAAAGGAACTTCACAGTCTTGCTGAGGAGCTGGACATCTCTAAAAAAGCGGTCTACAGTCTTAGTAGGGATCTTAAAGTCTCTCAGAAGGAGCCTCGCTCAACCTAGAGATAAAAGTCTCACGCCAGGAGACCGGGAGTCTCAACTCAGAAGTGCGTAAATGGAAGGAGGACTACAAGGAGGCCCTGAATATTACAGAGACTGTAAGAAGAGAAAGGCTGAAAGCAGAAAATTCTGATTTGACTGACCATGTCGATGAAAAGAATAAAAAGCTTCATGAGCTAGAAAAAAGGATTAAACTATTTGAATTTGAAAAGTAAGAAGCATTGGAGCAACGCACACAAGCAGAGCACCTACTGCAGAACCAACTGCAAGGTCTGCGTCCGCACCTACAGATTGCCAAAGAGAAGCAGCGATCTCTGCAGGAAGAAAATCTGAGGCTGCTAAATAAGTACAAGTGCTGCAGGAACGTCTGATTACCCAGTGTCCCCCCGCAAAGCAGCTTGAGAAACTGAAGGCTACCCTGAGCATCACCAGAGCTTCGCTAGGGGGCCAAGCTTAGAGGCCAGGTGACTCAGTACAAGAGGGAGCATATAATGAAGAATGCGTTGATGCACACTCAGAGCAAGCTCTAGAAACATGATTCTCTCGCTGATGAGCTAAACTTCTTAAAAAGGGAGAAAAGCAGCAGAGTAATTCAGAAGTACTACAAAGCTCTTGTCCAAGCAAGGTTGGAAAGAGAAATGTATCTGCGCAAACTCTCTGCAGCGCTCACCATACAGGCTGTCTACAGAGGAATGAAAACTCGTCGGCTAAATAGCCAGAATAAAGCAGCCTGCCTTCTCCAAACCATAAGGAGAATGCAACGTCAAAGAAAGAATTATGAACATTTGAAGCAGTGTGTAATCTTACTCCAGTCAAATGTTAGGAAGTGTCTGCAGCAAAGATACTACAAAAAAATGAAGGAAGCTGCTTGTGTGATTCAATCCGGATCTAGGTCCTACGTCACTACCAAGCTGTGCATTGCTATAAGCGTACCCGCAATGCCATCTCTGTACTACAATCGGCTTTCCAGACAATTCAGGAAAGAAGAACCGAATTACAACTGAGAAACGCAATACCAAGACAGTCATGCTACTGTGGCCCCATGGCCCAAACCAGATTCCTCACAAGGAAAATAGCCACAAGAAAGATTCAGTCTTTGGCTGTATCACCTCTCACCTTGTGGGCACACCTCTACAGCTACCACATTAGTTGACTACAAAAAAGAGACCATAGGGGTCAATCAAAAGGGATAAAAACTCTGTCCACCTGGAACCACCCATGAGTATGGATACGGAATCCTATGCAGGTGGTCACCCTAAACTCAGGGAAGAAAAGATCGCCCGACGCAGGGGAAAACTCATGACCAAGCGGACAGAAGAAAGACTGTGCTTGAAAAAAGTCCTCCTCGAGTGACTGAAGAGTGCTGAGCTCAAGCACCTTCTTGAGGAGACATTACTGACCTGGACAAAGGGCTCCAATTCCAGCGGGACTGAGGGTTCTCGTATTCCATCCACTCTCATTCGAGCCGCAGAGATATCTCGAGTGAGAGTGGAAGGATGGGCTTTGGCCGTGGTAAGCCCAAGCTTCCCACAAACAGGGGAGGTATGTAACAGGGGACTTATCCCTGTTTAAATAAAGCAGCCTTAGAGCTTTGCGAATCCAGCAGAGAGCTAGTTAATTGCAGCCACTGAATTAACTAGTCTCCATCTGGACTAATGAGAGCTCTGTAAAGACTGGCGTGTGAGACACAGGAAAGAGATTTTCCTCAGTACACAAGGGTGCTGACAAGAGGAAAGAGGTCTTGAGTGCACTGAAGGACTGGGCATTGAAAACAAGACAGATGGGGGTGGTATGCTATTACCGGGCTTTTCCCCCCAGTCTTACAGATAGGGACTGGGGAGTGAGTTAGCCCTTACACAGGGATAGGTGTTTGTTGTTTTATGTATATTTTTGTTTGCTGTGTTATTTAAAGGAACAGGCAATAAAGCCCTATTTTAATTTCACCCTAAACGGTCTCCATTTTGCATACCTCTGCACACATCTCACACACACACACACACACACACACACACACACACACACACACACACACACACACACACACACACACACACACACACACACACACACACACACACACACACACACACACACACACACACACTTATATGTACATGCACACACGGTGTTACGTACACACTTACTGTACATGCACACAGTGATATATACACACACTTGCTGTACATGCACACAGTGTTATATACACACACTTGCTGTACATGCACAAAGTGTTATATACACACACACTTACTGTACATGCACACAATGTTATATATATATATATATATACACACAGTGTTATATACACACACTTACTGTACATGCACACACAGTGTTATATACATACACTTACAGTACATGCACACACAATATTATATACACACACACACTTAATGTACATGCACACACAGTGTTATACACACTCACTTACTGTACATATACAGTACACACATTGTTATGTACACACTTACTTACTGTACATGCACACAGTGTTATTTACACATAGTATTACAGTACATACATTTGGTAACATACACAGTGTTACATGCACAGACACACATATACCAGTACACATATATATATATCTATGTTTTAATACATCTTTTGGACTACAATATGGTATGCTGTCTCTTTTTACCAGCGTCAAATCTGGTTTATTTGTTCTATATATATATATATATATTTATATATATATATACACACACATATACATACACACTGATAAATGCATGGACAGATCCACACACATAAATACAACAAACGATACATAGATGCACACACACACAAACACTAAAGGTGTATGATTACACACTGATACACACAATGAAAGACGCACACAATGATACACATAACGATACACTCACACAGTGATACACTCCACACAGGGATACACACAACAGGGATACACTCGCGCAGTGACACACACACACACACACACAGGGATACACACACACACACACACACACACACATATCAGTATCAAAATGAAGACTGATTTTAATCTGCAAGATGTGACCATCTCTCTCCCTCCTCTCTCTCTCCCCCTCCTCTCTCTCCCCCTCCTCTCTCTCCCCCTCCTCTCCCCCTCCTCTCTCTCTCCCCCTCCTCTCTCTCTCCCCCTCCTCTCTCTCCCCTCCTCCTCTGTCTCTCCCTCCTCTCTCCCCCTCCTCTCTCTCTCTCCCCCCCTCCTCTCTCTCTCCCTCCTCTCTCCCCCCTTCTCTCTCTCTCCCCCTCATCTCTCTCCCCCTCCTCTCTCTCTCCCTCCTCTCTCTCCCCCTCCTCTCTCTCTCCCTCCTCTCTCTCCCCCTCCTCTCTCCCTCTCCCTCCTCTCTCTCTCCCTCCTCTTCCACACAGTGACACACACACAGTGATACACATACACACACAGTGATACACATACACACACGCACATAGTGATGAACATATATACACACATACAGTGATACACACATAGTGATACACATACACACACACATACAGTGAGACATACACACAGTGACACACAGGGACACACACACTGATACACACAGACACACACACTGATACACAGTGATATACACACACACAGTGATACACACGCACACAATGAAACACACACCACACAGTAATACATACACAGTGCTACACATAGTGATATATACACACACACACAGTATTACACACAAAGTGATAGACACACATGGATACACATACACACACACAGTGATATACATACACACACAGTGATACACACACACACACACACACACACACACACACACACACACACACACACACACACACACACACACACACACACACACACACACACACACACACACACACACACACACAGTGATACACATACATACATACATACAGTGATACACACACAGTGAGTTATACACAGTGATACACACACACACACACACACACACACACATGGACACACACACACACAGTGATACACAGTAATACATAAACAGTGATACACATAGTGATACACATAGTGATATACACACACAGCGGTATACCCACGCAGTGATACACACAGGGATACACAGGGATACTGAGTGCCTCCACTTTTTTAGATGGGACCCACTTTTGGCTGTTGCACCAGAATCCCCTTTTCTCTCAGATTTACCTCTCTGCCCCAGGCTGCACGCTCGCTCGCCAGGACTTCAGGATTAAGAGATTTCTGTGAGTACTTTCTTATTCATGATTACTCAATGTGAGTCCAGGGACCATCCCAATGAGGGTTTGATGTTTTTTTTTTAGCCTTACACCTTACCCTTCAGGGAATATTGGCCCACCTGGGGACTTTACTACTCATAAACAGTTTATCCATATCCTTAGCCAGTCCTGTTTTATGCATACATATTGAAGGGATTCAGTGCTGCAGCGCCTTTGTCACTTGGAATTGGGACTGTGATACACAGTAATACATACACAGTGATACACATAGTGATACACATAGTGATATACACACACAGCGGTATACCCACGCAGTGATACACACAGGGATACTGTATACACACTGTGATACACACAGTGATACATACACAGTGATAGACTCCTACACACAGTGATACACACAGCAATATACTCACACATTGATACACACACACAGTGAAATACACTCATGCAGTGTACACACTGTGATGTATACACAGTGATAAACATAGTGATACACACAGTGATACACACACACTGATATACACTCAGTGAAAAAAATACTCAGTGATACACACACAGTGAAATACACTCACGGTGATACACACACAGCTATATTCCCACGCAGTGATACACACACAGTCATATACACACACAGCGCTACCGATACACAGCGATACACTCACAGTGATACACATACACATGGATACTCTCAGACAGTGATGCATTCACACAGTGATACACATAGTGATACACTCACACAGTGATGCACACAGTGATACCCATAGTGATATGCACAAACACAGCAATGTATCCATGCAGTGATACACACACAGGGACACTCTCACACAGTGACACACACAGGGATACTCTCACACAGTGATACACACAGTGATACACACACAGGGATACTCTCACACAGTGATACACACACAGGGATACTCTCACACAGTGACACACACAGGGATACTCTCACACAGTGATACACACAGTGATACACACACAAGGATGCTCTCACACAGTGATACACACACAGGGATACCCTCACGCAGTGACACACACACACACACAGTGATAAAGACAGGGATACACACACAATGACACACACAGACACACACACACACACACAGGGATACTCTCACACAGGGATACACACATAGAGATACTCTCACACAGTGATACACACAGGGATACTCTTACACAGTGACATACACACAGTTATAAACACAGGGATACTCACACAATGACACACACACGGGGATACTTTCACACAGGTATACACACATAGAGATACTCTCACACAGTGATACACACAGGGATACTCACACAGTGACACACACAAATACAAACACAGTTATAAACACAGGGATACTCACACAATGACACACACACACACACACACACAGATACTCACACAGGGATACACACATAGAGATACTCTCATGCAGTGTCACACACAGGGATACACACATAGATATCAGTATCAAAATGTCGACTGATTTCAATCTGCAAGATGTGACCGTCATTCCCTCCTCTCTCCCCCTCCCCCTCCCCTCTCTCTCCTGTCTTCCCCTCCTCTTTCTCGCCCCTCCTCTCTTTCTCTCCCCCCCTCCTCTCTCCCCCTCCTCTCTGTCCCCCTCCTCTGTCCCCCTCCTCTCTCTCTCCTCTATCTTTCTCCCTCCTCTCTCTTTCTCCCCCTCTCTTTCTCCCTCCTCTCTCTCTCCTCGTCTCCCCCTCGTCTCCCCCTCGTCTCTCCCCGTCTCCCCATCCCTCTCCTCTCTTACTCGCCCCTCCTGTCCCTCTCTCGCTCCCCCTCTTTTTCTCTCTTTCACCCCCTCAGCCATTCTCTAATTTGCCCTCTCTTTATCTCGCATCCTCTCTCTCTCTCTCTCTCTCTCTCTCTCTCTCTCTCTCTCTCTCTCTTTTCTCTCGTCCTTTCTGATCCTCCATGTAATGAATATGAGACTGCCTCCTAACGAATGAGAGACTGCCCTCCAATGAATGAGAGACTCCCTCCTAACAAGTGAGATTGTCTTTCAATGAATGAGACTGCTTCCTAATGTATGAGACCGCCTTGTAATAAATTAGACTGCCTCCGAGTGAATGGCTGTTAACGCGTGGTCGGGATGTAATACCCCACATTGCAGCTTGGTGAATCCCGGCCTCCCACTGAATAAGACTGTCTATCGAGGAATGAGAGACTGCCTTCCAATCAGTGAGCAGGTTTCTGAGTGAGACTGCTTTCCAACTCTAGAGATTACCTTGCAATAACAGATACTGACTTTAAATGATAAGACAATCCTACGAGTGAGATTGCCTTCCCAAGAGTTAGACTAGAGTTAGACTGCCTTCCAAGAGTTAGACTGCCTTCCCAAGAGTTAGACTAGAGTTAGACTGCCTTCCCAAGAGTTAGACTGCCTTCCCAAGAGTTAGACTAGAGTTAGACTGCCTTCCAAGAGTTAGACTGCCTTCCCAAGAGTTAGACTAGAGTTAGACTGCCTTCCCAAGAGTTAGACTGCCTTCCCAAGAGTTAGACCGCCTTCCCAAGAGTTAGACTGCCTTCCAATGAATGAGGCCATCTTCGAAAAAGTGAGTCTGCTTTATAAGAAGAGAGTGCCTTCCCAATTAAAAGAACTGCCCTCAGCTCTCTGAAAAGTGAGACTGCCTGCTAATGTATGAAACCAGTGTTGAAAGATTGTGAGTGACTCCTTATGAATGAGACTGCCATCCAGTCGGTAAGACTGCCTTCTAAAAGGTGACTGCCCTCAAACGAGAGACTGCCTTGCAGTGAATGTGACTGCCTTTCAGTGAGTACGACTGCCGATCAATGAGTCAAACCGACTTCCAATGAGTTACACTGGTTCTGAGTATTGAGGGAGCCTTCTAATAATTGAGACTGCACTCCAACAAGTCAGACTGCCTTGGTATGAGTGAAGCTGCCTTTCCAGGAGTGAGACTACCATTTGATAATCGAGACTGTCATCTTATAATCGAGACTGCAATCTAATAATTGAACCTACATTCCAATGAGTGAGATTGCCTTCCAATGAGGGAAACTGTATTTTAATGAGTGAGACTATCATCCCATGAGCGAGAGTTCAATACAAAAGGGATACACAGCCTTCTTCTAATAATTGAGACTGCCTTTTAATAATTCATGCTGCCTTCCAACAAGTGACACTGCCTTTCAATGAGTCAGACTGCCCTCCAATTAATAAGTGCCTTTTAAGTCAGCCTGCCTTCCAAAGAATGAGACTACCTTCCAGTGGACGAGCCTGCCTTCCAAAGAATGAGACTACCTTCCAGTGGACGAGCCTGCCTTCCAATTAATGAGATTACCTTCCAGTGGATAACCCTGCCTTCCAATGAATGAGACTACCTTCCAGTGGATGAGCCTGCCTTCCAAAGAATGAGACTACCTTCCAGTGGATGAGCCTGCCTTCCAATGAAAGAAACTACCTTCCAGTGGATGAGCCTGCCTTCCAATTAATGAGATTACCTTCCAGTGGATAACCCTGCCTTCCAATGAATGAGACTACCTTCCAGTGAATGAGCCTGCCTTCCAATGAATGAGACTATCCTTCCAGTGGATGAGCCTGCCTTCCAAAGAATGAGGCTACCTTCCAGTGGATGAGCCTGCCTTCCAAAGAATGAGGCTACCTTCCAGTGGATGAGCCTGCCTTCCAAAGAATGAGGCTACCTTCCAGTGGATGAGCCTGCCTTCCAATGAATGAGACTACCTTCCAGTGGATGAGCCTGCCTTCCAATGAATGAGACTACCTTCCAGTGGATGAGCCTGCCTTCCAATGAAAGAGACTACCTGCCAGTGGATGAGCCTGCCTTCCAATTAATGAGATTACCTTCCAGTGGATGAGCCTGCCTTCCAAAGAATGAGGCTACCTTCCAGTGGATGAGCCTGCCTTCCAAAGAATGAGGCTACCTTCCAGTGGATGAGCCTGCCTTCCAATGAATGAGGCTACCTTCCAGTGGATGAGCCTGCCTTCCAATTAATGAGATTACCTTCCAGTGGATGAGCCTGCCTTCCAATGAATGAGACTACCTTCCAGTGGATGAGCCTGCCTTCCAATGAAAGAGACTACCTGCCAGTGGATGAGCCTGCCTTCCAATTAATGAGATTACCTTCCAGTGGATGAGCCTGCCTTCCAATTAATGAGATTACCTTCCAGTGGATAACCCTGCCTTCCAATGAATGAGACTACCTTCCAGTGGATGAGCCTGCCTTACAATTAATGAGATTACCTTCCAGTGGATAACCCTGCCTTCCAATGAAAGAGACTACCTTCCAGTGGATGAGCCTGCCTTCCAATGAAAGAGACTACCTTCCAGTGGATGAGCCTGCCTTCCAATGAATGAGACTATCCTTCCAGTGGATGAGCCTGCCTTCCAATGAATGAGACTACCTTCCAGTGGATGAGCCTGCCTTCCAGAGAATGAGGCTACCTTCCAGTGGATGAGCCTGCCTTCCAAAGAATGAGGCTACCTTCCAGTGGATGAGCCTGCCTTCCAATGAATGAGGCTACCTTCCAGTGGATGAGCCTGCCTTCCAATTAATGAGATTACCTTCCAGTGGATGAGCCTGCCTTCCAATGAATGAGACTACCTTCCAGTGGATGAGCCTGCCTTCCAATGAAAGAGACTACCTGCCAGTGGATGAGCCTGCCTTCCAATTAATGAGATTACCTTCCAGTGGATGAGCCTGCCTTCCAATTAATGAGATTACCTTCCAGTGGATAACCCTGCCTTCCAATGAATGAGACTACCTTCCAGTGGATGAGCCTGCCTTACAATTAATGAGACTACCTTCCAGTGGATAACCCTGCCTTCCAATGAAAGAGACAACCTTCCAGTGGATGAGCCTGCCTTCCAATGAAAGAGACTACCTTCCAGTGGATGAGCCTGCCTTCCAATGAATGAGACTATCCTTCCAGTGGATGAGCCTGCCTTCCAATGAATGAGACTACCTTCCAGTGGATAAGCCTACCTTCCAATGAAAGAGACTATCCTTCCAGTGGATGAGCCTGCCTTCCAATGAAAGAGACTATCCTTCCAGTGGATGAGCCTGCCTTCCAATGAATGAGACTATCCTTCCAGTGCATGAGCCTGCATTGTAATGAAAGAGAATAACCTTCCAGTGGACGAGCCTGCCTTCTAATGAATGAGACTACCTGCCAGTGGATGAGCCAGCCTTCCAATGAATGAGACTACCTTCCAGTGGATGAGCCACATTCCAATTACTGAGACTACCTTCCAGTGGATGCGTCTACATTCCAATTACTGAGACTACCTTCCAGTGGATGAGCCTGCCTTCCAATAAATAAGACTACCTTCCAGTGGATGAGCCTGCCTTCCAATAAATAAGACTACCTTCCAGTGGATGAGCCTGCCTTCCAATTACTGAGATTACCTTCCAGTGGATAACCCTGCCTTCCAATGAAAGAAACTACCTTCCAGTGGATGAGCCTGCCTTCCAATTAATGAGATTACCTTCCAGTGGATAACCCTGCCTTCCAATGAATGAGACTACCTTCCAGTGGATGAGCCTGCCTTCCAATGAATGAGACTATCCTTCCAGTGGATGAGCCTGCCTTCCAAAGAATGAGGCTACCTTCCAGTGGATGAGCCTGCCTTCCAAAGAATGAGGCTACCTTCCAGTGGATGAGCCTGCCTTCCAAAGAATGAGGCTACCTTCCAGTGGATGAGCCTGCCTTCCAATGAATGAGGCTACCTTCCAGTGGATGAGCCTGCCTTCCAATTAATGAGATTACCTTCCAGTGGATGAGCCTGCCTTCCAATGAATGAGACTACCTTCCAGTGGATGAGCCTGCCTTCCAATTAATGAGATTACCTTCCAGTGGATGAGCCTGCCTTCCAATTAATGAGATTACCTTCCAGTGGATGAGCCTGCCTTCCAATGAAAGAGACTACCTGCCAGTGGATGAGCCTGCCTTCCAATTAATGAGATTACCTTCCAGTGGATGAGCCTGCCTTCCAATTAATGAGATTACCTTCCAGTGGATAACCCTGCCTTCCAATGAATGAGACTACCTTCCAGTGGATGAGCCTGCCTTACAATTAATGAGATTACCTTCCAGTGGATAACCCTGCCTTCCAATGAAAGAGACTACCTTCCAGTGGATGAGCCTGCCTTCCAATGAAAGAGACTACCTTCCAGTGGATGAGCCTGCCTTCCAATGAATGAGACTATCCTTCCAGTGGATGAGCCTGCCTTCCAAAGAATGAGACTACCTTCCAGTGGACGAGCCTGCCTTCCAAAGAATGAGGCTACCTTCCAGTGGATGAGCCTGCCTTCCAATGAAAGAGACTACCTGCCAGTGGATGAGCCTGCCTTCCAATGAAAGAAACTACCTTCCAGTGGATGAGCCTGCCTTCCAATTAATGAGATTACCTTCCAGTGGATAACCCTGCCTTCCAATGAATGAGACTACCTTCCAGTGGATGAGCCTGCCTTCCAATGAATGACACTATCCTTCCAGTGGATGAGCCTGCCTTCCAAAGAATGAGGCTACCTTCCAGTGGATGAGCCTGCCTTCCAAAGAATGAGGCTACCTTCCAGTGGATGAGCCTGCCTTCCAAAGAATGAGGCTACCTTCCAGTGGATGAGCCTGCCTTCCAATGAATGAGGCTACCTTCCAGTGGATGAGCCTGCCTTCCAATTAATGAGATTACCTTCCAGTGGATGAGCCTGCCTTCCAATGAATGAGACTACCTTCCAGTGGATGAGCCTGCCTTCCAATGAAAGAGACTACCTGCCAGTGGATGAGCCTGCCTTCCAATTAATGAGATTACCTTCCAGTGGATGAGCCTGCCTTCCAATTAATGAGATTACCTTCCAGTGGATAACCCTGCCTTCCAATGAATGAGACTACCTTCCAGTGGATGAGCCTGCCTTACAATTAATGAGATTACCTTCCAGTGGATAACCCTGCCTTCCAATGAAAGAGACTACCTTCCAGTGGATGAGCCTGCCTTCCAATGAAAGAGACTACCTTCCAGTGGATGAGCCTGCCTTCCAATGAATGAGACTATCCTTCCAGTGGATGAGCCTGCCTTCCAATGAATGAGACTACCTTCCAGTGGATAAGCCTACCTTCCAATGAAAGAGACTATCCTTCCAGTGGATGAGCCTGCCTTCCAATGAAAGAGACTATCCTTCCAGTGGATGAGCCTGCCTTCCAATGAATGAGACTATCCTTCCAGTGCATGAGCCTGCATTGTAATGAAAGAGAATAACCTTCCAGTGGACGAGCCTGCCTTCCAATGAATGAGACTACCTGCCAGTGGATGAGCCAGCCTTCCAATGAATGAGACTACCTTCCAGTGGATGAGCCACATTCCAATTACTGAGACTACCTTCCAGTGGATGCGTCTACATTCCAATTACTGAGACTACCTTCCAGTGGATGAGCCTGCCTTCCAATAAATAAGACTACCTTCCAGTGGATGAGCCTGCCTTCCAATAAATAAGACTACCTTCCAGTGGATGAGCCTGCCTTCCAATTACTGAGATTACCTTCCAGTGGATAACCCTGCCTTCCAATGAAAGAAACTACCTTCCAGTGTATGAGCCTGCCTTCCAATTAATGAGATTACCTTCCAGTGGATAACCCTGCCTTCCAATGAATGAGACTACCTTCCAGTGGATGAGCCTGCCTTCCAATGAATGAGACTACCTTCCAGTGGATGAGCCTGCCTTCCAATGAATGAGACTATCCTTCCAGTGGATGAGCCTGCCTTCCAAAGAATGAGGCTACCTTCCAGTGGATGAGCCTGCCTTCCAAAGAATGAGGCTACCTTCCAGTGGATGAGCCTGCCTTCCAAAGAATGAGGCTACCTTCCAGTGGATGAGCCTGCCTTCCAATGAATGAGGCTACCTTCCAGTGGATGAGCCTGCCTTCCAATTAATGAGATTACCTTCCAGTGGATGAGCCTGCCTTCCAATGAATGAGACTACCTTCCAGTGGATGAGCCTGCCTTCCAATGAAAGAGACTACCTGCCAGTGGATGAGCCTGCCTTCCAATTAATGAGATTACCTTCCAGTGGATGAGCCTGCCTTCCAATTAATGAGATTACCTTCCAGTGGATAACCCTGCCTTCCAATGAATGAGACTACCTTCCAGTGGATGAGCCTGCCTTACAATTAATGAGATTACCTTCCAGTGGATAACCATGCCTTCCAATGAAAGAGACTACCTTCCAGTGGATGAGCCTGCCTTCCAATGAAAGAGACTACCTTCCAGTGGATGAGCCTGCCTTCCAATGAATGAGACTATCCTTCCAGTGGATGAGCCTGCCTTCCAATGAATGAGACTACCTTCCAGTGGATAAGCCTACCTTCCAATGAAAGAGACTATCCTTCCAGTGGATGAGCCTGCCTTCCAATGAAAGAGACTATCCTTCCAGTGGATGAGCCTGCCTTCCAATGAATGAGACTATCCTTCCAGTGCATGAGCCTGCATTGTAATGAAAGAGAATAACCTTCCAGTGGACGAGCCTGCCTTCCAATGAATGAGACTACCTGCCAGTGGATGAGCCAGCCTTCCAATGAATGAGACTACCTTCCAGTGGATGAGCCACATTCCAATTACTGAGACTACCTTCCAGTGGATGCGTCTACATTCCAATTACTGAGACTACCTTCCAGTGGATGAGCCTGCCTTCCAATAAATAAGACTACCTTCCAGTGGATGAGCCTGCCTTCCAATAAATAAGACTACCTTCCAGTGGATGAGCCTGCCTTCCAATTACTGAGACTACCTTCCAGTGGATGAGCCTGCCTTCCAATGAATGAGACTACCTTCCAGTGGTTGAGCCTGTCTTCCAATGAATGAGACTACCTACCAGTGGATGAGCCTGCCTTCCAATGAATGAGACTACCTTCCAGTGGATGAACCTGCCTTCCAATGAAAGAAACTACCTTCCAGTGGATGAGACTTCATCCAATTACTGAGACTACCTTCCAGTGGCTAAGCCTGCCTTCCAATGAATGAGACTACCTGCCAGTGGCTGAGCCTGCCTTCCAATGAATGAGACTACCTGCCAGTGGCTGAGCCTGTCTTCCAATGAATGAGACTACCTGCCAGTGGCTGAGCCTGTCTTCCAATGAATGAGACTACCTGCCAGTGGATGAGCCTGCCTTCCAATGAATGAGACTACCTTCCAGTGGTTGAGCCTGCCTTCCAATGAATGAGACTACCTGCCAGTGGATGAGCCTGCCTTCCAATGAATGAGGCTACCTTCCAGTGGATGAGCCTGCCTTCCAATGAATGAGACTACCTTCCAGTGGATAAGCCTACCTTCCAATGAAAGAGACTATCCTTCCAGTGGATGAGCCTGCCTTCCAATGAAAGAGACTATCCTTCCAGTGGATGAGCCTGCCTTCCAATGAATGAGACTATCCTTCCAGTGCATGAGCCTGCATTGTAATGAAAGAGAATAACCTTCCAGTGGACGAGCCTGCCTTCCAATGAATGAGACTACCTGCCAGTGGATGAGCCAGCCTTCCAATGAATGAGACTACCTTCCAGTGGATGAGCCACATTCCAATTACTGAGACTACCTTCCAGTGGATGCGTCTACATTCCAATTACTGAGACTACCTTCCAGTGGATGAGCCTGCCTTCCAATAAATAAGACTACCTTCCAGTGGATGAGCCTGCCTTCCAATAAATAAGACTACCTTCCAGTGGATGAGCCTGCCTTCCAATTACTGAGATTACCTTCCAGTGGATAACCCTGCCTTCCAATGAAAGAAACTACCTTCCAGTGTATGAGCCTGCCTTCCAATTAATGAGATTACCTTCCAGTGGATAACCCTGCCTTCCAATGAATGAGACTACCTTCCAGTGGATGAGCCTGCCTTCCAATGAATGAGACTACCTTCCAGTGGATGAGCCTGCCTTCCAATGAATGAGACTATCCTTCCAGTGGATGAGCCTGCCTTCCAAAGAATGAGGCTACCTTCCAGTGGATGAGCCTGCCTTCCAAAGAATGAGGCTACCTTCCAGTGGATGAGCCTGCCTTCCAAAGAATGAGGCTACCTTCCAGTGGATGAGCCTGCCTTCCAATGAATGAGGCTACCTTCCAGTGGATGAGCCTGCCTTCCAATTAATGAGATTACCTTCCAGTGGATGAGCCTGCCTTCCAATGAATGAGACTACCTTCCAGTGGATGAGCCTGCCTTCCAATGAAAGAGACTACCTGCCAGTGGATGAGCCTGCCTTCCAATTAATGAGATTACCTTCCAGTGGATGAGCCTGCCTTCCAATTAATGAGATTACCTTCCAGTGGATAACCCTGCCTTCCAATGAATGAGACTACCTTCCAGTGGATGAGCCTGCCTTACAATTAATGAGATTACCTTCCAGTGGATAACCATGCCTTCCAATGAAAGAGACTACCTTCCAGTGGATGAGCCTGCCTTCCAATGAAAGAGACTACCTTCCAGTGGATGAGCCTGCCTTCCAATGAATGAGACTATCCTTCCAGTGGATGAGCCTGCCTTCCAATGAATGAGACTACCTTCCAGTGGATAAGCCTACCTTCCAATGAAAGAGACTATCCTTCCAGTGGATGAGCCTGCCTTCCAATGAAAGAGACTATCCTTCCAGTGGATGAGCCTGCCTTCCAATGAATGAGACTATCCTTCCAGTGCATGAGCCTGCATTGTAATGAAAGAGAATAACCTTCCAGTGGACGAGCCTGCCTTCCAATGAATGAGACTACCTGCCAGTGGATGAGCCAGCCTTCCAATGAATGAGACTACCTTCCAGTGGATGAGCCACATTCCAATTACTGAGACTACCTTCCAGTGGATGCGTCTACATTCCAATTACTGAGACTACCTTCCAGTGGATGAGCCTGCCTTCCAATAAATAAGACTACCTTCCAGTGGATGAGCCTGCCTTCCAATAAATAAGACTACCTTCCAGTGGATGAGCCTGCCTTCCAATTACTGAGACTACCTTCCAGTGGATGAGCCTGCCTTCCAATGAATGAGACTACCTTCCAGTGGTTGAGCCTGTCTTCCAATGAATGAGACTACCTGCCAGTGGATGAGCCTGCCTTCCAATGAATGAGACTACCTTCCAGTGGATGAACCTGCCTTCCAATGAAAGAAACTACCTTCCAGTGGATGAGACTTCATCCAATTACTGAGACTACCTTCCAGTGGCTAAGCCTGCCTTCCAATGAATGAGACTACCTGCCAGTGGCTGAGCCTGCCTTCCAATGAATGAGACTACCTGCCAGTGGCTGAGCCTGTCTTCCAATGAATGAGACTACCTGCCAGTGGCTGAGCCTGTCTTCCAATGAATGAGACTACCTGCCAGTGGATGAGCCTGCCTTCCAATGAATGAGACTACCTTCCAGTGGTTGAGCCTGCCTTCCAATGAATGAGACTACCTGCCAGTGGATGAGCCTGCCTTCCAATGAATGAGACTACCTTCCAGTGGATGAGCCTGCCTTCCAATGAATGAGACTACCTCCCAGTGGATAAGCCTGCCTTCCAATAAATGAGACTACCTCCCAGTGGCTAAGCCTGCCTTCCAATAAATGAGACTACCTTCCAGTGGATGAGCCTGCCTTCCAATGAATGATACTACCTTCCAGTGGATGAGCCTGCCTTCCAATGAATGAGACTACCTTCCAGTGGATGAGCCTGCCTTCCAATGAATGAGACTGCATTCCAAATACTGAGACTACCTTCCAGTGGATGAGCCTGCCTTCCAATTACTGAGACTACCTTCTAGTGGATAAGCCTGCCTTCCAATGAATGAGACTACCTGCCAGTGGATGAGCCACATTCCAATTACTGAGACTACCTTCCAGTGGATGCGTCTACATTCCAATTACTGAGACTACCTTCCAGTGGATGAGCCTGCCTTCCAATAAATAAGACTACCTTCCAGTGGATGAGCCTGCCTTCCAATAAATAAGACTACCTTCCAGTGGATGAGCCTGCCTTCCAATGAATGAGACTACCTTCCAGTGGTTGAGCCTGTCTTCCAATGAATGAGACTACCTGCCAGTGGATGAGCCTGCCTTCCAATGAATGAGACTACCTTCCAGTGGATGAACCTGCCTTCCAATGAAAGAAACTACCTTCCAGTGGATGAGACTGCATCCAATTACTGAGACTACCTTCCAGTGGCTAAGCCTGCCTTCCAATGAATGAGACTACCTTCCAGTGGATGAGCCTGCCTTCCAATGAATGAGACTACCTGCCAGTGGATGAGCCTGCTTTACAATGAATGAGACTACCTTCCAGTGGATGAGCCTGCCTTCCAATGAATGAGACTACCTGCCAGTGGATGAGCCTGCCTTCCAATGAATGAGACTACCTTCCAGTGGTTGAGCCTGCCTTCCAATGAATGAGACTACCTGCCAGTGGATGAGCCTGCCTTCCAATGAATGAGACTACCTTCCAGTGGATGAGCCTGCCTTCCAATGAATGAGACTACCTCCCAGTGGATAAGCCTGCCTTCCAATAAATGAGACTACCTCCCAGTGGCTAAGCCTGCCTTCCAATAAATGAGACTACCTTCCAGTGGATGAGCCTGCCTTCCAATGAATGATACTACCTTCCAGTGGATGAGCCTGCCTTCCAATGAATGAGACTACCTTCCAGTGGATGAGCCTGCCTTCCAATGAATGAGACTGCATTCCAAATACTGAGATTACCTTCCAGTGGATGAGCCTGCCTTCCAATTACTGAGACTACCTTCTAGTGGATAAGCCTGCCTTCCAATGAATGAGACTACCTTCCAGTGGATGAGCCTGCCTTCCAATGAATGAGACTACCTCCCAGTGGATAAGCCTGCCTTCCAATGAATGAGACTACCTTCCAGTGGATGAGCCTACCTTCCAATGAATGAGACTACCTTCCAGTGGATGAGCCTGCCTTCCAATGAATGAGAATATCCTTCCAGTGGATGAGCTTGCCTTCCAATGAAAGAGACTACCTGCCAGTGGATGACCCTGCCTTCCAATTACTGAGACTATATTCCAGTGGATGAGCCTGCCTTCTAATGAAAGAGACTAGCTGCCAGTGGCTGAGCCTGCCTTCCAATAAAAGAGACTACCTACCAGTGGATGAGCCTGCCTTCCAATGAATGAGACTACCTTCCAGTGGATGAGCCTGTCTTCTAATGAATGAGATTACCTTCCAGGGGATGAGCCTGCCTTCCAATGAATGAGACTATCCTTCCAGTGGCTGAGCCTACCTTCTAATGAAAGAGAATATCCTTCCAGTGGATGAGCTTGCCTTCCAATGAAAGAGACTACCTGCCAGTGGATGACCCTGCCTTCCAATGAAAGAGACTACCTGCCAGTGGATGAGCCTGCCTTCCAATTTCAGTGGATGAGCCTGCCTTCGAATGAATGGGAATACCTTCCAGTGGATGAGACTGCATTCCAATTACTGAGACTATCCTTCCAGTGGATAAGCCTACCTTCCAATAAATGAGGCTACCTTCCAGTGGATGAGCCTGCTTTCCAATGGTGAGACTACCTGCCAGTGGATGAGCCTGCCTTCCAATGAATGAGATTACCTGCCAGTGGATGAGCCTGCCTTCCAATGAATGAGACTACCTTCCAGTGGATGCGCCTGTCTTCTAATGAATGAGACTACCTTCCAGTCGATGAGCCTGCCTTCCAATGAATGAGACTATCCTTCCAGTGGCTGAGCCTACCTTCTAATGAAAGAGAATATCCTTCCAGTGGATGAGCTTGCCTTCCAATGAAAGAGACTACCTGCCAGTGGATGACCCTGCCTTCCAATGAAAGAGACTACCTGCCAGTGGATGAGCCTGCCTTCCAATGAATGAGACTACCTTTCAGTGGATGAGCCTGCCTTCCAATGAATGGGAATACCTTCCAGTGGATGAGACTGCATTCCAATTACTGAGACTATCCTTCCAGTGGATGAGCCTGCCTTCCAATGGTGAGACTACCTGCCAGTGGATGAGCCTGCCTTCCAATGAATGAGACTACCTGCCAGTGGATGAGCCTGCCTTCCAATGAATGAGCCTACCTTCCAGTGGATGACCCTGCCTTCCAATGAAAGAGACTACCTGCCAGTGGATGAGCCACATTCCAATGAATGAGACTACCTTCCAGTGGATGAGCCACATTCCAATTACTGAGACTACCTTCTAGTGGATGAGACTGCATTCCAATTACTGAGACTACCTTCCAGTGGATGAGCCTGCCTTCCAAAGAATGAGACTACCTTCCAGTGGATGAGCATACCTTCCAATGAATGAGCCTACCTTCCAGTGGATGAGACTGCCTTCCAATGAATGAGACTACCTGCCAGTGGATGAGCCTGCCTTCCAATGAATGAGACTACCTTCCAGTGGATGATCCTGCCTTCCAATGAATGAGACTACCTGCCAGTGGATGAGCCTGCTTTACAATGAATGAGACTACCTTCCAGTGGATGAGCCTGCCTTCCAATGAATGAGACTACCTGCCAGTGGATGAGCCTGCTTTACAATGAATGAGACTACCTTCCAGTGGATGAGCCTGCCTTCCAATGAATGAGACTACCTGCCAGCGGCTAAGCCTACCTTCCAATGAATGAGACTCCCTTCCTGTGGATAAGCCTGTCTTCCAATTAATGAGACTACCTTCCGTTGGATGAACCTGCCTTCCAATGAATGAGACTACCTTCCAGTGGATGAGCCTGCCTTCAATTGAAAGAGACTGACTACCTTCCAGTGGATAACCCTGCCTTCCAATGAATGAGACTACCTTCCAGTGGATGAGCCTTCCTTCAATTGAAAGAGACTGACTACCTTCCAGTGGATAACCCTGCCTTCCAATGAATGAGACTACCTGCCAGTGGATGACCTTGCCTTGCAATGAAAGAGACTACCTGCCAGTGGATGACCTTGCCTTGCAATGAAAGAGACTACCTGCCAGTGGATGACCTTGCCTTGCAATGAATACAACTGCCTCCTAATGAGTGGGCAACCAAAAATATTTCTACAATTGGCACTCTTCGTGTGACTAATAACTACTCAAATAATTTAAGCAACATAGTAATTGAGGAGACTATAATTCACTATTAAAAATGTGAAATACTATTGTATTGACTCACTTATATTGATAAAGAAAATATGTAATAGTAAAAAAAGTGACAATAATATCAATTGTGACATATAAAGGGAAATTAATAAATATAAATATATATACTGTACACTTGATGTGAATATCTTTAAACATCTTAAATAAGTGTAGTAAGTATGTTATGCTGCTCAATCCCTTGAAGAACTGTTCAACAAGTTCTTCCAAATGTAGTTTTCTTTCCAAGTTAGGGGAGCGCACTTGATGGACCCCGAAAACATAAAATACTGTGGTATAAATATCTTTATAATCAAATAAAAAGTACCCCATAAAAATCCTCACTCACATACTCTAGCGTACATTCTTTAAAACTTATTAG
Organism: Ascaphus truei; assembly: GCF_040206685.1. NCBI lineage: Eukaryota > Metazoa > Chordata > Amphibia > Anura > Ascaphidae > Ascaphus > Ascaphus truei. The sequence goes on from NC_134502.1 coordinate 17,672,936, forward strand.
TGCTATAATGAAGAACTCCCAAAATAACGGATGGCTCTGTTCTCATCGCCTTGGCAGTCGTCGGCGTCTCACGTGACCTCTCTCCGAACATCCTGTTTTGTTCCTCAGATGATAGTAGACAGCAGGACACCTCTATCTCTATCCTCTTGTCCTCCAATTCCTACGCGTTTCACCACACGTGGCTTCATCAGGAGTCAATCTCTGATGAAGCCGTGTACGGTGAAACTCGCAGAGTTGGAGGCCAACGAGAGACACGTCCTGCTGCCTGCTATGATCCGGGGGAACTGGAAGTTCTGAAGGGTCACGTGTAACGCCGGCGACTGAGAACAGAGCCATCTGTTATTCCGGGAGTACTTCATTGTATCACCAATGTTTTAAAGAATATTCGCTTGGTGAGTTTTCATTTTTATGGGTTACTTTTTATTTTGATTATAAAGATATTTACATTACAGTTTGCACTATTGTGTGTATCTCTCCATTTTCCGGGGAAGCTTCCTATTGACCAGACAACTCCTACAACTTTGGCCACAGTTTGGGATATGCCATTTTATTTATATATATATATATATATATATATATATATATATATATATATATATATATATATATATATAGTGAATAGATGAGAACAAGGCACTCCGTCAGGTGTATAAAGGTGGGTGCAAATCCTATATAAATCAAATAAGTAATACGATACCGTTTGAGCGAATATCAGAGGCAGCACTCCACAAGGTTGTCAAAAAAGTTTTGTATTTTATTGTGACATAGCAACCGTTACTATGTCACAGTAAAATACAAAACTTTTTTGACAACCTTGTGGAGTGCTGCCTCTGATATTCGCTCAAACGGTATCGTATTACATATATATATATATATATATATATATATATATATATATATATATATATGTAATACGATACCGTTTGAGCGAATATCAGAGGCAGCACTCCTATATATATATATATATATATATATGTATATTTTTTTTGTTTTTTTTAATATATATATATATATTTTTTTTTTATATATATATATATATTTATATATATATATATGTGTCAACATTTGTTAAGATCATAAGTGGTCGATATTTCTTTGGTCATAACAGGTTATTTTCAATGAATAGTTAGTAATTAACAACAACTCCTGCGACCGCATAACCACTGCCACGCCAGTGTCGGCTTTCTCTCATCTCCTCCATCCCTCCCAGTACCTAGTCTTTATGTGCTTGTATTGTTTGTTATTGTCCCCTTTCCCTATATGGTTCTCCACTCTCGGGGTCCTTTTTACTGGTCTGGATCTTTTTGCCTTTAGTTTGTGGATATGCCCTTTCTCATGGGGAATAATCGAGTAACATTCCAAACCCCCCCAATCCCCTAGACACCAATGGGAGAACTTATCGCACTATTTGTTGCATTTGTCTTTTTATATTTCCGGCGTCCATTTTGTGCGCTCCCCCTAACTTGCCAATAATCTTAATGAGTGGGGCCTGGTCTTCAATGAGTGAACTTCTGCCTTTTTGATCATTGAGGTTGTTTTCCAACAAGTGACACTACCTTTCAATGAATCCGACTGCTCTCCAAATAATAAGTGCCTTCTATTGAGTGGGACCACCGTCCATTAAGTGAGAATGCCGTCCAGTGCACGAGACTGCCTTTCAATGAGTATGAGTGTGTCCTAATAAGTGGGTCTTGGTCTTTAATGAGTGGCCTTCTGTCTTCTGATCATTGAGACTGTCTTCAAATAATTGAGATTGATTTCCAACAAGTGATGCTGCCCGTTAATGAGGAAGACAGCATGCTAAGGAGTGAGACATCCTTTTAATAAGTGAGAAAGCCTTCCAACGGGGAAGACTGCTTTTCAGTGAGTGAGACTGCCTTCCAATGACAAAGATGGCCCTCTAATGAATTAGACCGGGGGTGCTCAAACTTTTGCTACTGCGCCCCCTGACTTTGTGTCCCCTGATGCTCGCTCCCCCCCCCCCTTCGCTTAGTGTGGTGTCAAAGGACGCGCGGGGTCATGTGAAGTCACGTTGATGCCACGTTGCCATGGAGACGCGCCCAGACGCCGGCTGAATCTCGGTAAATTGAGGTTGCAGAGGCCTCATGCGATCCCCCTGGCATGTCATTTTAATGCCTTGGGGAAGAGTGCGGGGCCTCTGCAACTGCCCGCACCCCCCCCCCCCCAGAAAAATCTCATGCTCCCAGCAACCCCCAGTTTGTGCACCCCTGAATTAGACTACCTTCTAATAAATGATATCACTTTCCAGTGAGACACACTGCGTTGTAGTGAGTGCGGTTGGTAAGACTTCTAATGAGAGAGAGTGTCCTCAAATGAGGGAGGCTGCCCACCCATAAGTCAAACTGCCTTTTAATGAGCAAAAGACTGCATTCCAATGAGTGAGACTACCTTCCAATGAGTGAGACTTCCTTCCAATGAGTGAGGCCGATGTCCAACGACTGAGACTGCCCTTCAATGAGTGAGAGTTCAATTCAATGAGTTACACTGCCTTCTAATAATTGAGAATGCCTTCTAATATTAATACTACAGCTCAACCCCGTTATAACGCGATCCGTTACAACGCGAATCCGCTTATAGCGCGATGCAAGCGTGGCTCCCAATTTTCGTATTTGGGAATGCTTTACAACACGATTATTGGCGTCTTAAATACTTTATTGTACAATGCATACAAATGTACATGATTTGTAATGCGATCCGCTTATAACGTGATGTGATTCTTTGGACCCCAAGCACAGCGTTATAAGGGGGTTGAGCTGTACCTTCCAACACATGAGACTGCTTGCCAATGAGGTAGACTGCCCTCTAATGCGCGAGACCATCTTTCATTAAGTGAGGCTGCCTTCCAATGAATGAGACTGCTTCCAAAGTGCGAGACTTCCTTGTAACGATTTTGACGGGCTACGAGTAGGTAAGAGTGCCTTCCCAGTGGATGAGACTGCCTTCCAATGAGTCTGACTGCCTTCTAATTCGATGGACCTGGTCTTTAAGGAGTGGCCTTCGGCCTTCGGATAATTGAGACTGCTTTCTAATAACTGAGATTGCCTTCCAACAAGTGATGCTGCTTTCCGATGAGTGAGACTGTATTCTAAGGAGCAAGACAGCCTTTTAATAAGTGAAACAGCCTTCCACTGAGTGACTGCCCTTTAGTAAGTGAGACTGCTTTCTGATGTGTAAGACTGCTTTGAAATGAGTGAGACTGCCCTTTTATTGAGTGGAACTGCCTTCCGATGAGGGAGACTGCTATTCAACAAGTGAGACTGCCTAACAATAACAACAATTACCCTCGGATTTTGACTACGTTCTAACGAATGGGACCACCTTCCAGAGAGAGACACTGCCTTGTAGTGAGTAAGGCTGACTTCTAGTGAAAGAGACTGTGCTCCAATGAGTGAGACGGATGTCCAATGAGTAATACAGGCTTTTTGCCCATTGAGGCTGCCTTCTAAAAATTGAGACTATCGTCCAACAAGTGAAACTGCCTTTAATTGACTGAGAATGTTTCTCCAAATAGTTCAACTGCATTCCAACGAGTGAGACTGTCTGTTAATACGTTAGACTGTCTTTCAATGAGTGAGACTTCTTTAATATAGGTGCAATTGCTTTTCAGTGAGTGCAGCTGCCTTGTAATGAGTAATACTACCCTTCTATGAGTGAGACTGATGTCCAATGAAAGAGACTCTCCAGTGAATGAGACTGCCTTCCAGTGATAGACTGTATTGTAGTGAGTGAGACTGAATTCCAGTGAATGAGACAAACTGGCTTCTAATCTTTCCAATGTGTTTGACTGCCTTTGTGATGAGTGAGACTGCCTTCCAATGAGTGAGAATGTCTTCCAATGAAGGAGACACCTTCAATGATTGAGACTGTCCTCTAATGACTGAGAGTTCTAGTGAGTGAAACTACCTTCCAATGACTATGACTGCCTTCCAGTAAGTCTGCCTTGTAGGGAGTGAGACACCATTCTAATGAGTTAGACTGCCCTTGTAATGAGTGAGACTGTCTTCCAATGAGTGAGAAGGTCTTCCAATGAAGGAAACACCTCCTGTGAGTGAGACTGTCCTCTAATGATTGAGACTTCTAGTGAGTGAGACTACCTTCCAATGACTATGACTGCCTTCCAGTAAGTCTGCCTTGTAGGGAGTGAGACACCAGTCTAATGAGTTAGACTGCCCTTGTAATGAGTGACACTGTCCTCCAATGAGTGGGAAGGTCTTCCAATGAAGGCGACACCTCCAGTGAGCGAGTCTATCCTCTAATGATTGAGACTTCTAGTGAGTGAAACTACCTTCCAGTAAGTCGGCCTTGTAGGGAGTGAGACACCATTCTAATTAGTTAGACTGCCCTAGGAATGAGTTAGACTGCCCGCCAATCACTGCGAATGCTTTCTAAGGAGTAATACTGTTTTCTAATGAATGAGACAAAAACAAACTGTTTTCCAATCTTTACAATGTGTTAGACTGCCCTTGTAATGAGTGAGACTGTCCTTCCAATGATTTAGACTTGTTGCTAATGCGTAAGACTGCCTTCCATTGAGTGAGACTGCCTTCCATTGAGTGAGACTGCCTTTTAATAAGCGAGACTGCTTTCTAATGAATAAGATGGCTTCCAATGAGAAAGACTGCTTTCTAATGCATAAGGAAGTTTTCTCATGAATGAGACTGCCTTTCAATGAGTTTGACTCACTTCTGAGTGAGATTCCACTTTTAATGAGTGAAACTGCCTTCCAATGACAAAGACTGCCTTGTAATGACTGAGACTGCCTTCTAATCCTTTCAGTGAGACTCCCTTCCAATGACTGAGAGTGCCTTTGTAATGAGTGAGACTGCCTTCCAATGACTGAGAGTGCCATTGTAATGAGTGAGACTGCCTTCCAATGAGTGAGAGTGCCTTTGTAATGAGTGAGACTGACTTCCAATGAGTGAGAGTGCCTTTGTAATGAGCGATACTGCCATCCAATGAGTGAGAGTGCCTTTGTAATGAGTGAGATTGCCTTCCAATGAGTGAGAGTGCCTTTGTAATGAGTGAGACTGACTTCCAATGAGTGAGAGTGCCTTTGTAATGAGCGAGACTGACTTCCAATGAGTGAGAGTGCCTTTGTAATGAGTGAGACTGCCTTCCAATGAGTGAGAGTGCCTTTGTAATGAGTGAGACTACCTTCTAATGAGTGAGAGTGCCTTTGTAATGAGTGAGACTGACTTCCAATGAGTGAGAGTGCCTTTGCAATGAGCGAGACTGCCTTCCAATGAGTGAGAGTGCCTTTGTAATGAGCGAGACTGCCTTCCAATGAGTGAGAGTGCCTTTGTAATGAGTGAGACTGACTTCCAATGAGTGAGAGTGCCTTTGTAATGAGCGAGACTGACTTCCAATGAGTGAGAGTGCCTTTGTAATGAGTGAGACTGCCTTCCAATGAGTGAGAGTGCCTTTGTAATGAGTGAGACTACCTTCTAATGAGTGAGAGTGCCTTTGTAATGAGTGAGACTGACTTCCAATGAGTGAGAGTGCCTTTGCAATGAGCGAGACTGCCTTCCAATGAGTGAGAGTGCCTTTGTAATGAGCGAGACTGCCTTCCAATGAGTGAGAGTGCCTTTGTAATGAGCGAGACTGCCTTCCAATGAGTGACAATATCTTCCAATGAGTAAGACTGCCTTCTAATAAAACTGCCTTTCATTGAGTAAGACTGTCTTCTCATGAGTGAGACTGCTTTCTGAGTGAGACTGCCTTTTAATGAGTGAGACTGTCTTTCATTGAGTAAAACTTACAATCAATACGTGAGACTGCATTCAAATAAATGAGACTGCCTTCCAATGACTGAGACTGTCTTGTACTGAAACTGCCCTACAATGAGGGAGACTGTCTTCTAATGAGTGAGACTGCTTCCAACTGCATGAGTGTTTTGAAGTAAGTTACTACCTTCCAATGAATTTGACTGCACTATAATACGTGAGACTGCCTTTCAATTAATGAGACTGCTATCCAGTCAGTAATGCTCTCTTATAATGTTTGAGACTGCCTCCAACAACAAAGGCCACCTTCTACTAATTGAGACTGTCTTCTAATGACAAAGACAGCCTCCTAATAAATGAGACTGCCTTCCAATGACTGAGACTGTCTTCTAATAACTGAGACTGCCTTCCAGTCAGTGATAATGTCTTATAATGATTGAGACTGCCTTCCAATAACTGAGACTGCCTTTAAATAACAAATACTGCCTTCTACTAAATGAGCGCCTTCCAACGACAAACATGGATTCCTAATAAACGAGACTGCCTTCCAATGAGTGAGACTGCCATTGACAAAGCCTGCATTCTAATGAATGAGGCTACCTTCTAATTAGACATATTGCTTTATAATGAGTGAGACTGCCTTGTTTAAATGGCTTCTGCTGAGAAAGACTGTCTTCTTGTGAATGACAGTGCCTTCCACTGAGTGAGACAGCCTTCCAATGACAAAGACTACAGTACCTTCTAATAAGTGAAACGGTCTTCTAGTAAATGAGAGCGCTCTCCAATAAGTGAGACTGCCTTCTAATAATTGCAACTGACTTCCAGTGAGAGACTGCCTTCTTGTGAGTGAGACTGCATTCGTAATGAGTGCAACTGTCTTCCAGTGAGTAAGACAGCCAACAAAAAATAATATATATATATACAGTACTGTATATAGTCAAACATTACTCTGTTCTAAACACAAACATCAGTCTGGATATACATACACGTTTTACTCTGCACATACAGAAAGGTATGCACGCAGACACACACACACACACACACACACACACACACACACACACACACACACACACACACACACACACACACACACACACACACACACACACACACACACACACACACACACACACACACACACACACACATATAAAGAGAGATACATATATTCTGTGTATGTATGTGCTTGTCTTACACACACACACATATATACACCCACATTTATCTAAACACGTGCATGTAAATACAAACACATATATACAGTATACACACATCTATACATATACACATATCTATGCATACACATATCTAAACAGAAACACACACACACACACACACACATTACGTTACATATAAACATAGAAATATTCACATTCATAAACATAAACACACATATATACAGTACATAAAGCATACACACACACACACACACACACACACACATATATATATATATATATATATATATATATATATATATATATATTGTATGTATATATATATATATATATATACGCACAGACACACACACCATACAAAACACACAACTATATGCATACATGTATGTGTATCTATATATATATATATATATATATATAAATATATATATATATATATATATATATATATAGATACACATATATATATATACACATATTTACATGGACATATAAAAATATATATCCATATTATATCCATCCTCACACACATATACAAACACATATACATACATATATTTCTCACCTTATTCTGCGGGTGTCTCTCTCTCCGGATGGGTGGGGGGGGGGGGAGGGGTGTGAATTGCTAGTCACCGATCATCCCCTACTAGCCAACCTGCCGCAGACATGACCCCACAAAGGGAGGAGCCTCCTGGCCCTTGCCCCACCTCCTGCGCCTGATAACCCGAGGCTGGGGGGTGGCCGCTGTCCAAGGTCCTAATCCCTAGCCCTTTTCAGTGGGCAGTAGCCCACCGCTCCAATAAGCTGTCCACTAGCCACTCCTGGTCTTCTGCTAGTCGTCCTTCCTTAGGATGGAGGCTGCAGCCACATGTGCTGGTTAATAGTCTCTTGTCTCTTAGCTGCTCTCAACGACACTAGCCCAGATGTCCAGTCAATAGCCACCTCCAGCCACCTTCCAGTTTTTTAGCCAATCTGGGATTTCTGCTAGCCACAGGAAGGTCAGACGCTCCTCTCGCACGTGAGCCACTCTTTGTTTTCTGGTAGCCCAACCACAGGTCGGTAGTCTTCCCCTTTCAGCAGCTCTCCAGTATACTTGCCTCTCTGGAATATCTGCTATCCACAGGATGGTAGAGGCTTCTCCAAGATGCTAGCCCCGCTGGATTTCTGCAAGCCCTTACCACAGGATGACAGCCCTATTGTCTCTGGCTCTCCAGTGTGCTAGCCCTTGGCCAAAGGATGCCAACCTTCGCTGTCCAGGGTACCATCCACACTCAGGTGGCACGGTCGCTCTCCAAGGTGCTAGCCTGACCGTCTTGTTCCTTGCCACACCTGTTAGGACGGCAACCTCCCTCGCTCTTCAGCAGCCGCTTGTATCCGAGTGGCTAATGGGAGCTGTAGCCCTGTGCTCTATCAAACTAGCCATGGCTGTGAGAGACGGCAGGGAAACCTCACTAGCCACAGCCAGGAAGGAGCAAGCCGCACCTCTGGCAGCCTCTGCCTGCACCTCACTATCTCTCTCTCGGTCTCTTTTGCTGCTGTCTCTTTTCCTGGCTTCTGTTTTTCTTGATGTCTCTTTTTTTCTCTCTCCTCTCTATGTTGATGCCCCCTGCGTCCCTCTGTTTTCTGGCCGTCTCTGTGCCCTCTCTTCTTGTCCTCTCTCTCTATCTTGTTTTTTTCCCCCTTGACAGGTCCCTACCTGATTATTTTTCTGCCTCTGTATTTTCTCCCCCCTCTCACTATAAGCTTCCCTTGTCTCTCTCCCCCTCTCTCTGCTTTTTTCTCCCCACCTTTCTGGCTATTTTCTCTCCTTCCTGCCTCCTGCACTCTCTCTACCTACCTCTTTCTCTATCAATCTCCTCTCTCTCCTCCCTCACTGAAGGTCTCCCTCAGTCTCTCTACCCTCTCTCTCTCTCTCTGGTCTCCTTTGCTATGTCTGTTTCTCACCTCTCTCTCTCTCTCTCTCTCTCTCTCTCTCTCTCTCTCTCTCTCTCTCTCTCTCTCTCTCTCTCTCTCTCTCTCTCTCTCTCTCTCTCTCTCTCTCTCTCTCTCTATCTATCTCACGGTCTGTCTCTCCTTACTTGCCTTTTCATTTTTTTAACCCACATAAAGAAATAACAAAGAAATAAATGAAAGATTCTGGGCTGTTTGTCTCTCTCCCTCTCTCTGCCCCTCCCCCGTCTCTCCCTCCCTCTCTCCTCTCTCTGTCTCTCTCCCTCCCTTTCTCCTTCCCTCCCCCTCACTTTCCTTAACCCTCTCCCTCCATCAGATGTCTTCACCT
>NC_134502.1:17682338-17702338 GCF_040206685.1 Ascaphus truei
AGATGGCTACAATCCAGTGCGACTCCCACAGCACAGGGACACAGTGACTCAGTGTCACCTCACAAGAAAATATCACTGCAGAGTGATATGGTTACACAGACACAGGGGACTAATGTCCCATACAGTCTGTCCCTCCCCCTGCAGGGTGACACCGTGACACACACACAGAGGGGGTATGTCATATACAGTCTGTCCCTCCCCCTGCAGGGTGACACCGTGACACACACACAGAGGGGGTATGTCACATACAGTCTGTCCCTCCCCCTGCAGGGTGACACCGTGACACACACAGAGGGGCTATGTCACATACAGTCTGTCCCTCCCCCCGCAGGGTGACATATACAGAGGGGCTATGTCATATACAGTCTGTCCCTCCCCCTGCAGGGTGACACCGGTTGACACACACAGAGGGGCTATGTCACATTCAGTCTGTCCCTCCCCCCGCAGGGTGACATATACAGAGGGGCTATGTCACATACAGTCTGTCCCTCCCCCTGCAGGGTGACATATACAGAGGGGCTATGTCATATACAGTCTGGCCCTCCCCCTGCAAGGTGACATATACAGAGGGGCTATGTCATATACAGTCTGGCCCTCCCCCTGCAGGGTGACACCGTGACACACACACACAGAGGGGCTATGTCATATACAGTCTGTCCCTCCCCCTGCAGGGTGACACCGTGACATACACCTGTGTCCCATGGAGTCTGTTCATCCTACTACAGGGTGATACAGTGACACAGATGGTGACAGATAGAAGGGACACTTCCTGTCTCCATGTGTATGTGTGTGTATACTGCATGTGTGCATGTACGTGTGCATATGTGTGCGTGCTGTATATATGGGAATGCAATATATATGTGTGTATCTACGTACTGTATGTGTGTTAATGGCTGTATCTGTGTGCATGTATGTGTGTATCTGTGTGTGTGAGTGTGTATCTATGTATGTGTGTATATTTGTATTTGTATATACAATATATGTGTACATCTGTGTATGTATGCGTCTGTGTGTATGTGTGAGTGTGTACATGTAAATGTGTGTATGTTTGTATGTGTATATATATGTATTTATCTGTGTTTGTGTATGTTTGTATCAGTGTGTGTACACAATATACAGTATGTGTATATTCAGTTTATGTGTATCTATGTGTACGTGTTTGTATATAAGTATCTGGCGTGTGTGTGTAAGTTTATATGTGTGAATGCTTGAATATTTGTGTATATGATTGTATATCTGTATGTGTGTTTATATGTCTGTATATTTGTGTGGCTGTTTGTATCTCTCTGTGTGTTTGTGTGTATGTGTGTGTATATGTATATGCTTGTATCTGTGTGTGTGGGGGTATCTGTGTGTGTGTTTCTGTATATGGATGTGTGTATGCTTTTATATGTATCTGTGTATGTTGGTATCTGTGTATGTATGTGTGTAATTATGTCACAAGGTTGAAGCTGAAGATATTAAACCATCCATCAGATGTCAACTAATGAGAGAGAGAGAGAGAGAGAGAGAGAGAGAGAGAGAGAGAGAGAGAGAGAGAGAGAGAGAGAGAGAGAGAGAGAGAGAGAGAGAGAGAGAGAGAGAGAGAGAGAGAGAGAGAGAGAGAGAGAGAGAGAGAGAGAGAGAGAGAGAGAGAGAGAGACTACTGGCACAAACAGATATACACACATAGGCACACACAAACACATAGTCACATGTACAGAGGCCATATACACACAGGCACGCACATACACACACATAAATACACCCAGGCACACACAAACACAGGCACACACACAAATATATACAGCCAGGAACATACAACAAAGACAGACACACAGAGAGAGATAACACACACAGATATAAAAACCTAGGCACACACAAACACGGACACAGATAAACACACACAAATATATACACTCAGGCACACACAAACACAGACACACACATATATACACCCAGGCACACACACACACACACACACACAAACACACAGATATATACAACCAGGCACACAAAAACACAGACACACACAAAGAGATTAACACACAGATATATACACCCAGGCTCACACAAACACAGACACACAGATAAACAAATAAAAACACACCCACAGATAGACACATACAAAGGTAAACAGTTACAAACACTGACACAGATGCACACACATATATACAAACACGCAAAAAGAGAAAAAAAAAACAAGCACAGCTTGCATAAGAAATTTGTATTAGCACACTGATAAAGATAATTTCCCTCACTTACATGTGAGAAAATACCGGCGGGTGTGGGATAGCGCGGGCACAGGGACTCATAGGGTACGGAGATCTCGCTGGCGGTCCAAGGGTTGGCATCCTGCACCAAATCCCGGAAGTGACGTCAAGCAGTCTCGCGCGTCTTTGCCTCCGTCGTCTCTTTGGCGTCCAGCAAGATTACTGCTCTCCGTTACCAGTCCTTCTCCTCCATACAAAGAGGGTGACAAGTTCTGTCTGGCTCCGTACTACCACAATAAGTGCCTGTACCATAACCCTACGCGTTTCACACACTGGGCTTTGTCAGGGTTTCCGCTGACTGTCCAGTGTGCGAAACGCGTAGGGTTATGGTACAGGCATTTTATTTTGGTAGTACGTAGCCAGACAGAACTTGTCACCCCCTTTGTATGGCGGATAGGGTGAGGGTAGGGTGGCATAGGGTGAGATATATAAATCTGTTATGCATGAGTTGGATGAATTAAATGCTAAGGCTATGCACTGTAACCTGTTTATGTACATTTATACACATACGGTATGACAGGTGTCTATGTAATATTTACAATGCTTAGCACTATTTGTGCTCCATTGCAAGTTTTCTTTTATATTCTTACTTAAACATATGTACATTCAGGTTGAATCTTATTTTGCAACATGTTTATCTGCATTTAGGGGCATTTTCTGTGTAGTATATACATTAGTTTACTCATTCGTATCAGTATCTTACATCTAATGCCGATGGACACAGTTGCGAGAATGTTACACAGGTCTTGTTTATGTTTGGTAGCTATGGCTACTGCTCACTTTACTGCAATTTACACTTTATGGCCTTATTGCTGCATTTTGCAGCATACTGTAGGCTTCATTGGAGGTTTTGGCACCGTTTTTTGATGACGCGCCCATTGAGGGCATATATATATATATGACATGCACTGTCACTAACACTTTATCTTGACAAAGGTTGGCAAGTGGACAGAAATGTTGATGCTTGTCCAATACATTGTATAATCTCTGGAAAACCAATGGAGTGCCTCTTTTTCTTCTTCTAATACATTTAGTTGTCCACACACCTTTCAAGCAAAAAATTGTCTTTATTCAATGGTACAAAGAAAATAAACACTGTATGTCACAAAATAGCGATGTTAGCTTCTAAGGCTTGCTGCCCAAAACAGCGCCATTGTGAGGATCAGACGCAAGCTCCGCCCCCCAACAAGCTCCAGTCGCCTGATTGGCTTCTGCCTATTCCTGCCTGCTGAACAATCCTGCGCCTGATTCGTTGGCCCTGCTATTTAGGCTCAGCCTCTTCCACCAGGAAGTTGGCTGAGCATAACCCTTGTGACGTGTGCTAGTAGCATTCTCTGCTGCCTCACCTTGTCCTGCATTGCCTGGTTCCTGTCTAGTATCCTGCTCTCTACAATACTCAACCTCGGCTCGCCTTCTACATTCTCCTACTCTGACCCGGCTATCCACGACTACGGACCTGCACACCGGACGAGACTTTGCGTCTCCAGGTCGGTGTTTTCCAATCGCCACCTCGGCCTTGCGGTCCTGTCCAGTTTGTGGCGAGCATCCGTTACAGTCATGTTGTGGCATCCAATGTTTATTTTCTGTGTAACATGGAACAAAGATACGCCCTTTCCTCTGTTTCTCGACTGCTACAACTCTGACTCGGGCCCTCATTCGCTCCCGTCTCGATTACTGTAACCTCCTGCTGTCCGGCCTTCCTGCCTCTCACCTGTCTCCCTTACAATCTATCCTAAACGCTGCTGCCAGAATCACTCTACTCTTTCCTAAATCTGTCTCAGCGTCTCCCCTGCTGAAATCACTCTCCTGGCATCCTGTCAAATCCAGTATCACACATTAAATTCTCCTCACTTTTAAGCTTTACACTCTTCTGCCCCTCCCTACATCTCAGCCCTAATTTCTCGCTTTGCACCATCCTGACTCTTGCGTTCCGCTCAAGGATATCTTCTCTCTACCCCCTTTGTATCTAAAGCCCTCTCCCGCCTTAAACCTTTCTCACTGACTGCCCCACACCCCTAGAATGCCGTTCCCCTCAATACCCGACTAGCACCCTCTCTATCCACCTTTAAGACCCACCTTAAAACACACCTGCTTAACAAAGCATATGAGTAGCACCGTGGCTTACACTATACACCTCATACATAAAGCTTGGTCCCTTGCAGACGCACTTACCAGTATGCCTTCCTACTGTATATGTATGTTCCTCCTACCAATTAGATTGTAAGCTCTTCGGTGCAGGGACTCCTTTTCCAAAATGTTACTTTTATATCTGTAGCACTTATTCCTATTCCCATGATTTGTTATTTGTATTATTTGTTATTTATATGATTGTCACGTATATTACTACGGTGAAGCGCTATGTAAATGAATGGCGCTATATAAATAAAGACATATATAGAAAAGAATAAAGACAATTGTAAGCAAATACGTAAGGCTGTTTTGATTTTTGGACACTGGTCCCTCCTTTAGTGAGGCAGGCTCTTCTGGGCTGGTGGGTCCCTCAAGGGTATCTCCATCTGGGGGGAGTCCAAGTGGGGCTTTGATTGTAGCGACAGGGATGTTGATGGTCACACCAATTGTAAGGGTTTGCTGGTGACCTGTGCGGCACCTGCTGGATTCAGTCCTTTGGTGCAGGGGGAAGACTTAAAGGAGGAGGGTGGTGTGGGAGGTGTGCAGTACCCTTGATTGGCCAACTGTGTGCTAGATATCAAGTTGGCCCAATGGGGAGTGACTTCGGCATGGAGGTGGCTTCAGGAGGATCTCTTCCAACACCTGAGGGCTTTTTAAGGACAGGTAATTCCGGTGATGGGACATCTCAAATTCAGGTTTCCCTAGAGTAGGTCAGAAGAACCTGTATGTCATAGCAAGGTTTTAGTTTTGATGGCTTTGAGATCCCAGTTATCCTCTGGGGGCGCTGGAACAGGCTTTAGCAGTAGCAAGTGGTTAGGCCTTGGGCATATTAAGAGCTTGGGTCCCTGAGGCAGTCATCTGGTGGGGTATCGTTGGATGTATCTTTGACAAGTGTGTTGGGGGAAGGGAGTTTGGCTCAGACCCCACTGTTGAATTCTTTGTGTGTTGTGAGGCTGATAAGGAGAGTAGATGAAGGGAGTGAACTCCAGCTATCAAGAGGTTTGGTCACCCCATGGGCATTTATTGATTAGCAGCGGTAAAAAAAGAGGATCTGGAAGAGGTAGTATGTTTAGCTTGCGATATAGCCCAGTGTCAAGGAATAGATGGGAAGGTCCAATAAAAAGTGTGTCTAAGAGTAAGGAATACGCGATACAGCAAACCCTTAGGAGTTTTGACAGCTGGCCGTAAGCCATTTCTATTTTGGCTAGTGACATTGGTGAGAAAAGGCCCAGGACGTACCTCCTTATTTAAGTCTCTGGATACCCTTTGGGGGGCTTATAACGTGTACACTGCCATCTCCTGGTGGCAATACGATGAGTCGCACCATAGCAGTGCAGGACCATGGCGTAAAGATATGGATCTTTGGCTGTCACTGATGACATCTCAGAGACGGTTCCAACTTTCCGCAGGCAGCCGGTGGCTCTCAGTACACCAGGCATTTAGCTGGGATTAAGTCAGGTGCCTGTTGGTTCTTCAATGAAGGCCAGTGCAAGTGGGGTCTCCACTAAGTGTTATAGGAGAGGAAAGTCACGTGAGTCCCAACAATCAGGCGGTGGTGGTAAGTGCCCAGATCTCAGTTTGCCTGGAAAGGATGGCCCATTTGCTTATTTTCTATCCAGATAGGGAGGATGACCTCCTGTTGTGTGAGGAGTTTTTGGTACCAATTACTTCAGGATCAGGCCACCATTGGTCCTGGTGAAGAAGTCATTTACTGGATTGGGTGATGGGAGTCGTTACATTCACTAGTGGGATTCTTGTTTTTGGGTGTGACGTTTATTGTAGGATTGTTCAGGTTGTAGATTTTATTTCATTGTTACTCCTGCAAAGGTTTAGATCTATGGGGAGTCCTATATTCACTTAACAGAGACATAAGCAGATCATCCATGTGGTATGCAGTTGGGACTACAGTGACTACAGCAAGCGCGAATCTCCTGGAGTTGGCAGCGGCATAGCACGAGATGCTCTCAGGTGCTGCCAGAGTTGTTAAAATGGAGTATCCTGTAAAAGTCCATATATTTTAGCATACAATGGGGTGGCTAATAATTTGGACCTGTTGCGTTTCAGAAAACGTGCACACAATATGCAGATGGGGCTCTAGTGGTATGGTTGGAGATGGTCCCTCGCTTGACATGGGGGTATGCCAACAGTCAGAGGGTTATTGACCACTGCAGGTAGAATATTAATAAAGGTTTGGCTCACCTTCTAAGATAAACTGGTGGGGTTTCCATTCAACATGTAGATTTGAAAGTGCCACCGCAGATTTGTATAGGCTAGATCTTGTCCATCTGTTGGAGGAACATCTTTAACTTAACCTGAGGAATAGTCTTGTGTGGGCCGCGGTTTGATGCTAGTAATGTGGTCAATTCCGACCACGTTGTTGCAGTGTGCAGAAGTGGCTGCGCCAGGTAGGCTAATGCAGTATGGTTAGGAATTATGTTCGGTTGGGGTTTTGGCCTGAAAGTGGGTTGGAGGTCTGACGGTGCTCCAGGTTTAGTTGGCGTGATAGGTGAACAAAATAAGGAGCACAGCGCAAATAAACAAATCAGCCAGGCCGGAGAACAAATAAAACAATGACATTTATTTAGGCAAGTGCCATGAATAAAAAAAGACCGCGGATCCTCAGACGCGTTTCGCACCAAATACAGGCACTTTGTCATCTCCTTTCTTCATCTTACGGATACACGCTATGGAGCTCCCTGTGCTCTTCCAACCGTGAGTAGTTTGTCCATTTGCCTTATAACTATGCCCTTTGCCTGCACTTATTTGCCGACTGTTATCGCTGATTATCTGAGGAAAGGGGGAGGGAACATACCTGCACCCAGGGATGCTGAGCAATCGGTGCCGGCCGGGGGGGGGGGGCAGGGCTCGGTTTCTGTACCCTTAGTAGGCTTTGCGTTGAGTTCATGCTGTGCTTTCGGCATTCGCGTGGCTAGTTTTCTTGTTCATTGGGCACTGGAAGTTATGATTACTACTCACCACATTATCAAAGGGGCTCAAGACACCAATACTGATGAATATATCTGAATACAGTATGTCATATGAACTCTGGTTGCAATATATTGCCCGGTTTTGAATATTCACCAGATACTTCTGATGAGGAGTGGATATATTTCGCTGTTTTTTTATTTGGTTGGCTTGGTAGCCTTCCTCTTCGGATGACCTCAAGGGCCCTCCCTTTGACCGTATCCACTTAGCTGGCTCGGCTGGTGGAAGATCCGAGGCGAGTCCCGGCCAGCCTGCCATGCTATGTTATCACTGCTTGTTATAATCGATTGGTTTCATAAAAGCGGTGGGGTTTTTCCCCCCTCCCAATTTGGAGTAGCTTCTTTAATGGATCTCAGGTCTTTGGGGGAAAGTCTGGGAGGTTTGCTTTAATTCATAGACTCTATAGCGAGTACAAATACAAGGTAAATGATGACAATGTGGGTTCTGACATCAGCAAGACAGGATGCCGACACACTCAGGAGCTGGGTGACCGTGAATACGATGTTACTGGGGCAATACTGCACTCAGGAGCTGGGTGACCGTGAATACGATGTTACTGGGGCAATACTGCACTCCGGAGCTGGGTTACCGTGAATAAGATGTTACTGGGGCAATACTGCACTCAGGAGCTGGGTTACCGTGAATACGATGTTACTGGGGCAATACTGCACTCAGGAGCTGGGTTACCGTGAATACGATGTTACTGGGGCAATACTGCACTCAGGAGCTGGGTGACCGTGAATACGATGTTACTGGGGCAATACTGCACTCAGGAGCTGGGTTACCATGAATACGATGTTACTGGGGCAATACTGCACTCAGGAGCTGGGTGACCGTGAATACGATGTTACTGGGGCAATACTGCACTCAGGAGCTGGGTGACCGTGAATACGATGTTACTGGGGCAATACTGCACTCAGGAGCTGGGTTACCGTGAATACGATGTTACTGGGGCAATACTGCACTCAGGAGCTGGGTGACCGTGAATAAGATGTTACTGGGGCAATACTGCACTCAGGAGCTGGGTTACCGTGAATACGATGTTACTGGGGCAATACTGCACTCAGGAGCTGGGTTACCATGAATACGATGTTACTGGGGCAATACTGCACTCAGGAGCTGGGTTACCATGAATACGATGTTACTGGGGCAATACTGCACTCAGGAGCTGGGTGACCGTAAATAAGATGTTACTGGGGCAATACTGCACTCAGGAGCTGGGTTACCGTGAATACGATGTTACTGGGGCAATACTGCACTCAGGAGCTGGGTGACCGTGAATACGATGTTACTGGGGCAATACTGCACTCAGGAGCTGGGTGACCGTGAATACGATGTTACTGGGGCAATACTGCACTCAGGAACTGGGTTACCGTGAATACGATGTTACTGGGGCAATACTGCACTCAGGAACTGGGTTACCGTGAATAAGATGTTACTGGGGCAATACTGCACTCAGGAGCTGGGTTACCGTGAATACGATGTTACTGGGGCAATACTGCACTCAGGAGCTGGGTTACCGTGAATACGATGTTACTGGGGCAATACTGCACTCAGGAGCTGGGTTACCGTGAATAAGATGTTACTGGGGCAATACTGCACTCAGGAGCTGGGTTACCATGAATACGATGTTACTGGGGCAATACTGCACTCAGGAGCTGGGTTACCGTGAATAAGATGTTACTGGGGCAATACTGCACTCAGGAACTGGGTTACCATGAATAAGATGTTACTGGGGCAATACTGCACTCAGGAGCTGGGTTACCGTGAATAAGATGTTACTGGGGCAATACTGCACTCAGGAACTGGGTTACCGTGAATACGATGCTACTGGGGCAATACTGCACTCAGGAGCTGGGTTACCGTGAATAAGATGTTACTGGGGCAATACTGCACTCAGGAGCTGGGTTACCGTGAATACGATGTTACTGGGGCAATACTGCACTCAGGAGCTGGGTTACCGTGAATAAGATGTTACTGGGGCAATACTGCACTCAGGAGCTGGGTTACCGTGAATAAGATGTTACTGGGGCAATACTGCACTCAGGAGCTGGGTTACCGTGAATAAGATGTTACTGGGGCAATACTGCACTCAGGAACTGGGTTACCGTGAATAAGATGTTACTGGGGCAATACTGCACTCAGGAGCTGGGTGACCGTGAATACGATGTTACTGGGGCAATACTGCACTCAGGAGCTGGGTTACCATGAATACGATGTTACTGGGGCAATACTGCACTCAGGAGCTGGGTTACCGTGAATAAGATGTTACTGGGGCAATACTGCACTCAGGAGCTGGGTGACCGTGAATACGATGTTACTGGGGCAATACTGCACTCAGGAGCTGGGTGACCGTGAATACGATGTTACTGGGGCAATACTGCACTCAGGAGCTGGGTTACCATGAATACGATGTTACTGGGGCAATACTGCACTCAGGAGCTGGGTGACCGTGAATACGATGTTACTGGGGCAATACTGCACTCAGGAGCTGGGTTACCGTGAATACGATGTTACTGGGGCAATACTGCACTCAGGAGCTGGGTGACCGTGAATAAGATGTTACTGGGGCAATACTGCACTCAGGAACTGGGTTACCGTGAATAAGATGTTACTGGGGCAATACTGCACTCAGGAGCTGGGTTACCGTGAATACGATGTTACTGGGGCAATACTGCACTCAGGAGCTGGGTTACCGTGAATACGATGTTACTGGGGCAATACTGCACTCAGGAGCTGGGTTACCGTGAATACGATGTTACTGGGGCAATACTGCACTCAGGAGCTGGGTTACCATGAATACGATGTTACTGGGGCAATACTGCACTCAGGAGCTGGGTTACCATGAATACGATGTTACTGGGGCAATACTGCACTCAGGAGCTGGGTGACCGTAAATAAGATGTTACTGGGGCAATACTGCACTCAGGAGCTGGGTTACCGTGAATACGATGTTACTGGGGCAATACTGCACTCAGGAACTGGGTTACCATGAATACGATGTTACTGGGGCAATACTGCACTCAGGAGCTGGGTTACCGTGAATACGATGTTACTGGGGCAATACTGCACTCAGGAGCTGGGTGACCGTGAATACGATGTTACTGGGGCAATACTGCACTCAGGAGCTGGGTGACCGTGAATACGATGTTACTGGGGCAATACTGCACTCAGGAACTGGGTTACCGTGAATACGATGTTACTGGGGCAATACTGCACTCAGGAGCTGGGTTACCGTGAATAAGATGTTACTGGGGCAATACTGCACTCAGGAGCTGGGTTACCGTGAATACGATGTTACTGGGGCAATACTGCACTCAGGAGCTGGGTTACCGTGAATACGATGTTACTGGGGCAATACTGCACTCAGGAGCTGGGTTACCGTGAATAAGATGTTACTGGGGCAATACTGCACTCAGGAGCTGGGTTACCATGAATACGATGTTACTGGGGCAATACTGCACTCAGGAGCTGGGTTACCGTGAATAAGATGTTACTGGGGCAATACTGCACTCAGGAGCTGGGTTACCATGAATAAGATGTTACTGGGGCAATACTGCACTCAGGAGCTGGGTTACCGTGAATAAGATGTTACTGGGGCAATACTGCACTCAGGAACTGGGTTACCGTGAATACGATGCTACTGGGGCAATACTGCACTCAGGAGCTGGGTTACCGTGAATAAGATGTTACTGGGGCAATACTGCACTCAGGAGCTGGGTTACCGTGAATACGATGTTACTGGGGCAATACTGCACTCAGGAGCTGGGTTACCGTGAATACGATGTTACTGGGGCAATACTGCACTCAGGAGCTGGGTTACCATGAATAAGATGTTACTGGGGCAATACTGCACTCAGGAGCTGGGTTACCGTGAATAAGATGTTACTGGGGCAATACTGCACTCAGGAGCTGGGTTACCGTGAATAAGATGTTACTGGGGCAATACTGCACTCAGGAACTGGGTTACCGTGAATACGATGTTACTGGGGCAATACTGCACTCAGGAGCTGGGTTACCGTGAATAAGATGTTACTGGGGCAATACTGCACTCAGGAACTGGGTTACCGTGAATACGATGTTACTGGGGCAATACTGCACTCAGGAGCTGGGTTACCGTGAATACGATGTTACTGGGGCAATACTGCACTCAGGAGCTGGGTTACCGTGAATAAGATGTTACTGGGGCAATACTGCACTCAGGAGCTGGGTTACCGTGAATACGATGTTACTGGGGCAATACTGCACTCAGGAGCTGGGTTACCGTGAATACGATGTTACTGGGGCAATACTGCACTCAGGAGCTGGGTTACCGTGAATAAGATGTTACTGGGGCAATACTGCACTCAGGAGCTGGGTTACCGTGAATACGATGTTACTGGGGCAATACTGCACTCAGGAGCTGGGTGACCGTGAATACGATGTTACTGGGGCAATACTGCACTCAGGAGCTGGGTTACCGTGAATACGATGTTACTGGGGCAATACTGCACTCAGGAGCTGGGTTACCGTGAATACGATGTTACTGGGGCAATACTGCACTCAGGAGCTGGGTTACCGTGAATAAGATGTTACTGGGGCAATACTGCACTCAGGAGCTGGGTTACCGTGAATACGATGTTACTGGGGCAATACTGCACTCAGGAGCTGGGTTACCGTGAATACGATGTTACTGGGGCAATACTGCACTCAGGAGCTGGGTTACCGTGAATACGATGTTACTGGGGCAATACTGCACTCAGGAGCTGGGTTACCGTGAATACGATGTTACTGGGGCAATACTGCACTCAGGAGCTGGGTTACCGTGAATAAGATGTTACTGGGGCAATACTGCACTCAGGAGCTGGGTTACCGTGAATAAGATGTTACTGGGGCAATACTGCACTCAGGAGCTGGGTTACCGTGAATAAGATGTTACTGGGGCAATACTGCACTCAGGAGCTGGGTTACCGTGAATAAGATGTTACTGGGGCAATACTGCACTCAGGAGCTGGGTTACCATGAATACGATGTTACTGGGGCAATACTGCACTCAGGAACTGGGTTACCGTGAATAAGATGTTACTGGGGCAATACTGCACTCAGGAACTGGGTTACCGTGAATACGATGTTACTGGGGCAATACTGCACTCAGGAGCTGGGTTACCGTGAATACGATGTTACTGGGGCAATACTGCACTCAGGAACTGGGTTACCGTGAATACGATGTTACTGGGGCAATACTGCACTCAGGAGCTGGGTTACCGTGAATACGATGTTACTGGGGCAATACTGCACTCAGGAACTGGGTTACCGTGAATAAGATGTTACTGGGGCAATACTGCACTCAGGAGCTGGGTTACCGTGAATACGATGTTACTGGGGCAATACTGCACTCAGGAACTGGGTTACCGTGAATACGATGTTACTGGGGCAATACTGCACTCAGGAGCTGGGTTACCGTGAATACGATGTTACTGGGGCAATACTGCACTCAGGAGCTGGGTTACCGTGAATAAGATGTTACTGGGGCAATACTGCACTCAGGAGCTGGGTTACCGTGAATACGATGTTACTGGGGCAATACTGCACTCAGGAACTGGGTTACCGTGAATACGATGTTACTGGGGCAATACTGCACTCAGGAGCTGGGTTACCGTGAATACGATGTTACTGGGGCAATACTGCACTCAGGAGCTGGGTTACCGTGAATACGATGTTACTGGGGCAATACTGCACTCAGGAACTGGGTTACCGTGAATACGATGTTACTGGGGCAATACTGCACTCAGGAGCTGGGTTACCGTGAATAAGATGTTACTGGGGCAATACTGCACTCAGGAACTGGGTTACCGTGAATACGATGTTACTGGGGCAATACTGCACTCAGGAGCTGGGTTACCGTGAATACGATGTTACTGGGGCAATACTGCACTCAGGAACTGGGTTACCGTGAATACGATGTTACTGGGGCAATACTGCACTCAGGAACTGGGTTACCGTGAATACGATGTTACTGGGGCAATACTGCACTCAGGAACTGGGTTACCGTGAATAAGATGTTACTGGGGCAATACTGCACTCAGGAGCTGGGTTACCGTGAATAAGATGTTACTGGGGCAATACTGCACTCAGGAGCTGGGTTACCGTGAATACGATGTTACTGGGGCAATACTGCACTCAGGAACTGGGTTACCGTGAATAAGATGTTACTGGGGCAATACTGCACTCAGGAACTGGGTTACCGTGAATAAGATGTTACTGGGGCAATACTGCACTCAGGAGCTGGGTTACCGTGAATAAGATGTTACTGGGGCAATACTGCACTCAGGAGCTGGGTTACCGTGAATACGATGTTACTGGGGCAATACTGCACTCAGGAGCTGGGTTACCGTGAATAAGATGTTACTGGGGCAATACTGCACTCAGGAGCTGGGTTACCATGAATAAGATGTTACTGGGGCAATACTGCACTCAGGAGCTGGGTTACCGTGAATACGATGTTACTGGGGCAATACTGCACTCAGGAGCTGGGTTACCGTGAATACGATGTTACTGGGGCAATACTGCACTCAGGAGCTGGGTTACCATGAATACGATGTTACTGGGGCAATACTGCACTCAGGAGCTGGGTTACCGTGAATACGATGTTACTGGGGCAATACTGCACTCAGGAGCTGGGTTACCGTGAATACGATGTTACTGGGGCAATACTGCACTCAGGAGCTGGGTTACCGTGAATACGATGTTACTGGGGCAATACTGCACTCAGGAGCTGGGTTACCATGAATAAGATGTTACTGGGGCAATACTGCACTCAGGAGCTGGGTTACCATGAATAAGATGTTACTGGGGCAATACTGCACTCAGGAGCTGGGTTACCGTGAATACGATGTTACTGGGGCAATACTGCACTCAGGAGCTGGGTTACCGTGAATACGATGTTACTGGGGCAATACTGCACTCAGGAGCTGGGTTACCGTGAATACGATGTTACTGGGGCAATACTGCACTCAGGAGCTGGCTTACCATGAATACGATGTTACTGGGGCAATACTGCACTCAGGAGCTGGGTTACCGTGAATACGATGTTACTGGGGCAATACTGCACTCAGGAGCTGGGTTACCATGAATAAGATGTTACTGGGGCAATACTGCACTCAGGAACTGGGTTACCGTGAATACGATGTTACTGGGGCAATACTGCACTCAGGAGCTGGGTTACCGTGAATACGATGTTACTGGGGCAATACTGCACTCAGGAGCTGGGTTACCATGAATACGATGTTACTGGGGCAATACTGCACTCAGGAGCTGGGTTACCATGAATACGATGTTACTGGGGCAATACTGCACTCAGGAGCTGGGTTACCATGAATAAGATGTTACTGGGGCAATACTGCACTCAGGAACTGGGTTACCGTGAATACGATGTTACTGGGGCAATACTGCACTCAGGAGCTGGGTTACCGTGAATAAGATGTTACTGAGGCAATACTGCACTCAGGAGCTGGGTTACCATGAATACGATGTTACTGGGGCAATACTGCACTCAGGAGCTGGGTGACCGTGAATAAGATGTTACTGGGGCAATACTGCACTCAGGAGCTGGGTTACCGTGAATAAGATGTTACTGGGGCAATACTGCACTCAGGAACTGGGTTACCGTGAATACGATGTTACTGGGGCAATACTGCACTCAGGAGCTGGGTTACCGTGAATAAGATGTTACTGGGGCAATACTGCACTCAGGAGCTGGGTTACCGTGAATAAGATGTTACTGGGGCAATACTGCACTCAGGAACTGGGTTACCGTGAATAAGATGTTACTGGGGCAATACTGCACTCAGGAGCTGGGTTACCGTGAATAAGATGTTACTGGGGCAATACTGCACTCAGGAGCTGGGTTACCGTGAATACGATGTTACTGGGGCAATACTGCACTCAGGAACTGGGTTACCGTGAATAAGATGTTACTGGGGCAATACTGCACTCAGGAGCTGGGTTACCGTGAATAAGATGTTACTGGGGCAATACTGCACTCAGGAGCTGGGTTACCATGAATAAGATGTTACTGGGGCAATACTGCACTCAGGAGCTGGGTGACCGTGAATACGATGTTACTGGGGCAATACTGCACTCAGGAACTGGGTTACCGTGAATACGATGTTACTGGGGCAATACTGCACTCAGGAGCTGGGTTACCATGAATACGATGTTACTGGGGCAATACTGCACTCAGGAGCTGGGTTACCGTGAATACGATGTTACTGGGGCAATACTGCACTCAGGAGCTGGGTTACCGTGAATAAGATGTTACTGGGGCAATACTGCACTCAGGAGCTGGGTTACCGTGAATAAGATGTTACTGGGGCAATACTGCACTCAGGAGCTGGGTTACCATGAATAAGATGTTACTGGGGCAATACTGCACTCAGGAGCTGGGTTACCGTGAATACGATGTTACTGGGGCAATACTGCACTCAGGAGCTGGGTTACCGTGAATACGATGTTACTGGGGCAATACTGCACTCAGGAGCTGGGTTACCGTGAATAAGATGTTACTGGGGCAATACTGCACTCAGGAGCTGGGTTACCGTGAATAAGATGTTACTGGGGCAATACTGCAATCAGGAGCTGGGTTACCGTGAATAAGATGTTACTGGGGCAATACTGCACTCAGGAGCTGGGTTACCGTGAATACGATGTTACTGGGGCAATACTGCACTCAGGAGCTGGGTTACCGTGAATAAGATGTTACTGGGGCAATACTGCAATCAGGAGCTGGGTTACCATGAATACGATGTTACTGGGGCAATACTGCACTCAGGAGCTGGGTTACCGTGAATAAGATGTTACTGGGGCAATACTGCACTCAGGAGCTGGGTTACCGTGAATACGATGTTACTGGGGCAATACTGCAATCAGGAGCTGGGTTACCGTGAATAAGATGTTACTGGGGCAATACTGCACTCAGGAACTGGGTTACCATGAATACGATGTTACTGGGGCAATACTGCACTCAGGAGCTGGGTTACCGTGAATACGATGTTACTGGGGCAATACTGCACTCAGGAGCTGGGTTACCGTGAATACGATGTTACTGGGGCAATACTGCAATCAGGAGCTGGGTTACCGTGAATAAGATGTTACTGGGGCAATACTGCACTCAGGAACTGGGTTACCATGAATACGATGTTACTGGGGCAATACTGCACTCAGGAGCTGGGTTACCGTGAATAAGATGTTACTGGGGCAATACTGCACTCAGGAGCTGGGTTACCGTGAATACGATGTTACTGGGGCAATACTGCACTCAGGAACTGGGTTACCGTGAATAAGATGTTACTGGGGCAATACTGCACTCAGGAGCTGGGTTACCGTGAATACGATGTTACTGGGGCAATACTGCACTCAGGAGCTGGGTTACCGTGAATACGATGTTACTGGGGCAATACTGCACTCAGGAGCTGGGTTACCGTGAATACGATGTTACTGGGGCAATACTGCACTCAGGAGCTGGGTTACCGTGAATACGATGTTACTGGGGCAATACTGCACTCAGGAGCTGGGTTACCGTGAATAAGATGTTACTGGGGCAATACTGCACTCAGGAGCTGGGTTACCGTGAATAAGATGTTACTGGGGCAATACTGCACTCAGGAGCTGGGTTACCATGAATACGATGTTACTGGGGCAATACTGCACTCAGGAGCTGGGTTACCGTGAATACGATGTTACTGGGGCAATACTGCACTCAGGAGCTGGGTTACCGTGAATACGATGTTACTGGGGCAATACTGCAATCAGGAGCTGGGTTACCGTGAATAAGATGTTACTGGGGCAATACTGCACTCAGGAACTGGGTTACCATGAATACGATGTTACTGGGGCAATACTGCACTCAGGAGCTGGGTTACCGTGAATAAGATGTTACTGGGGCAATACTGCACTCAGGAGCTGGGTTACCGTGAATACGATGTTACTGGGGCAATACTGCACTCAGGAGCTGGGTTACCATGAATACGATGTTACTGGGGCAATACTGCACTCAGGAGCTGGGTGACCGTGAATAAGATGTTACTGGGGCAATACTGCACTCAGGAACTGGGTTACCGTGAATAAGATGTTACTGGGGCAATACTGCACTCAGGAGCTGGGTTACCGTGAATACGATGTTACTGGGGCAATACTGCACTCAGGAGCTGGGTTACCGTGAATACGATGTTACTGGGGCAATACTGCACTCAGGAGCTGGGTTACCGTGAATACGATGTTACTGGGGCAATACTGCACTCAGGAGCTGGGTTACCGTGAATACGATGTTACTGGGGCAATACTGCACTCAGGAGCTGGGTTACCGTGAATACGATGTTACTGGGGCAATACTGCACTCAGGAGCTGGGTTACCGTGAATAAGATGTTACTGGGGCAATACTGCACTCAGGAGCTGGGTTACCGTGAATAAGATGTTACTGGGGCAATACTGCACTCAGGAGCTGGGTTACCGTGAATACGATGTTACTGGGGCAATACTGCACTCAGGAACTGGGTTACCGTGAATAAGATGTTACTGGGGCAATACTGCACTCAGGAACTGGGTTACCGTGAATAAGATGTTACTGGGGCAATACTGCACTCAGGAACTGGGTTACCGTGAATACGATGTTACTGGGGCAATACTGCACTCAGGAGCTGGGTTACCGTGAATACGATGTTACTGGGGCAATACTGCACTCAGGAACTGGGTTACCGTGAATAAGATGTTACTGGGGCAATACTGCACTCAGGAACTGGGTTACCGTGAATAAGATGTTACTGGGGCAATACTGCACTCAGGAACTGGGTTACCGTGAATACGATGTTACTGGGGCAATACTGCACTCAGGAGCTGGGTTACCGTGAATACGATGTTACTGGGGCAATACTGCACTCAGGAGCTGGGTTACCGTGAATACGATGTTACTGGGGCAATACTGCACTCAGGAGCTGGGTTACCGTGAATAAGATGTTACTGGGGCAATACTGCACTCAGGAGCTGGGTTACCGTGAATACGATGTTACTGGGGCAATACTGCACTCAGGAGCTGGGTTACCGTGAATAAGATGTTACTGGGGCAATACTGCAATCAGGAGCTGGGTTACCATGAATAAGATGTTACTGGGGCAATACTGCACTCAGGAGCTGGGTTACCGTGAATACGATGTTACTGGGGCAATACTGCACTCAGGAACTGGGTTACCGTGAATACGATGTTACTGGGGCAATACTGCACTCAGGAGCTGGGTTACCGTGAATACGATGTTACTGGGGCAATACTGCACTCAGGAGCTGGGTTACCGTGAATACGATGTTACTGGGGCAATACTGCACTCAGGAGCTGGGTTACCGTGAATAAGATGTTACTGGGGCAATACTGCACTCAGGAGCTGGGTTACCGTGAATAAGATGTTACTGGGGCAATACTGCACTCAGGAGCTGGGTTACCGTGAATACGATGTTACTGGGGCAATACTGCACTCAGGAGCTGGGTTACCGTGAATAAGATGTTACTGGGGCAATACTGCACTCAGGAGCTGGGTTACCATGAATACGATGTTACTGGGGCAATACTGCACTCAGGAGCTGGGTTACCGTGAATACGATGTTACTGGGGCAATACTGCACTCAGGAACTGGGTTACCGTGAATACGATGTTACTGGGGCAATACTGCACTCAGGAACTGGGTTACCGTGAATACGATGTTACTGGGGCAATACTGCACTCAGGAGCTGGGTTACCGTGAATACGATGTTACTGGGGCAATACTGCACTCAGGAGCTGGGTTACCGTGAATACGATGTTACTGGGGCAATACTGCACTCAGGAGCTGGGTTACCGTGAATACGATGTTACTGGGGCAATACTGCACTCAGGAGCTGGGTTACCGTGAATACGATGTTACTGGGGCAATACTGCACTCAGGAGCTGGGTTACCGTGAATACGATGTTACTGGGGCAATACTGCACTCAGGAGCTGGGTTACCGTGAATACGATGTTACTGGGGCAATACTGCACTCAGGAGCTGGGTTACCGTGAATACGATGTTACTGGGGCAATACTGCACTCAGGAGCTGGGTTACCGTGAATAAGATGTTACTGGGGCAATACTGCACTCAGGAGCTGGGTTACCATGAATACGATGTTACTGGGGCAATACTGCACTCAGGAGCTGGGTTACCGTGAATACGATGTTACTGGGGCAATACTACACTCAGGAGCTGGGTTACCGTGAATAAGATGTTACTGGGGCAATACTGCACTCAGGAGCTGGGTTACCGTGAATACGATGTTACTGGGGCAATACTGCACTCAGGAACTGGGTTACCATGAATAAGATGTTACTGGGGCAATACTGCACTCAGGAGCTGGGTTACCGTGAATACGATGTTACTGGGGCAATACTGCACTCAGGAGCTGGGTTACCATGAATACGATGTTACTGGGGCAATACTGCACTCAGGAGCTGGGTTACCATGAATACGATGTTACTGGGGCAATACTGCACTCAGGAGCTGGGTTACCATGAATACGATGTTACTGGGGCAATACTGCACTCAGGAACTGGGTTACCGTGAATAAGATGTTACTGGGGCAATACTGCACTCAGGA